>NC_047667.1:11023828-11385495 GCF_011762505.2 Arvicanthis niloticus | reverse complement strand
AACTCCTATACCAGGCCTAGTGTCTCTCTCTCTCTCTCTCTCTTTCTCTCTCTCTCTCTCTCTCTCTCTCTCTCTCTCTCTCTCTCTCTCTCTCTCTCTCTCTCTCCCTGATGTCTGTGGATCTGGATGTAGAACTCTCAGCTACTTCTCCTACACCATGTCTGCCTACATGCCTGTCTTAGTTAGGATTTTACTGTTGTGAACAGATACCATGCCCAAGGCAACTCTTATATGGACATCATTTAAGTGGGGCTGACTTACAGGTTCAGAGGTTCAATCCAGTATCATTAAGGTAGGAGCATGGCAGCATCCAGGCAGGGATGGTGCAGGAGGAGCTGAGAGTTCTACATCTTTATCTAAAAGCTGATAGGACTGCCTTCCAGGCAACTAGGACAAAGATCTTAAAGTTCATGCTCTCAATGACACACCTACTCCAACAGGGCCATACCTCCTAATAGTGCCACTCCCTGGGCCAAGCACATTCAAACCACCACAGCGCCTCCATGCTTTCCCCATAGTGAAAATAGATTAAACCTGCAAAACTGTAAGCAAGCCCCAATTAAATGCTTGTCTTTGTAAGAGTTGCTGTGGCCATGGTGTCTCTTCACAATAATAGAACATTGGCTGAGATGCACCCACAGGCCAATCTGATCTAGACAATACCTCATTAAGTCTCTTTTCCTATGTGATTCTACATTGTGTCAAGTTGAGAATTAAAATGTCACAAATGTTGAACTCAGCAGAGAATAGTAAAGGACAAAATGTGGGAAAGCAGAGAAGTATGGGCTACAGTAGCTAATTAGCAAGGGATAAAAAATGTAGGATTAACCTAACAAGTTTTCGTGAATTTTCCTGGCCTTACATTCTTACATCTCCCTTTTCTAAGTGTGTGTGTGTGTGTGTGTGTGTGTGTGTGTGTGTGTGTGTGTGTGTATTTGTGTGTAGATGTATATGCATGAGCCTGCAGTATGTACCTGGAAATCAGAGAGCAACACCAGCCATTGTTCCTCAGTTAGTATCCACCTTTTGTTCCCCCAGATATCTCAAACTGGCTTGGAACTCTCCAAGTATGCTATGCTGGCTAACTAATGAGCTCCAGAGGCCTGCTTGTTTCTGCCTTCCCAGCTCTGGGATTGCAAGTATTTACCAAAATGCCCAGCATTTTTAATGTGTATCTCAAACTCAAACCCTCATGCATGTACAGTAAGCACTTTACAGACTAAGTTGTCTCCCCAGTCCAACCTTTCTATGAGATGAAATACATCCATGCATGACACTGCTCTTGTGGCTAGAACATGAGACTAGATAGGTCACAGACCTATGGGAAAACCAAATACTATTGATCTGCTAAAGAAATGTGGCAATAAAATGACTCATGATATTCTGACTCATATGTCTTAGTCGGGCTTTTCATTACTATGAGGAGCCACCATGACCAAAGCAACTCTTATAAATGAAAACATTTCATTGGGGCTGGCTTACAATTTCAGTGGTTTAGTCCATTATCATCATGGTGGGAAGCATGGCAGCATGCAAGCAGACATGGTGCTGGAGGAGCTGAGAGTTCTACATCTTGATCTGCAGGCAGCAGAAGGAGTCTTTGTGCCACACTGGGCATAGCTTGAGCATATATAAGACTTCAAAGTCCACCTCCACAGTGACAAACTTCCTCCAACAAGGCCACACCTACTCCAATAAGACCACACTTCCTAATATTGCCACTTCCTGTGAACCAAGCATGCAAACATATAAGTCTATGGAGGCCACTTCTGTTCAAACCACCACACCATCGATCTATGTTTTCAGCCAATATCAGAGAAACTTCTTCCTGCAGGAGATAGGAACTAATACAAAGATTCACAATTAGATGATGTGCACAGTGCAAGAGACCTTGGAACACTCAGTCCTATATGGGATGTCTTTATCAGCTTCCCTTTAGCAGGGAGCTGTACAGAAGGGTCAGAATGATTGTAAAAGCCAGTGGTGTCTCAGACACAGTTTCTATTGCTATGATGAAACATAAGACCAAAGAAACTCAGTGAAGAGATGGTTTGTTTGGCTTATTCTTCCACAACCCAGTTTGCCATCAAAGAAAGTCAGGACAGAAACTCAGAGGGCAGGATCCTGGAGGCAGGAGCTGATGTAGAGGCCATTAAAGGGTACTTCTTACTAGTTTGCTGACCCTAGCTTGCTCAGCGTGCTTTCTTATAGAACCCAGGACCAACATCCCAGTGGGGACTCCACCCATAATGAGTTCCCACATCAATCACTAAATAAGAAAAATGCCCTACAGGCTTGCCTATAGCCGATCTTAGAGAGGCAGTTTCTCAATTGAGGTTCACCTCTCTCGGATGGCCAGCTTTGGACAAGCTGACATAAAAGTAGCCAGCATAAGTGGGGATGGAATATACCAAGGAAACAAGGCTTTCCTGACACAAGAGGACTGAATCACATATAAACTCACAGAAATGCACAGAGTCTACACAGGTTCAAGGCAGATTGTGCCACAGCACTGAGAGGGGAAGTAAACAGGAACCTGCATCTCTAACCTTGAGGTCAAGTAGAAATTTCTGGTTTCATTGGAGACTCTGCTGTGTCATGTGGTGTGTTTCTGGAAACTGTCTTATGAGAGGATATTTTGCTGAAGCAAATATATCATAGGATGTTTTGCTGAAGCAGATATGTGAGATGTTTTGCTGAGAACAGACACATGGTGTTTGTCTGGAAGCTGTCTTTTAAGAGGGCATTATGTTTTACTGGAGCAGACACTTGAAAAGGTACACAATGTTTAGAAAGAATATAAATATTCCACAGACAGTGAGAGGACACTCTTGCATTGGTTCACTGTGTAATGCTTTTCTGGTCTTCATTGAATGTCACCTGTCATGACTTTATAGAGAGAAACACATCAAAGAACTTCTTGTGGTATTCCAGCTGCTTCATGATGCTTCCATGAACTGGTCCAGTTCTCCGGAGCCTCATGGTTTTCTCTGGATCAAGCTGTTGCTGACTGATTCATGTGTGATGTTTTGGAGTAGACTGCTGATACCTTGACGACAAAGATTGGAATCACCCCCAAAGAACTACTTCTAAAAAGGTCCACAACCCCTGTTTCCTATTAACCTTTTGTTTTCCCTACCTTCGGTCAGTGGGGTAGAAGGGAAGTTGAAGCATTTTAGGAACCCCTATTAAAGTAAGCTTTGAAAAATCTAAGCCTACACAGAAGCAATCTCCAAGTGTCAACCCTAGCAAAGAAAAGGTGAGTTTTCTTCAATGAAGTCTCAGTGTGTATATAATCCATACTCAATGGCAGGCCACATGCCCAGCAGCAGATGCCAACACAAAATTAACACAATGATATTTGGGGGAAAATTGTCTCATAATTCTTTGTGTGTGCTTTTTAAACATTACTGGCCTTTTCCTTATTATTATAGTTTATGATTTTGTGTTCTTATGGGTTTTGTGTGAGTGTCTATATATCTGCATGTGTCTGTATTTCTCTTGCTTTTCTTGTTTTTTTTTCCTGTTTGTTTTATTTTATTCTTGCTTGTTTGTTTGCCTCTTTTTTTTAGAAAGGAGAGAGAGAAAGAAAGAGGGAAGGAGAGAGGAGATGGGCAGGTCAGGAGGTAATAAGGATCTGGGAGGAGATAAAGGAGAAAAACTTGATCAGAATTTATTGTATAAAAATAATTTTTTTCAATTAAACATTTTATGGCCAATTATGTATGTTTCTTTACGTAGGTGTGGACATGAATTCAGGTCCCATAGAGGACCAAAGAGAGTGACAGATCCCTTTGGGCTGGAGTTACAGGCACTTATGATCTCCCTCATGTATACTGAAGACCAAACTTGGGATCTCTAGAAACACCATATGATCTCTTGACAGTTAAGCCATCTCTCCAGCCTCCTTGATTAGAGTTATGTTCCCCTTCTTGTGTATGAAGACATTTTTCTGCACAGGAATTTCATCCCCCTGCTTTTTAGAAACAGAATGAGGGTCAGAATGGTCTTCTTGCACCTGCTATTGTTCAACTGCTTCCAACTCAAATCAATCAGTAAGCGTGAGCACTGCATGTGGTGAACTCTCTCATCTCCCTCTCATTGTTCCACAAGTGTCACATCCAAGTTAACACACACACACACACACACACACACACACACACACACCTGCATACACATAAGCAAACACACAAAAAGAAGATTCAGTTTGCAAGTTGATTGTATGACAGATAGTGCTTCACCAAACTACTTGAGAATAAACTCACAGTGACCATCCTAGTAGGAGATGTGTTCACTTGTTTTCATAGTCCCAATGTTAATTAATATTGCCCCCAAATATACCCCTCAAAACAAAGCAACAGGAGCATCTAACATTGTTATAGAGACAATGCTTCTCAGACCTTACCCGCACTTTAAGCAGGGGCTATGGGTGGAAGCAGACAAAGTGTTTCACAAGAGTACCAAGCAAGGCTGAATGAGCTAAAAACTGAAGTCACTGTAGTGAAGTTAGCCCTCCAAATCCCAGCCAGAGCTAGCCATTGCAGCAAGCCACCACTTAGCTGTTCTGTATTCAAAACTACAGTAAAAATAGCTTTGCTTCCCGTGGTTGGACCATGTTTGTTAAGACCAGAAGACTTCCTGATAAGGGCAATGAGAGAGCACACGTAAAATGTGTGACTTTCCAAGAATCTACTTTTGTTTGTGCCTTATATAGTCTGAGCCTGAACATAGCTCTACTGTTTTAACACTAGACAGTAGTTTTGTTAGCGGATAGCTTGTAGGTCTTCTCTGGCAAGGACAAGAAAATAACTCAGAGAAAAATAAAACTGAAGTGTTACAAATTTCCCTGCTAGAGAAGGGGCCCCAGAGCAGGGAGTCCAGTGATTCTGGGGACCCCTAGGTTTTTATTGGGTTGCAATAGCCCCAGCTCCTGGCAACCCCAATATTCTGCACAAGGCTTCTAGTCCCATAGAATCAGCAATCAGGAAGCAGAGTCAGATAAATTCTGGCACTGTAGAGTTCAAAATCAACACAGAGGCAGGTTTTAATTTTACATTTGCTTTAAAAAAAAAAGTCACTCAGCTGACCTGGAAAGCAGGCGCTATAGTGAGACAGTAAGTCAAGCCCATATTTATGAATTTTACCATTTGTTTCTGCTGTAGCTTAGATCTTAAACATCTCCAAATGCCTTCCTGTTAAAAATGCCAGAGTTACTGGGAAACTGAGCACTTTTAAGAGATGGGTCCAAGTAAAAAGTCTAGGTCATAGAGAAGACTGTGAAACCTGATGCTTTCGCCCCCTCTTGCTACAGCCTTAGTGATAGATGGTTTTGTTCCTACATGTGATCTTGCCATAGTCCTCTGTCAAAAAGCAATGGATGCAAGCACAGACTAAAACCCCAAGACCATGAGCCAAATAAACCTTTCTTCTTTACAAGTTGTCTCAGACACTTTACTACATTTACAGAAAGCTCACCAGTGTACTCTTCTATCAAATTTAACTCATTTCTAAAAACTATTGTATATAGATACTTGTTCTTGAACCTATTACTTAAACTATAAACATTAATAATAAGGTTTGGAGCTAGGTCAGAAGAAAACGAAAGTGCGTGATAAGCAGACTACCTTGGAATCCCAAAAATACATGAAAATCTGACTAATAACCCACACAAATATAAGAAATTCAGAATTCTGAGCATCCTGGCAGATGCTCAGAGAACATATGTTGTTTAATCAGAAGATAATGCTACATGGGTAGTGTTCATGAGTGCTCAAATATACTTCACTTACAACTGCCATAGTTAACCATCTGGGGAAAATATAAATATATGTAAGTATAAATATAAGTAAAATATAAATAAAAGTACATTTGGCCACAATCTTCATGCCTCTTCCATATGCACTTCACAAACCACAATATTAGTTGGAGAATCCATTGCTTGATCCAACAAATTTCTTCAAATATAGACCCCTCCCCCACTAATTTCTTTTTAAGTTTATTTTTAGTTTGCATCATTTCATGGTGGAATAATAAAGAAAAAGAGGCCAGAGTATGTGGATAGAGGCTGAGGGAATGTGGCTCACAGCCATCCAGTTGAGTAAGCATGCAGGGCTGGCATCCTACATGCACATTCTCACAAGAAGCTAAGAGCAGTACAGGAGCTCTCTGTTTCCTCCCTGTCAAATATAGGCAGTGCTTCCTCAGAGAGCCACTGTGGATAACAGAGGATCATCTCCACAAAACCCTTGGTTTAGAGCCTGGTACATAATAAGCAAGTGGTACACCTCAGCCCTTACGCTATGTTTTCATTATTTCCAAATGTTTTCTGGAGAAGCCCAGATGATATCATTGTAAGCCTGAGTTGATTACCCATAGCATTCCCTGTGCCTGACATAGAGCATACCTGCCGGCTGGCTTTGCTGCACTCCAAAACCATTTCTAATCACAGAGCCCAAAGACACAAAGCACCTTAAGTTCACACAGTATCTTATGTATGATCATAAATACATCAGAACTTCTTCAATCTGGAGAAGCATTTTTTTAATCTGTGTTTATAAAAAATACAATTTCTTAAGATCCTATATCTTTGGGCAATTGTGCATGCAATGGTGGCTCATTACAGTTTTTGATCAATCTCATTAAACGGCTGATTGTCAAACTTGATGCACGAACATGAGATGAGTTCCTATTTCCAGCACCCTTGGAAAAAGCTAGGTGTGGCCATCCGTGCCTGTAATCCTATCACTGGGGAGGCTGAGACTGGTGGAATTGTGGGGGTCTGCTGGCTGCAGCATAGCCAAGTCAACGAGCTCCATGGTGAGTGAGAGATTCTATTCAAAAAGAAAAAAGGCAGAGAGCTGAGTCACCTGATGTCAGCCTGTGGCCACTCCATGCAAGCCCACATGTTTGCATTCAGGAACATATATATACACACACATAAAAACACACAAAATGAGTTGTCTGCATTCCAGATGATCACAGATACAGAGTGCACAAAGTGACTCTGAAAAAGATACATGTTTGTTTAAATATTCCCTTCGGTCTTGTGAGACATGGTCTCACTATGTAGCCCTGGACAACTTGGAATTTGCTATGTAAACCAAGATGTAGGCTTTAAAGCCTACTTTTAATAAGGCTTCTTAAATGCTTTAACCTCCCTTCTAGCTCAACAGCCACTACAGGTAGTGGGAAAGAAAGGTTATTAGGATACGGAAGAAGTGGACCTGTTTAGGGATAGTTCTTTGAGGCAATTTCAGTCTTCACTGTCAGGATATTAGCAGTCCAGTCTAGTAGCAAACACCAAATGCAAATCAGCAGTGGTGGCACAACCCATCAGAAACAGTCAGGCATGAGCCAGCAGGAGTGACGAAGACCAACAGGGACACCAGAAGAGGTTCTCTTCTGTCCCTCTCTCAATGAAGTCAAGATCAGTGAAAATGAAGATGTAAAACCAACAAAGCGTTGCAAAGCTAGCTATGCAAGCCAGCTGCCCCTGTCTGTCGAGTCCTATTTGCACTCCCTCCAAATATCATTCGCTGTCTGTTGGGTTATATTTTTATTCCTTCTTAACATCATGCATTCTTTCACGTGTTTGCTTTAGCAAAACATCCTTTCACCTGTGTGACATCATTTGACATAACTGACTTTCCAAAGAAACCAGAAGTTTCCACTTCACCAAGCTGACCTCAAACTCACAGAAATATGCCTGCCTGTGCTTCTCACGTGCTGGGATTAAGCTGTATGCCACTGTGTGCATCAGGGTTGTCTACAATAACAGAACATATTAAATGAATCTCTTTTGGCACAAAGTACATATTTTGGTATAGGTTATATTCCTTTAGGTCTTGAGCTTTTGTGAATCTCAATTTTGACTAGTCTACATGCCCATGCAGTAGTGTGAGTTTTCCTGGGAAAACAGGAACAAACGTCTCTTCACTCTAGATAGAACACCAACAAAACAACAACAAAAAAGTTCTACTCAAGCCTTACTCAGTGAACCAGTGAGTTTATTGAAGTTCTTTATCAACGTATAAGTGAATCAAAGGTGCCAGGCGGTGGTGGTGCACGCCTTTAATCCCAGCACTTGGGAGGCAGAGGCAGGAGGATTTCTGAGTCGAGGCCAGCCTGGTCTACAGAGTGAGTTCTAGGACAGCCAGGGCTACACAGAGAAACCCTGTCGCAGAAAAAAGAACAAAAAAAAAAGTGAATCAAAGGTAACTGCATCACCAGAGAGCCCTCCTCACCATGGATGAGAACTCAGGAAAGCTGCATCCCTGGAGCGCTCTGTAGTTCTCTCAGGCAGCTCAGCATGCTGGGAAGTCTCTTCTTCCCAACAGTTGTTACTGCCTATGTAACCTTGATTATGGGCCTTGAAAACCTTGCAAATTTCAAGAACTTCTTTACACTTGTAAGTTTTGTTGACTCCCTGAGCCCTGTAAATTTCATTTACTTCCTGAGTTTGACAAAGTTTTCCTCTAGAAGAGACTGCTTCACTATGAGGGAACTAGCTACACAATAGGAGCCAATCTCTTGCTTTAGATTCTTTGCAACCAGTCATAAGGCCCTGGAAATTTATTTAGACCTGTTCAGAATTACCATTTCACATCACAGACGCCTGTAATATCTGAAAGTGACATTTCCTTATCTGTTAATCTGAGGAGTGTTTGCCCAACATTACAGCTTTCTGTCTGTACACTATGTGATGAATTTCTTCTTAGGAGCTGCAGTTTTCTGAAGAGCCATTTTCTCTAAAGGCTGGTGTAATGATACAGGTACTTTTTGTTGCAAGCCAACATGGCACTGTTATTCCAATGCATGATGCTGACAGACGTCATCTCACTCCTATCCTGGAACACAACTTTAGCATATGTCTGAGTCGTCACTGAATGCTCAGTATCATATGGGGTTCACATATACACCAGGGGGTTGTCACACAGCTTTACAAAGCTACCCCACAACTATCTCAATGTTCTAAAAATAAAGAAACAGAATCCAGCATTGCTGGTTTGGATTTAGAGGGACCCTCCACGCAAAAATCAATCACTCTCCCTCTCTTCTTTCTTGTCCTGTCACCAATCAAGAGACTGGTGCAAGAAAGCAAGGACAAATTCTCCTGGTGTTGCACAGGTATATACTAATCAAAGAGATCTCAACAAAGAATTGACTAGGCCCCAATGGAAATTTCATGAAAAATATAGTCTGCAAAGGGGAGCTGAAGAAAGAGAATTGAAAGGGGGATGA
Source organism: Arvicanthis niloticus (assembly GCF_011762505.2). Classification (NCBI taxonomy): domain Eukaryota; kingdom Metazoa; phylum Chordata; class Mammalia; order Rodentia; family Muridae; genus Arvicanthis; species Arvicanthis niloticus. The sequence goes on along the minus strand of NC_047667.1, from coordinate 11,376,255 downwards.
GAAAATAAGCATGGATGTCTGGAATCGATTAGATACATAGATGATGTCCTTGATTTTGTCATTCAGAAAGGTTGATAGAGCATATGAAAATAACTTCACTTCAGAAAGTGCTTAGAAAATAACCTGGCCTTAAGAGAACCCATCTTTTCTTGTAAATCCCCCTGGTGAGCACGGATGGACACTCAACAAGCTTCAAAAGGCCTTTGTCCCATATAGCTTCATGAGCAGAAGCTTCCAGAGAACAAATGATTCCTTTGCATTCTCACAAGCCAATGTATCTGCATACATACAAACAGTGTGCTAGGGTCAGGAGTAGCAGCAGGGAAATGCCAGGAAAATCAGAAGTTAATGACCTACACTCAGCTTGACTAAGAAGGAAATGGTTGGTTATCAGCAAGCCACTTGACATCATCAGTAGTTGAATGAGAAAAATGTAACTGGATCAGGAGTTGTGAAACTGAAGCACGCAGGTCCTTGCCTTGTTTTAAACATAGAACCATGTTCTTTACTTGCATATTGTCTATGGCTGTTTTCTAACTGCAATGATTGTAGTAATGACTGTATAGCCCACAAGACCTAAAATGTTTACTGCCTATCATTTTAGAAAAACTTTGACCAGTCTCTGAAGTTGATGAACTATTTCTGTCCTTTCATGTCTAAATTATGTTCAGCAGCCAAGATAATGGCTCAGTCAGTAAAGTACTTGCCCTGAAAGTATAACAACTTGAGATCTTGACCTCCAGAACACACATTAAAAAGCTGGATGTGACCTATTGTCATAATCCCAATGCTGATAACATTTCCCAGTGGGGTGTAGGAAAAAGACAAGATGATTCCCTGGGCTCACTGATCCATGTCTAGCCCACATGGTGAGTTCCAGGCCAATGGGAGTCTCTGTCTCAAACAAAAAAAAGGTGGCTAGCTATTTTTAAATGTATCTATTTATTTATTTTTACATCTCAATCACAGTTTCCCCTTCTCTCTCTCTTCCCAATACCTTTCCACCACCTCCCGTGCTCCAACTCCTCTGTTTCTCTTCAGAAAAGGGCAGATCTCCCATGGATACCAACCAAACATGGCATATCAAATTGATATAATATGAGGTATCTCCTTTCCTATTAAAGCTAGACAAGGCAACCAAGTATGAGAAAAAGGTCCCAAAAACAGACAACAAAGTCAGAGACAGTCCTTGCTCCCACTGTTTGAAGTTCAACCAGAAGACTAAGCTACACAACTGTAACATGTTCACAGGGCCTATGTCAGTCCCATGCAGACTCCTTAGTTGGTGGTCCAGTCTCAGTGACCTCCTATGAGCCCAGGTTAGTTGATTCTGTGAGTTTTCTTGTGGTGTCCTTGACCCATCTGGCTCCTACAATGCTCCCCCACCTGTTCTGCAGGATTCCCCAAGCTCCGCCTCATGTTGAGCTGTGAGTCTCTGCATGTTTCCATCAATTGCTGGATTATGCTTCTTTGATAACAATTGGACCAGGCAATATGAATATAGCAGAATATCATTAGGAATCATTTCATCATTTCACTGACTTTTTGCCCGTCATGTTTGGTTCTTTCCTCCATCTCTATCCATCCTTTGGGTTCTGGCCTTCTAGGCAGTGTCAGGGATGGGCTCCCTCTCATGGCATGTCTTTCAAGCTGGACTAGTCATTGATTGGCCACTCCTACAATTTCTGCGCCACCTTTACCCAGCACACTTTGTAGGCAGGACAATTTTTAAATCAAAGATGTTGAGGCTGGGTTGATGTCCCAATCCCTCCACTCAAAGTCTTGTCTGGTCACAGGAGATAGCCGGTTCCCATGCCCACCCCCTCCCCCATCCACCTGCAATGTCCATTCTATCTCCCCTTCACAATGAGATTCATATGTCCCCCCCTTGAGTTCTCCTTGTTACTTAGCTTCTCTGTGTCTGTGGATTATAGCATAGTTATCCTTTACATTTGACTAATATTCACGTGAGGAATGGACTCCATAGTTGTTCTCTGGTTCTACAAGCATACATACAAATGTACACTTGACCTACATGTACAAGCACACAGCATAGATATGCACATTAAATACAAGATAGATAAATAGATACATACATCTATACATCCATCCATACATATATGGATATGTTTATGACTCTAATGAAAACAATGTGTCAAGGTGCTGAGAAGAAATAACTGAGTACTCAGCCCTAAATGGGGCATTTATATTAATATCTTCTCAGAAGACACTCATAGAGCATTTCAGGCCTGGGGTCACACCAGTCTGACCACTAATAAATTTTAACAAACAAGAGGCTTTTATGTGTGATACCAGCTCTATATCCAGGACCCGGGATTCACATACATAGTGACCAGCCACCTCAGTCAGGGGTTTATAAAAAAAACATTTTATTCATGTGCACGCAGAAGGTCATCTCCTGGAAAGTAAGCTTTTGTTTACTGGAGCAGAAACAGTTGTTGACCTTATGAGCTATGACCTTGCATAAACAACAGTTTAAGTTGTACAAGACTAGACAGTTACAAAAATCAACCACTCATTTCCCTTTAACATTCAGAAGTCCAGTTTTTGCCTTATAGTTCTTTTAAGCACATACTAAAGTTTAAACTTTTAAAGTTAGCCATCACATTCCCCTCTTCACCTTGAGTTAAACCCTGAGTCAAGTCCTTGACACCATGGTGGATACCTGTTCATACTGGGACTTAATGACCATCCGCTTAACAGCTCCTAAGCAGGAAATTATATATCTGGCTAAGGCATTAATGATACAGGGGCCAACCAACTAAGGGGCTTACAGCAGCTGACAGTACCATTATTAACCAGAAAAAGCCAACAACGAGAATAGGAAACATACGCTTTCCATTTAGGGCCTTCTCTCTAAAGCCAAGTAACCTCCTTGTTCTGTGTAAAGCAGACCAAGCACCCTACATTGTTGTAAAACTACATCATTAATGAGACAACATGTTCTAGCTTAGCAATAGATACAGTTTTTAAATATAGACAGATGCTGGGCTATTCAGTATCCTAGGTTATTGAAGTTAATGTCAGCCACTATTGTACCAGTGATGCCAAAAGTGAGTCCTGCTGTTACTAACCCTAATCTTGTTGTGAGGATATGAGGAGGGGAATTGTACATTTTTCCCTGAACATGGAGACTGGAAGGGCCTGTGTCTGTGAATACATGTATTTTCTCCCTACTAGACCATCATAAATGTACATATTTATGGAAACAAGGACACCAAGATACAGAATTTGGGGAACTGATGCATCTGCCAAACAGGCAAGAAAGGATGCAACCCACCAGAATTTGCAAACCAATCTGTTTCACACCAGGAAGTGAAGGAACAAGTGGCCACTTGACAAAGGAGAGGCCAGGAGATGAGAGACATTGACCAGAAAGTTTGCATTTGCTCTTAAAGGGGGGATCTAGACATATATTCCATGAAAAAGCAGGAGAAAGCATAGTTACATAAACAACATTATTATCTACAATCTTCTTCAGTCTTATCTTTAGTGATCTTCTGAGGTCTTAGTAGTGGTCCACTTCTCTGAGGTTGGGCCATCACCCCCTGTGAGTGATGTATCCAGGTACAAACTGGATCTGCCTTGATAGCAGTTGGGGTAGTCAGGATGATGAGGTATGGTCCATTTCAGCTGGGTCCCAGTTTTCTTCAGCGCAACCATTGCAGCCTTGTGGTGAGGATAAGGGAAATGTACTCATCAGGACCCATCAAGGCTATAATGCTTGTCAAAGGACAAGGTTTGTGGTTTCAGGCAGTGTGGGGCATTCATCAGAAGTATCTGGTTTGCTGACTCAGCTGAAGTCAGGCAGCAATCATATCGGCTGGACTGGTTCACATCAGGTTTCAACAAATCTAAGGTTCACAGCCATTTGGAGCAGTTTGGAATCCATAGCTGATTCCGGGACACTGTCTATCAGCAGAGTGGAAATCTGCTGGGACAGATATAGACTAGGCATGTGCCGCGCTACGACCCTGACCAGCAGGAGAATAACGACAGCACGACCGGTTTCTTCTAATAGAGGTTTTGCTCAGGAATTCTTAATAGCACACGGAGAAAAATGGTGGAAGCCCCCAAGACACCCAGGTCCGCAGCTTATATCCACTACTGGGAGCCAACAGGAGACTGCCACACTTCACCCAGCCATAGGCCCAGCACTGCACACACAAGATCATCCCATGAACAAACACGCCTCAATGCCAAATAAGGAGTTGTTTTTCTCAAAGCACTTAGGAGCTCAGCGCCATCTTTAGGTGTGGCTCAGGCAGCCCCCAACAGTTCCCCCTTTTTGTTTTATCAGCTTTGCCCAAGGAAAGGGTGACAGGTAAGAAAGATACCTAGTGGTCCGGTCAAGCCCGTCACTGGATACAGGCACATTGAGACCAACTAAGGCCGAGGGATGGCTGACAATCCACTCTAGGTGCGGCTCCTGTCTTAGGCGACGGGACCCCTAGCCCCTACAGCTGGTAAGATGTCACCGCATAAGGGCACAAGATGGGGGAACTCACTCTTTGAGATTGGCAAGCCAGGCTTGCGGGGAGACACCCGCCTCCAAGGCATAAAAGGCTTGTGCCAACATGGTTAGATCGAGTCTACAAGCTTGGGCCATCGGGCAGAGGCAAAACAGACAGAATCCCACAACTCCCTGGAGGGCTACAGCCAGGACCCCCAAATCTCACCCACTCTTTCAAATGATGAACTGCTTGAAGGATCCACGAGGATAGTCCAGATGCCAGTGACATATCAACTCAGGTAGAATTGATGAGGGTAACGAAGACACAGAGTTCTTGCATCAGGGAGTCAAACCCTCAGGACCAATTGCCTGCTGGCTGTTGAGACAGCTTTAGACAAGTTAGCTGCTCGAGAGATATTATCATAAGGGATTGAAGTAACACACAAACCACTCAGTTTCCTGCACTAAATCAACTCTTTGATTAAGGATCATAATTCCTTCGCAAAGATGGGAGTTCACTTGAGTTTGAATATCCAAAGCTTGAGCCACGGTAGATAACAAATTGTTGAGGGCATTAGCGGTTTGTACTGACTGACTCAAAGAGATGGCAGCCGTGATTCCAACCAAAGGATGCATTCCCTACCACACCTCCTTTTATCATGGCCATGGGAGACAAATCAGTACAACTACCATTTACTCCACACAATAGCCAAAGATCAAAAGGATTGGAGGGAGAATACTGGTTTGGATTTTGATAGGTAAAATTATAACCTCCATAGGCAGGTTAAAGGTTAAAGGTGGCCAAAATATAAGGGGAGTAAGTAAATAATCCTTTTTTAGCCCATGCCACTTTACGGGCTTGGCAGCCTGTCCAAGGCAACAAAGTTTCTCCTGACTTAATTCCTTTGCAAAAGGGAGACCACTTTGGTTGTGGGGGAATGGTACTATTGCCCTTAGAGTCCTTATCCAGCCAAACAGCTGTTTCATTATACAATAGAATGCAATCACTCTATTCACTTATACCACTAACTGCTAAAAAACAAAGGCTACCTAACAAATCTACACTTCTATTCTCACTTACTCCTAACTCACTATCTTTAGGTAAATAAGGTAACGCCAAACTAGCATTACTGACAAAAAGGCGGGGGAAAAACTTGGGCCTCATGCCTTATGAGCATCGGGATCAGAAATACCAATAGGATCCCCCATCGTGGTTCCATCCATACAGGATTTACCACTATCAGCAGAAGCAGAAGGATCAGGAGCATCACAGTGTTGAACCAAACACTCTGGGACCCACACTGGATCTGGACGATCCCGAGGAAAAACACAAACAGATCCTCTGGACCAGGACAATACTGGATCAGGACCAGACCATAAACCTGTGATCACGTCTTTCCAATGGACAAAACCATGGGAACTCGGGCTCCATTGTGTATGTCGCTCTGAAGCAGAGCGGCCACCATTATCAAGTTGCAAAAAATTTAAAGTAAATAAGGCTAGGGAGATTCTCTCTTTAGGGGTACGACCAGCTCCAATTCCCCCTTTTTGTTTTATTAGGCACTCCTTTAAGGTGCGATGAGCGCGCTCAACAAGACCCTGCCCCGGGGGTTATATGGCAGACCATGTTTTAATTCTACTGCCATAGACTTGCAAAGGATTGAAAAGAGGCAGCTGTGTAGCCAGGGCCATTGTCTGTCTTGAGCATAATTGGCTTTCCCCAAGCAGCCCAAGCTTCCAAGCAATGTAATATCACATTGTGGGCTTTCTCTCCTGCTAGAGGAGAAGCAAAAATAAGACCTGAACAGGTATCCACAGAAACATGTACATACTTCAAAGTGCTGAACTCCGAAAAATGAGTCACATCCATTTGCCATAACTGCAAGGGGTGTAAGCCCCGAGGATTAATACCAAGCCCAGGGGAATGATGATGAATGGAACAGTCCGGGCATTAGGTAACAATATGGCGCGCTGCTTCTTGCAAAATTTTAAACTTCTTTCGCAATGTTTGTGAATTTACATGAAACTGTTTATGAAACTGAACAGTAGCATCAGCATTAGATAAGGAAAAGATTGAAAAGGCAAATGTGCTTCATGTTTCGGCATCCACCAGGGCATTATGTTTACATATAGGGCCAAGCAATCCTGTATGAGCTCGAACATGAAAAGGAAAAAATGGAGTCTGTCTCTTCAAAATTAAAACATTCAATTCTTGCAACAAATTATAAATGGGGCTCAAAATATTAAATTTCCCTGCCAATTCAATATCTTTCAACAAATTTATAACATATAAAGAATCAGAAATTAAATTAAAGGCTTCTTCAAATCTTTTAAATACCTCAATTATAATATGTAATTCAATAACCTGAAGGGAGGCTGGGCCAAATTGAATTACCTGTATCTTTTGCCCTTCTACCATAAAAGCACCACAGCCAGTTTTAGACCCATCAGTATAAATATTTACAGCCCCAACAATGGGCTCTTGTTTTGTCACTTTGGACAGCATGAGGGCATGCTCTTTCATAAAATTCATGATAGGATGTTGGGGGTAATGATTATCCACCTCCCCACTAAAAATACACTTTAATATTGCCCAATCATCAATGGTACCACACAGCACCTGAATTTGATAAGTATTATAAGGAAGAACAAGTTTATAAGGCTGATATCCAAAATGTTGCACACATTGCCTAATGCCTTCTAGGGCTAAAATGGCTACTGAAGTAGGATAATGTTCAAGAATTTTTCCCAACGAAATCTTAGGATGTATCCACTTTAAAGGACCCTCCTCCCACAGGACTCCTGTAGGCTGAGATTCTGTCTTACAAATAACTAATTCAATTTTAGAAGGGTCTCTACATCATTGTAAAAAGGCTGATAATATAGCCTTTTCCACTGCTTCAAGGGCCTTACGCCCAGCAAAAGTCAGCTCACGCGGGGAGTCCAAAGTGGAATTACCCCTCAAAATATCATATAAAGGTTGTAAATCTTTATTAGGTAATTTTAAATAAGGTTTGATCCAATTAATATCTCCTAATAACTTCTGGAAATCATTTAGAATTCGTAACTGGTCCTTTCTTATTTCCAATTTTTGGGGTCTCACTTCCTTGCTATCAATCTTAGCCCCTAAATAGGTTATTATCTCATCTTTTTGTACTTTCTCAGGAGCAATATATAATCCAACTGCTCGTAGGGCTTGAACTAAAGATATATATGCTTCCTCTAACAGTTGTTGACTTTTACAAGAAAGTAATACATTATCCATATAATGAATACAACGTACCTCAGGGAAATTCTTTCTCAGGGGTTCCAGAGCAGCATCCACAAGAAGCCTGACACATAGTGGGACTATTAGCCATGCCCTGGGGAAGCACTATCTTTTATCAGGCATTTCTTGATTTAAAGAGGGAAGAGTAAAAGCAAATCTGGGGCTATCTTTACCACAGAGCGGGATGGAGAAAAAACAATCTTTAATATCTATCTCAATTATGGGCCAACTCTGTGGCAAGGTGGACAACAAAGGCAAACCTCATTGAACTGGCCCCATAATTTGCATCTGCTTGTTGATAGCCCTTAAATCATGTAACAATCTCCACTTCCCAGATTTCTTCTTAATGACAAAATGGGAGTATTCCAGGGAGACACAGAGGGCTGAATATGTCCTAGATGTTCTTGCTCATCAACTAACTCATGGGCGGCTTGTAATTTCTCTAGAGATAAAGGCCACTGGGGAACCCATACTGGTTCATCAGTATTCCAAGTAATGGGCAACTCCCCCCCCCCAGTGGCCCCTAAGAAAAACCCAGACCCTGCCTAGAATTCCTCTTTGTCACCTGCATGGGAGATCTTCGACCCTGCAAATGCTCTCCTAACCCATACCCAGGAACATATCCCATCTCCTGCATCATTTGTTGAGAAACTGAGGAACATTCATTAGTTAATTTAAGACCCATTCCTTTTAATAGGTCTCTGCCCCAAAGTGATACTGGCAGTTCTAAGACGAAGGGCTGCATAAAGCCTTGATGTCCTTCTGCATCCTTCCAAGAAAGCTCCCTTGCGCTCATAGAGGGTGTATTGGCATAACCCAATCCCTGCAGGGTTTGAGAAGAACTCTGCACTGGCCAATCTTTAGGCCAATCTTTGGTGGCAATAATGCTGTGATCTGCCCCAGTATCTAATAAGCCAAGTATCTTTTTGTGATTAACTTCTAATTCCAACAAGGGGCATTGATCGAGATCAAGAGAAAGAAACATGGATTCATTGCCAGTAGATCCAAACCCTGACCCATCCCCCCCTTTCCTGTCACTAGCAGAGAAATATTCATGCAAACTGGACAATAACACTAATTGAGCAATTCTATCCCCGGGGGGATATGGCCGTAATGTCCCTTGGGGAGGAAACTAGAATTTTAACAACCCCTTCATAATCTGAATCAATCATCCCTGGATGAATAATTAATCCTTTTAAGGTTGAGGAGGAATGGCCAATAAGAAGTCCCACTGAACCTTTTGGGAGCAGCCCCTTAAAATCAGTAGGAATGGGCTGTACTCCCATTTGTGGCATTAATACGAGTCTGGTGGTGCAGGGAAGGTCCAACCCTGCTGAGCCCGGTGTGGCTCGTCTCGGGGAGGTTTCAAGCGGGGCAAGTTGGAAACTTCCTGGGCCACTTGCGGCTGAGTCTGCATGGTCCCATATATTTGAGGGCCCTGAGACCAGGGACCCTGAAACCTGTTTTTTGAATTAAGTGGCTAGCCATTAATATCCTTCACTGATCTACATTCACTAGCCCAATGGTTCCCCTTTTTACATCTTGGGCACAACCCTGGGGGCTGTGGCCTGTCCGCTGACTTTCTTCCTCACTCCGTGTTCCTCCGCCTGTAGCTTCCGCATAAGGTGGTGGGGAAAATGGCGGGGTGCTAGGATGTAAGGGCACTGGCGGCCCCATCCCGGGTGTGGTTCCCCTCGGCTTCTTCCTCCCCACTTTCTGTCTCTCCTTTCTCAACTTAAGGGCGTCCATTCTGACCAGAATTTCCTGCAATTCATCCTCCAGCTTTTCATAATCTGATTCTGAGCTCTCCTCTTCCTCCTCCCCTTCCTCACTATCTGAACTAGTGTCCCCCTCCCACTCACACAATGAGGGGTAGATGCCTGCCGGCTTCCTCTTGCCTCCCTTTTTCTTCTGCATCTTTTGTTGTTTTTCAGAGGACTCCGATCATGACCCCTTAACCCTCTCTAACACATCTTCGGAGGCAACTACAGCGGCTTTACATTCTTCGCTCTCTAGGCAGCTACATACTAGCTTCCAGATCCCACGAACGCTGCCTTTTCCCTTCTTATCCTGTAACGATCCTTCCTCCCATGCTTGATATAGGTCCTTACCTAATTTATCCCAGCATGTTAGAGTCAAATTCCCGGAGACGGCAAACCAAGGAGCTACCTCATCAACGTTTGCAAAAAGTTATTCATCACCTTATCCTTAATTTTCAAGCCTTTAACGGTGAAAAGCTCATTGAGAGCCAATTGAACAGGGCAAGAAGCCGTGGTTCCCATTTTAAAATACACATGGCCCCCGGGACTGTAACACTTTCACTTTCTCTTACTGCTGCCACTTCACCGTGGACCTTAATTGTCTCCTTCCGAGAACTTAAATGTAGGCCCCACTTACCAGGCACTTACCAATCGATCGCCCAGACCACTGAAAGTTCTGAAACCTACAGGGGTCTCTTTACCGAGCAAATGCTCAGTACGGTGTAAGTGGTGTATGAGCCACCACTTGTGCTAGACCCTGACCAGCAGGAGAATAACGACAGCATGACCGGTTTCTTCTAACAACGGTTTACTCAGGAATTCTTAATAGCACACGGAGAAAAATGGTGGAAGCCCCCAAGACACCCAGGTCTGTGGCTTATATCCACTACTGGGAGCCAACAGGAGACTGCCATGCTTCACCCAGCCATAGGCCCAGCACTGCACACACAAGATCATCCCATGCACAAGCACGCCTCAATGCCAAATAAGGAGTTGTTTTTCTCAAAGCACTTAGGAGCTCAGCGCCATCTTTAGGTGTGGCTCAGGCAGCCCCCAACATAGGCACAGAAGTTAATGTTTAAGAACTTAAAGGAAAAATCTTACATTTAGAACTTCCTCAGGAATAAGCAATAGGCAGGGAAGCTTAGGCTACTGATTGATAGGAGTCTTTATCTGGATTCCATTTGACCTGTGACCGATGGATTCAAGTCATGGCTCACTGTAATCTATGCAGAAATCCACATTGAAGGAAAGCAGTAGACCTATTCCTATAAGTCATAATAAAATTTTGGGACCCCAAAAATTTATTTTGGGTTAAAAGCATTAACTCACTTTCCTCTGTCCAGATATAGATATATAGCTATAGAGATAGAGGTAGAGATAACAGATGTTTTAGCTCAATAAGCACCTTTCTGTTGTTTTGGGTTTTTTTTTTCAAAACCTACTTTAATAAGGGTTCCTAAATGCTTTAACCTCCCTTCTAGCCCACCACACACCAGAGGTGGAAAAGAAAGGATATTAGGACCTGGGGGAAGTAAATCTGTTTAGAAATAGTTCTTTGGAGTGATTCTAATCTTTGTTGTCAGGATATCAGCAGTTCAGTCTTCTAGCAAACCACCAAACACAATCAGAAGCTTCAGTTCAATCTACTCAGCAGACACCACACACAAATCAGCAGAGCAGCTCAATCTAAAATAAACCACAAGGCTCCTCCAGATTGATGCAAGTCCATGGAAGTAGCAAGAAGCTACCAGAATATCTCAAGAAGTTATTTTGGTGAATCACTCTCTACAAAGTCATCACAAGTGAAGATCAGCAACTTGATGCAAGACTAACCAGAACCAGAGCAGCAGAGACCAGCAAATCAGTGCAAGGTGAACTAAGGCACCAGCCTTGTCCCCACTGGCTGTGGTCATATTTATACTCTCTCTAAATATTATGCACCCTTTCACAAGTCTGCTTCAACAAAACATTCTTTCACATGTCTGCTTTAGCAAAACACCCTTTTACCTGTCTGCCTTAGCAAACCATCATTATGACCTGTGTCTTCAAGGAAACCAGAAAATTACACTTCATCTTTTAGTCTATACTTGGAAAATAACCAAAGGAAATTTTTAAATTTGAACTTGTCTATAGTAGTCAGTGTTTTACCAGAGCCAGATTAATAGTTTATCATAACTCCATTGATTAATATGTTAAAACGCTGAACCTTTAAGCAACCCTGGCCTGCCATCTTCCAGGTTTATGCCCCTGTTCCTCCCCCTAACCTCCATTGCTTTGAACCAGGTGATGAAGTCTGGATTACGAGATACAACCACAAGACTCTGGGACCTCACTGGAAAGGACCTCACACTGTGATCCTGACCGTGCCTACGGCTGTTAAGATAAACAAGATAAGGACATGGTTATACCTCTCCCACATTAATGCTGCAATGGTGGATAAACTGGGAGCCCCCTTACTATCTGGGTACCCCCAGGGGGCTATGCAACAACCTTGTCATCAGGTTCACAGTGGCTGGCAAAAAGTCCAATTGGACAGCAGTTCTTAACTCCTCTCACCCTGGATTTAACACAGAACTGTTGGTTACCAGACAGGGACTCTGCATTGGAAATACGGTACCCTCAGCCTATTCCCACCTCTGCAAACTCACTGTAACCCCTACTGTTGCAGGATACATGCTGCCTCCAGAGAATGCTTGGTGGGCTTGTACTTTAGGGCTTACTCCATGTATTTATGGCCTGGTTGTAAATACGACTGAGGGTTTTTATGTCTTCAACCAGCTAGCACCTCCAAACAATCTGATAAAAATCTGCTGTGGTACTAGGTTCTCTCCTTAGCATAGGGCTGGCTGGAACTGCTAATATAGGGTCCCCAGCCCTAATACTCCAAGATAAAAATTACACGGCCCTATGGATGGCAATAGATGCAGATGTACAGGAGATGAAAAAGTGTATCACGGCCCTGCAGGATTCCCTATCCTCCCTGGCAGAAGTAGTCTTACAGAACAGAAGAAGCCTAGACTTGCTGTTTCTCCAGCAAAAAGGACTGTGCAGACTTAGGTGAGGAAAGTTGTTTCAATGTTGACCACTCAGGGTTGGTCAAAGAATCCATGGCCTTACTCAGAAAGAGACTACATGAGAGAAGAATGGAAAGAAGAGTCTCAGGGTTGGTATGAGTCCATCTTCAACTGGGTCTCCTTGGCTGATCACTCTTGACTCTGCCCCAACTAAATCCTCTTATCCTACTGATGTTGGCCTTGACTTACAGTCCCTGCATAATCAATGCTTTAATTAGGTTTGTTAAAGAATGGGTTTCCACCATTCAACTGATGAGTCCCAAGCAATACCAGCCTATAGAAATATCTCAAGGATTCAAGATGACCCATTACTGAAGTGGGGAATGAGACAGGCTACTCCATGACGGGCTTCAAATTGGCAATTCAGATTAGGCCTAAAGCTCTACTTCTAAGAACTGGGCAAGTCCAAGCAAGTCAGTTACTGAGAAAAGTCCCAGGCCTCAGGCAGCCAGTCAGAAACTGCCTTGCTATCAGAAGCTGCCATGAGTCAAGAACAGTTTCCAGACTTCTCCAAAAACAGTTTTCAGGCTTCCCCAGCAACCGTATGCAGTCCGTCACAATGCAGCAATAGTTCTGGAATGTCTCTAGAGATAGAGCCAACATGATTTTTAAAAAGGTCACCTACTCCCTCCCCAGAATTCCCCTAATGTGTTTTAAATCAGACCCACTAACTCATCTTGGTAGACAGTACACCCCAGCAAGCTGGATTTCTGCAGAATAAAAACCCTCTTTGCTTTTGGAAAAAAAAAAAAAAAAAAAAGACTCCAAACTTTTGAATTCTTAACACACATATCATCTTTCAGTTTTATTTTTTAATTGTTTTTCAGCCTACAACTTGCATAAACCTCAAACCTTTCTCCTTTTGCACTCAATTATTTGACATAAGACATAAGTGGTTAATTACTGAGAGCAGTCATTGCAAAGCAGGTTCTTTTAAATGAAAGAATAGTTAAAAAGTTACATTGAAACCTGTTTTGTGAGTTTGCCTTTCTCACCAGGAGATGTAATAGAACAAGAAAAAGCAAGACCCAACTTGCACATAGGAAATGCATAGACCACGCAGCTACCACTAAGCCAATAAAGCTACAGTGAGCCATCAACACCATCAGAGGTTTAACCAAACGGTCTCTGTATCAATTAAAATAACAGACATTTATCAGCCACCTGGACTGTAACCCTGGGCTCCTCCTCAGTCAATCTCAAGAATCTCAGTGGAGGAAGAGTGGCTTCAGCCTTGTCACTAAGGATAACATTAACTCTTTGACTGCTGCACAAGGCAGCATCAGCCAGACACAAAAGATCTGAGACTTTGATGTGGGTGAGAAACTGGAGAAACTGGTATACCTTGGCAAGGCAAACAAGGGCAGTCTCTAGTACCCCACTTGTCCACAGTCTTGGCAGGATCCTGGAGGCAGGAGAGGTAAGGGGCAGCTTCACCCTTTGGTTAGTATTGCCGAAGTCCAGGTAAAGTCCTCTTCTTGAAAGAGACCTTAGAGCTGCCTCTAGGAGCACACACTGTTGTCTGTCATGGGAAGCCTTTTTCATTAAATACTTTAAATGCCATATTCAGCAGATATCTGAAGAGTTTTTGAAGGCCATCTATTAAGTAAATGTGATTTTAAATAAACGTTACTTGTTTTTAGTTATTTGTTTTTGGCTTAACCTTGAAAGCATATACAGACAGCTAAATAGAGCTAATTCCCGTCAATGAGCTACTCAAATTCTTAGTGTAACTACAAGGACAGTTCCAATCACATCAAAGAATTTGATCATTTATAAGATGACTCTTAACATGCATGTCCTAATTAGCCTTAAAAATTATAATTCTTCAATTGAAGTTATTTTAGTACCAAAATAAAACTTCAAATCACAAATGCAGCCCATAGGGAGACTGAGAATCTTATTTTTGATACTTTTATACTGAATCATTATAGAATATGACAGTCTCTTGTATGACTCAGTTTATTCAAATATCTAAAACTTAACAAAGTTAATGAAGACAAAAAGGCCAGATATACATTTTCAAGTGAGTTTCTGTTAGCCTGAATCAACTTAGGTATAGGGAGACATTCCATAGGCTCTTGGCAGACTGCTTGGACATTGTCTCACTGGGTCATAAGGTAGGAATATCTCAGTTTTGGCCCTCATAGCTGTCCAGGACTTCTTAGCTTCACGTCTCCTTCCCCACGTATTTGATTGTGTTTTTTTGTTTTGTTTTGGGTTTTTTGTTGTTGTTGTTGGTTTTTTTTTTTCATCCTAGTTCACCCTGATTCTCAAGCCTCTGTTACTCTTTATCTAGAATAATACAGCTCTTTGCCAACTTTGTCTGCCCCAAATGCTGGACAGATCCTATCTCATGATATTAAATCTCTGTTGGTCTTTATAAAGTCATAGTTTCAATAAGAAAACTCAATTTAAAATGCTGGTCAGCTCCTAATCAGGAGGCCAGGGTTGACTTTGTTGTTGTTTGTTTGTTTGTTCATTTGTTTGTTTTGTTGAGATGGCTTCTTTTTTGAAACTTTCTTACTTAGTTTTGCATTGGGCAGCATTTTCTGCCTTGACTCTTTTAAAAGGATATCTCAGACCTAGTCCTCTGAGCTGGTGTAGTCTCACTTTAGCTCATGTGTGTATGTGACCATAACTTTCCATTTAAGGTGAAAACCAAAATGGGAAAAAATGCTAGAAAAAAGCTTTACATATATAAAAGCAGTGACTTTTGCAGACTCAATGAGTGTTGAAAACATTAAAAAACAAACATTTTGGTTTAACCAATGTTATAATTCTAAAATAAAGCTAACACTCAGAAGGGAGCTGAGAATTACTGAACACAGCAAACAAAACTCATTTACATTTCCTTAATTGAGGAGTAAAATTATTACATCTTTAATTACCATAGCCTTTTCAGTGTTATTTCCCAAATTTTAATATAAACCTCATTTTTATTATTTTGGTCTCATCTGTTATTCTTATTCTCAGGACAAGAGTCACTACAGAAAAATCCATCCTGATCAAGAATATCTTGGAGACCTACTGTTATTTAAAAATATCCATTTCTTTTAGTCAAGAGTTGAATACAGCTTGTACATATAGTCTGCTGCTGTGTATAGATTTTCAACTATCAACCTTATTGCTGTACATTTTAAATTAATTTTATAGGCTTTTAAGCATACTCAGCAAACTTATAAATCTTTATGTATGGAAAGTTTATTATAATTGTCTTACACTTCTTGAGATAATGTTCATATTTTAGCAAGATTTTTAGAGAATTAAATGAAACTGAAAAAGAATATTAGGCGAGTGGCAGTAATCCCCACTGGGACAATTTATTCTTTTGTTTTGTTTTTGCTCTCCTTTCCCTGTCACATAGTCAGGTGGCCCACCTGACGTGGGAGGGAGATTTTGGAAGAAATTTTTAAACAGACATGCTTGGGTCTAGAGGAGGGAGAACCATAGTCCAACTCCAGAGCCAGCTTTCTGTTCAAGTAGAGCAGCATAAAACAACATTTTAATATTATTTATTCTTAAAAGATAGCTGATCCCTATAAAACTAAAACCAGTAACCAGGGGGAGGGACCAGAGTTGGTTGAGAACAAAGGCTTAAAGATAAGAAAATGTTGAGCCCTACATATAGAAAGAGAATATTGTAGGAGAGAGCGGAGAGATACACCAGTCAGTGAGGAGTTTGTGTGGAATGTGTGCACACTGCAGCTAGCTTACTCCTTCACTCTTTCCCTCACCTCTGGCTCTTGGCTTGCATATCTACAAGAAATGTATGGACAGACCAGAAAACACAGATCCATCAAACAGTAACTTAAAAAGACAAAAATATTCACACAGTCATGGGGGAACTGGACAAAAAGAAACATTTGGCGTTCACCTTCACTCACCCAACTTCTACCTTAGCTTTTCCAATAAGGACCAACAGCATCCTGGTGGTCCCTCTGAATTAAGCTGCATCCAGGTTTTTCATGAGTCTCACAAATGTACACTAAGAGGATCAGAATTCTTATCTATACCTCCAGAGGTTTTCTGATGCCTCTTTTCTCAGAATCTAGGCACTGAGAACCTGCTACTGGCTCCCTATAAATGCTGGGTCTGACTCCTCATCTCCCAGTATGCTAGGAGACTCCAGAGTCCCAAGATTGCCAGGAAAAGAAAGTGGATCTGGCTGAAGGCACAAATCCCAGACAAGCCCCCAAATGTTATGGGTTATTTAGAGATTTAGAGATTTAGAGATTTCACCAGTCTGACCATTAATAAATTTTAACAAAGAAGAGGTTTTTATTCATATTGGCTCTAGGTCTACACCCAGAGCACTAGATTCCTGAATGTATCTCCTAGCCACCTCAGTCAGGGGTTTATAAAGGCAATGCAGGTTTATAGAGGACTCAGGAAAGCTGGATGCAGCATTAGTCCTGAGTTGTTATCAGTTCGAAAAGCTAAAGTGGAAATTGGATGTTGGGTGTATGAGTGAAGGTGACCACCAAATGTTTGCTTTTGTCTGGTTCCCCACCCCCAACTGTGTGAATCATCTCTTATTAAAGAAAAAAAGCAAAAGCAAAAGCTTTTTTATAGAAGCAGAAATATTAGTTGACTTTATGACCCTGCATAAACAATTATGTTAAAGTTGTACAAGACCAGGCAGTTACAAAAAATCAACCCTTAGTTACCTTTAACATTTGGAAGTTCAATTTTTCTTTATGGTTCTCTTGAGCACAGAAAATTTAAACTTTTAAACATAAGTTTGTCATCAACATAACATTAGCCATTAGAGTAGAAGAAGGTGCAGAAAGAACGTAAGAGCCATGGGATGGGGAGGAGTGCTATGAACATCCACTTTATAAACATGACAACACCTCATGAACTGTGGTTCACAGAAACTGTGGTTGTTGACAGCAGACTAGCATAAAATTAAGCCAGTCAAAATGCCAGCATGGACAGGAGAGAGAGAGAGACATGAGGCCCCACCCCTGCTGATGAGCTACTGGGAGTTGTTGTGTGCTATGGGAATTAGTCAGTTCTCTCTGGGGGTGTGCCACTGGTGGGTTTCTCTTGCTCTAGTAGGTGGCCCGCACGTAAGCAAATGTCAGAAAAGTAATTAAAATCAGTGGGTTATGAAGAAGAAGAGGAGGATACAGAAAGAGGAAGAGAAAGGCTTGAAGGAGAGAAGATGTGTTGTGGGATTCTAGGGATGTTGGAGATGGGGGAATGGGAGATTGATATGATCAAATGCACAGTATGGATACATGAAATTCTAAAAATAATGTAAAATATTAAATAAAAGGAATACATTAATAATAATAAGTCAAGACTCTTAGCAGCTGCAAATGGCAAATAGCTTGACACCAACTACTTGAAGTACAAAAAAAAATACTTTTAAGTCACTTCTTTTATAAACTGAAAATTAACTTCATGTGTGACCTGTGTTAGAACCCACTGTCATCAGCACTGGGGACTGAACTCCTTCCACTCTTAGTAGTTTGCTTCTCAAGATCCTTAAGAATGGGTGAGAAGCTTGTATACCCATTGTCACAATGCCTAATCCAGTAGATAAGAGAACATGTGTCCCACAAAACCATACCCAACAGTCCCTGGCAGGACCCTAGTGATTGTTAACAACCTGACTTTGGTCTCTGGCATCTTCCTTTTACTTTTTAAAACATACTTTAATTGTTTTTATTTGTGTATTGGCGTTTCTTCTGCATATATGTATATTCCTGCTTGTATGTCTGGTGCCCATGAAAGCCAGAAGAAGGTATGGAACTGTGGCTACAGACAGTTATGAGCCATATGATTGTTGGAATTGAGTTTGAGTCTTCTAGAAGAGCAACCGGTGTGCTCTTAATCATGGAGCCATCTCTCTAGGCCCCAAGATTTATTTATTTTTATGTATATACATGTTTGCCTACATGTATGTCTTTGCACCATGTGTATTCCATGCCACAGAGGTCATAAGAGGGCCTCAAATCTCCTAGAACTGGACGTACAGATGGCTTTGAGATGCCATGTGGATAGTGGGAATTGAACCCCTTCCTTAATGAATTACCATGGCCTAGAAGCTAGAAGCCACTGCCTGTCTTGTTCAATCTTTATCCCAGAAAAGGCCTATTTCCTCAAAGCACAGTCTACAAATTAGACTTGGACCACTTTTGTCACAAGAAAGGGCACTTATGCTAAGCACAAAGGCCACTCACCTCTCCTATAACTCAGGCCAATGGAAAGTTTCTCTCAAACTTTGGGAATTACATACAATATACACCATTAACACAAGCTAGGGCCACCTGAGAAGAGAAAAGCGCTAATGAGAAATGCCTCTGTCAGGCTGGCCTGTAGGCAACTCTGTGGAACATTTTCTTGGTTAATAACTGATGTGGGAGGACCTAGCCAGTGGCAAAAACTATCTGAAGCAATGTAGTTATTAAAGAAAGTAAAGAATGTGGAAAGTTAACATGGTGTCAGTAATCCCACACTAAAATCTGAAGTTCATAACGACTCTTATATGAGGGCCGAAGGTAGGACAGTGAAATAGCAATCCTTTATTATCTTAATCACTCTGGCTTCAGCAAGTATTCACAAGCAAGATTACTGAAGAAAGTTTTAAACTGTGTGGTGAATTTGTCTTTCTCACACATTCCTCCAAGAATACTTGTCTCATTCTTTGATACTAACCAGTCATGAAACACGTGTTAGGCATAGATTCTAAACAGGCCTTCCCAGGGGCACAGTCAGTATTTGATTCACTAGTTCATTTGGGACCCAGCAACTCCAAGAGCAAGTTCTACATGCCAGTCAGAGGTGAAGGCTAGCCCAAAGGCCAGGCAGCTCCCTCTCCTCCTGAAACATCCACAGCCAAGAATTATGTTTTTGCTACATCTTGCCTAACAAAGGAGCACCTTGCTAAGTATTCTTTTATAAGTATGCTATGTGTGTGTGTGCATGTTTACATGTATGAACGTATTCAAATTATCTCTCTAGTGCTATGCTAAGCACCATGACCAAAAGCAATTTGAAGAAAAGGTCTGTATCACCTTATAGCTTACAGTCCACCATGAAGGGAAGTCAGGGTAGGAAATCAAGGCAGAAACATGGAGACAGGAATGAAAGTAGAGCCCAAAGAGAAATGCTGCTTATAGGTTTATTCCTCATGGCTTGCCCAGCCTGTTTTCTTATACAACCCAGGACCACCCGCCCAGGGCTTGTACTACACAAATAGGCTGGGCCCTCCCACAACAATGACTAATCCAGAAGATGCTTCCAAAGACTTGCTTACAGGCCAGTCTGACAGAGGCATTTCTCAGTAGAGGTTTCCTCTTCTCCGGTGATCCTAGCTTGTATCATGTGCTTGTGTGTGCATGTGTACATGGAGATCAAAGGACAACCTTTTATTCCTCAGCTGCTGTCTACCTTGGGTTTGTTTGTTTGTTTGTTTGTTTGCTGTGCTTTGAGTCAGGGTCTCTCACTGGCCTGAGATTCATCAAGTAGGCTAACGAGTAACCTAAGCTGGCTCACCAGCCTGCCCCAAGGACGCACCGTCCACATCTCCCCGCACTGGGATGACAAGCACACACATACACAGTTCTTTAAAGGAGATTCTGGGGATTGAGCTCAGGGCCTCAGCTGGGGGTCAGATGGGAGGAGCCATCTCCCCACTTCTCACTCAGTATTCTTTTCCATTGTTAGGAGCTTTACAATCCCTCCCAGAGGAAAAAGATTCTAGGAAAAAAAAACAGTGTGGGGTCAGTAATCTCCTTCACATTTATCTGTATCTAGAGGTACTCTGTACAATTTTGATGGATTCCTGGATGCTGCTTTTGAATTCTGTGCACAAAAGGGAAATGATAAGCAAGGGACTTAAACTCGGAATGCTCCCCATGTACCAGGAACTTTACATATGTAGGCTCTTTGAAATTTCATGACAACCCTGAGATGTGTACTTTTACACATTTACAGGTGAAGACAATGTTGTGTCCACAGTCAGAGACTAAGCCAGCAGTGACTAAATCGTTACAGTTGAACACAGATGTAGCTACTGTAGGCATCATCCCATGGCCATGTGATTTCAAAGATCACATCTCCCTTACTATGCTGCCTTCCCATGTCCCTTCCTTATTGTCTTAGTTAAGGTTTTACTTCTGTGAACAGACACCATGACCAAAGCAACTCTTATAAGGACAACTTTTAACTGGGGCTGGCTTACAGGTTCACAGGTTCAGTCCATTATCATCAAGGTGAGAGCATGGCAGCATCCAGGCAGGCATGGTGCAAGAGGAGCTGAGAGTTCTACATCTTCATCTGCAGGCCTCTAAGAGAAGGCTGATTTCCAGGCAACCAGGACTAGGGTATTAAAGCCACTGTGGGCAGTGACACACCTACTCCAACAAGGCCACACCTCCTAATGGTGGGCCAAGCATATACAAACCATCACACCTGTCTTCAGAGAAAGAAACGAGGCCACAGATCTGGATGTCTTCTTGACATTCTTTTGACTAAGTTTTTTCTATTACTAATGGGAAAAAGATGAGACATGAAGATAAAATGTGCCCTTTCACAAAGGCTGATGTCAAAGAAAAGGTATAGTGAGGCTAAAGGGGTTTTGAACACTGGGACCACACAGATATGGTGTGGGTTCTGTACTTCCTACCTGTGTTCACTCTACAGAGCTGCCTAATGATCTGTGCCTCAGATTCTCCATCTGTAAAATAGGAATAATAGTGTCAGGCATGTCACAGATTATAGTAAAGAATAAGAAGCTAACAACTTGTAACAACTCAGAGAAGGGCCTAGCACATATTAGGTGTTCAATGAATCATAATTTCTACTAATTCTCTTTCTTGACCTCATTTGATGAAACCAAAAGGCTCTTAAATAGTAACTGAGCAGAATATCTCCCGTACAGTGTTTCATTGGCATTTGTAGCTGTTATTTTTCTCATTGTTCTGACAAAACCAGATGTAGGAAGGAACGATTATTTGGCTCAGTTTGAGGGTACAGTTGTCCTGGCCAGGAAGTCATAGCAGCAGGAGTGTGAGGCAGCTGCTCACATCGCATCTCCAGTCAGGAAGCAGAGAGAGATGGACCCTGTGCCTAGCTTACTTTCTCCTATTTATTCAATCCAGGGCCCGCCCCCATGGAATAATGCTGCCTAAATTCACAATGGGGCTTTCCACCTCAGTTAGCCCCACCTAGAAAATCTATCATTGACTTGAGAGCTCTGAGGAAGGCGAGAACAGTTCTAAGTAACTGGAATACAGCAAGATGCTGGGGCAAGAATATTCATCAACAAGGGATGTTTACAAGTAATGTACAATTTGTGTGGGCTGTCTGTTCTGATTTACACCATAACCTCTTTTCTACTCCACAGTAAAATTCACAGACAACAGAGACATCTGTTTATTGGTCTCCTGTCACTCATTTGCATTCATTAGGCATCTGGGTGGGGAAGCTTCTGATTACTCTGTAACTAAAACCCCTCTAGTTTCTGCACACCTGATTACAGTTTCTCTGTTACAACCACAGGAGGCCCCAGACTGAGCTGTGACTAAAACCAGCTTCCTTCGGTGGTGTGCATGCGCTAATGATACCTACCATTTGCAGAAAGAATCATCCTGACAGTGAATGAGAAACCAGGACATCTGGACAATGTTTGCCAATGGCTGACCCCTGTCCCCCACTGTATATACAGGGGGTCTCGAAGGGAGCTAACTTTAGGGTACCCCTTTCACATTTGGGATCTTAGAGTGTTAGGTTCCTTAAGACTAGAGAAGAAGAGATTTGGGGACACACTACAAAGCACAATAAAATCTCATCCCCATACACAGTTAGAGAAAATTTACATTCTAAAAATAGTTTTGGCCATGCCTCAGCCCTGGGAGTCTTGATGAATTTATTATCAGCCTACTTTAATATCAAATTCCTTAAGCAAGGACTTGGTATGTTACTCACTCTGTAGGATGCTTTCCAAGTATGCACAAACCCCTGGTTTCAGTTACTAGTACCTCATAACTAGGCATGGTATTGTACAATACCATGGTATTGTAACCCCAGCATTCATGAGATCAGAAAAGTTCAAGACCAACATGGGACACATGAGAACCTGTCTCAAAGGGAAGAGAGAAGAAAGATCAATCAGAAAGTCACTCTAACTGAATGCTCACCCATCAGCTACTATCTTAGGACTTCCTATTTTTATCTACAAATCCTTACAAGCCCTTTCGACCACCTGCTGCCAGGAAAGTGACAGCCATGGTCCCTCTACAGCTGTGGCTTATAAATACATAGGCTTTGCTAATTTGGTCTCTGACTTGTTTTCTTGTCCTTGGCAATCAGGTTACCTATTAATTCTCCGTGAGTCATGAATGCATCACCTGGGCTTGACACCATATGGAAGGCTGGGAAGAGATGTCAGTGGGATGTCAAAGGGCTTGTATATTTGGCTAGTACCACAGGGAGGCAGAAAGGAGAAAGGGGATGCCTTCTTCTAGAATAAGGACCTGAAACAACCGACATGTACCAGGTGTACTCTGGATTCCTGAGGTAAAAATGTGGATGAAGAGGAGTAGGAGAGGGAAGTCTTAAAGAATATAAAAGAAAGCAAGGAGGATGTCTTACTTGCTGAAGTGTCTGCCCCATCAGCATAAGAACCTGAGTTCAGATCCCCTGGACCCAAATAAAAGTAAGGCATGATATTGCATGCTTGTAATCCTAGCACGGAGAGAATCCCTGGGGCTTGCTGGATATCCAACCTAGCAAAATCAATGAACAAGTGTTGGGTTCATTAAGAGGCCCTATCTCAGAAAACCAAGATAGTGAGTAAGAGAGAGAGAGAGAGAGAGAGAGAGAGATATCTTTGACTTCCAGAGAAGGGCAAGAGAGGCCTGTTTTGTAACTACTGTGGTTCTGAGCTAACACATCATTTGTTCATTTGTTTTGGGGTATGGAGCACATACAGGTATCCAGCAGGGCTTAGATACAGGCAATGTTGCCTGGCTTCATTTCTATGTCAGATGACTTCATAAGATACTTAGTCCCACATCCCTACAGATGCTCTGAGGAGAGGGAAATGTTGGCATAACAGACTCAAAAACTGTGAAGCTATCTGAGAGCCTTTTTGATTCCTGTTAAGATGTTCATGCCCACAGTTGGTGTTGTGTAGCTATTTTCTCAGAATTAAAACATTCCCTCCTGGAAGGGGGCTCATTAAGACTTAGGAAGTAAATGAAACTTAAGAGTCAACTGTCTGCAAATTGCACAGGGAGCTCTTGGGATGCAGCTCTCTTGAGTCGTCATCCATGCACGGCTTTTCCGTGATGCACCTGCCCTTGAGTCACCCGTGCTCCAGTAAGTAACCCTAATAAACTTACTGATACATTAAACTTAAATTTGGGCGGAACCTTTTCTTTGATCTCTCATCAGTCTCTTGGTAAAAGCCACAAAATTAAAAAATACCTTAAGTCAAAAATGCCTTTAGTACACCTGACCTAGCAAACATCCTAGCTCAGGAACACGGTAACTGCAGAGTATTAGCTCTCTCTGCTGGTGATTAAAAGTGCATATACTTGGAACCCACAGCTAGTTGATATTGCCCATGTTAACTAAACTGTTCAGATTGGTACTTTCCAACACTGTGAAGAGATGGAATGTTGTGGGTGTAAAGGCAAATGAACTTGAGCTATCTGAGGCCCAAAATAGCCAATTACCGCCCACCCTTGTGTGTGATCTAACATCCTTGTGACTAGTAGGCAAAACTTTTGAAACATATGACAGACCTCCAGTTTCTACCTCTAGCCTTCCATGTAAAGGCCCACCAGTCAGCATGTGAAACCTACAGTAAAGATTTCCAGGCTTTGCTGCCAGCTGCCTACTTGATGTTCCAACCTGTTTATTTAAAAAAGTGCCTTGACCTATGAGTTTCTTTGTTTCCTTACTTTAAAAACTTCATGGTATTGTTACCAAGTTAAAATATAGAACTGGGGATAACCCAAATCTGTGCTCCTGGATCATGTCACTCATAAATGGCTCTAAAATAAACTGTCACTTACTTTTTTTGAGGAGAGTTGTGTAGTTTGAATCAATGCATAGTACCAATAACTATCATACTGTGTACTGATGGCCTAGAAAAAATAACAAAATTTAAGATTTTTAGTATAGAGTGCTTGATTATCAATTCAGTGGTTAAGAGCACATGCTGTTCTTCCAGAAGACTGAATTTGTTTCCTAAAACCCATGTCCCATGGCTCACAAATGCCTGTAACTGTAGCTCCAAATGATCCATCACCCTCTACTGGAATCTTCAGGTACTGCACACACACAAACACCCCCCCACACAC
This sequence comes from Arvicanthis niloticus, assembly GCF_011762505.2. Lineage (NCBI taxonomy): Eukaryota > Metazoa > Chordata > Mammalia > Rodentia > Muridae > Arvicanthis > Arvicanthis niloticus. Next base: position 11,351,350 of record NC_047667.1, on the reverse strand, counting down.
CCACCCCCACCCATACACACACACAGTTTAAAATTTTTTTTTTTTTTTTTTTTTTTTTTTTTGGTTTTTCGAGACAGGGTTTCTCTGTGAAGTCCTGGCTGTCCTGGAACTCACTCTGTAGACCAGGCTGGCCTCGAACTCAGAAATCTGCCTGCCTCTGCCTCCCAAGTGCTGGGATTAAAGTAAAATATTTTTTTTTAAAGAGGATTTGAAGTAGTTTCCACCAACCATATACCAGCTTCATACTAAAGCCAAGTGGAAAAAAATAGTAAGCAGAATCGTGGTGACTTGAAGAACATCTGTATAGTGGAGTCCTTTCAAAGGAGCAACACTGTCTCAATGAATGACCTGCAGGACTTGCAAGCCTAGTTAACAGCTACACACAGAAGGGGTAATGGCAGAGAGACAATAACAAAAGGAAGAATTGCAAAGTATATCCTAGTGGAGAAAAGACTTGGACACTGACCACTCTAACCCACTCTGGCAATGTGTGTATTCTATTGGGCCTTTCCATGGTACCTATTTGCAAATTTGAATAATGCAACAGGCAAGGTCTTCTGTGAGGTACATTTTTGTAGAATACAAATCACAGGCCTCTAGTGTGAATCTGAAAAATAATAGAAGCCCTCTTCCCTTAATCTTATAAAGTGTCCAGGATAATACTTTAGCATAATATATAGATATTTAAAAAAAAAAAAAAAAAAAAAAAAAGAGCGGCCCCTGTAAATACTAGCTTTCCTCTGGTGTCAGGAATGAGCTGCTTTAGTGGCCCAGAGACCAAAAAAGTGATGGTCATTACACTGCGCTCAGACAATGGCTGCAGTACTATGAGTTACCCGGCTCCAGAGCCACAGCATTCGGCTTCATTCAGTGAATGAATGAAGTTATCTTTGGCAGAGGTTAGGGGCTTTGCTCTGTGGAGTAAGATTAAAAAAAAAAAAAAAAAAGATTAAATGTCTGGAGCAGGTGAGCAGTTTTCTAAGGCAGATTCAAATGCAAGGGCTTCTGCAGGGCTGGGAAAGAAACCTGGGGAAGCAGGCACGAAAAGGAGACAGGCACAGAGAGAGCTTTGTGCTGTCAGCAAATGAGGCTTATCAGGAAAATCATTATCAGGTATCCCATGGTGACAATCTACCTTGATGAGAGATAGTTTTGCAAGACACATGCTATTATCTGCTGGGGCATACTAGGATACAACTCACACTTGATGTAGCTTACACAGATTGTTTTGCATCAGGACCAGCATGCTCAGCTGTGTGAGCTTTACCCAGTCCCGTCTGCAACTGCTTTACAGAGTGAGCATCCCTTACAGCCGCCTGCATCCTTATCGTATCCTTCAGGCTTTGCCTGTTGCCTGCTTCTCCAGGTCCAGCCTTGGTGTCTCTGGATACTGATTCTGGTTATCCACCCCCTTGTGCATGACCAGCTCCCTGCTCAGCCAGCCTGTCTCTAGGTAACTTTTGTAGGAGGATAAAGATATTCAGATGTGCTCCCTTTAGCTGTCAGACTACTGAAACTGTACCTTCTCACACTCGGAATTTCCCATAGGAATCTCATTCTGGAAGAAGGAAATGGCAGAAGCCTGCTGCAAGCCAGAGAGGAAATTTGTCTGAAAGAGAGCTTACATGTTTCTGACAACTTATCAGACCACCTTACAACAGAGACAGATTAGTCAGGGATGAGTCAAGGTGTGGTTCTTGACCAGGCCTGCTTAACATGCATGGTTCTTGCCCTCCACTTAAACCTAGACCTTGTTCACTTAGCAGTTTAACACCTCAGGGTTTAACTGTGTTTAACGCACAGTGCTGTAGCCTTTAGCATTTGTTCTTTCCCTAACCAAACTAGAAAAAGAATAGGAAGGAGGCTGGAAATAGAGCTGGCCCAATCAGGATACACTGAGCACAATCAGAACTTTTGTAGAGACATGTCATTTTCTCTACTGAAAATGTTTCACCTGAGGAAGAGAGGGAGGGAGGGGAAGAGCAGCCTGCTTTGCTGACTTGCTGATGGGTGTTGGGGGTGGGGTAAATGGGATGAAGGACTTCACTGAGAGACAAATGGTTTTTTTTTTTTCTCAAGTGGGCAACTTGAGTAGGCCCACACAGGAGAATGAAGTGCCAGAATGTGCTAGAAAACAGAAATACTCCTCTTTGAGTTCACTGTGGACAAGAACATTAGTGAAGGCTGTGGCCCAAGAGGCCAGTGCACCAGGGAGGTAAGTTCCTGGGTAGGAAGAATTGCATGACAAGTAGGGAGTCAGAGAGGGGTCCTAGAAGCAGAACTTCAGGTCCCTTCAGTCTTGTGAGCTACTAAGACTGAAAACAACCAAAAAACAACAGCCCCTGAATGTACCTTCTATCGAAACAGCAGCCATGCCTGTTACCTACCGTTTCCAGTTGGCCCATCCTGTCCTTCCTCAGCCTCTGGGTTCACTGTTCTACTTCCGTAGAGGTGATCATGAGGTGTTTGTGTTCTTGTGCCAACCTATTTCGCTTCGCAGAATGTCTTTGGGCATTTAATTTATACATCGGTCAAAAATTAAAACTCTTGGGCCAGAAAGATGGCTCACTTGCTGTGCAGAACCTGAGTTCAATCTCCAGGAACAACATGGTGGAAGGAGAAAACTGACTCAAATCTCTCTCTCACACACACACACACACACACACAAACTCTCTCACTCTCTCTCTCACACACACACAGACACACACTGCTCTCTCTCTTCTTCTCTCCCTAGATAAATAAATGTAATTTTAAAATAATAATAAATAAAATTATTTTTAAATTATTCTTTGAAACTTTCATACATCTATGCAGGACATCCTGGTCACACTCACATCTGACCCTTATCTTCCTCCCATCCTCCATCCCCTCCCTGCAAGCTCCTCTGGGACTTCGGTCTTTGAGTTTTGGGTTGTGATCCACTGAGCTTACTGACCCAGGGTTGCCTGGTGGACAATGGTGTGAAATTACCCACTAGAGCTTAGGCAACTCACAGAAGCTGCACCATAGTAAACAGCAGGTCTCTCCCCACACAGCACCTCATAACTACCAAGAACCAGCAGCTCCCAGGGAAGGGAGTCAGGCCTAATACGCCTCTTCCTGAAAAACACACTGAGAGGGTAACCAAGGCCCAGAAAGTCAAGGACTAAATATCCCCTCTCATGTTGAGCACAGCTTCAATCTGTAGACATCTGTGCTTAAATTGGGATGCCTGTCGAGGTCTGGAAGCTAGAGAGCAGCCATGAGGGCCCAGGGGTGGATGGAGGGAACTTAAGAAAGTGAGGATAGTAGAGCACCTGTCCTTTTTCTAAGGACCAGTAAGAGACTCACAGTGAGCGTCCAAACGAAGGTGCCAGTACCAATATAAGATCCTGACGAAAGTGTTGTTTATTTGCTGAGCCTGATCATCAGCCATCAAAGGTAAGTCTCCTTTTTTTTTTTTTTTTTTTTTTTTTTTTTTTTTGGCTTTTCAAGACAGGGTTTCTCTGTGTAGTCCTGGCTGTCCTGGAACTCACTCTGTAGACCAGGCTGGCCTCGAACTCAGAAATCCACCTGCCTCTGCCTCCCAAGTGCTGGGATTAAAGGCGTGCGCCACCACTGCCCGGCAAAGGTAAGTCTCCTAAACAACTTTACAGAGTTGCGGTTACTGGCACTGGGAATATAAGTGAGTCACCTATTCACAGAGCTGTGTGGTCAGAGCCGACCTCTTTCTCCCCGATGTCTGAAACACCCACAGTTCTCCCCAGCTGCTACATGCCTTTTAAAGGTGTGAAGTGTTTTAAAACATGAGATATGTTCTCCATGTTCAGCCTGTGAGCACCTCTCTTCTGCATCCTATTCTTTTGCTACAGCCACGTGGGCATAGGGGTGATGTAAACCCTGCCAGCTTCTGCACGGCACCTGTGCTGGTTGGCTTTGTCACCCTCACAAATGTAGACATATCTGAGAAGAAGAACCCCAAGTGAGAAACTGCCTCCATCAGACTGCCTATGGGCACATATGTGGGACGTTTTTCTTGATTAGTGATAGATATAGGAGGGCCCAGCTCGCTGTGGGTGGTGGTCTGGGTGCTATAAGAAAACAGACTGAGCAAGACATGAGGGTGTGAGCCAGTAAGCAGCACCCCTCCATGGCCTCTGCATCAGCTCCTGTCTCCAGGTTCCCGATCTGCTTAAGTTCCTGCCCTGACTTCCCTCAGTGATAAAGTGTTACCTGGAAGTGTAAGCTGAGTAAACCCTTTCCTCTCCAAGAAGCTGTTAGTCGAGGTGTTTTATCCCAGCAGCAAACTAAGACAAGTGTGACTCAAGTGTGTGTGTGTGTGTGTGTGTGTGTGTGTGTGTGTGTGTGTGTATTGCCAGGGATAGTGAGGCATGGGCACAGCTCCATGATGCTGGTGTGACCTGACAACTTCCCTTTCACCTTAGGATCCTCCATGTGAGGAGACCTTTATTTCATGGCAGAAATGACTTTCATGGCAAACCAGTATGAAGTAGAGTCAAACTGGTTAAGAAGAACGCTTAACACCGATTTAATTACAGGGATTAACGAGAGCAAAGACACATGGGAAGGGATATGACAGAACCAAGAGCATGGGGTTGGATTTCTCAAAGAACTATAGTCTATAAAAGACACTTTTAGGGCTGGTGAGATTCTTCAGTTTAGAACTGTCTGTAGCTCCAGCCCAGGGTGATCCAACACCTCTAGCCCCCTCAAGAAACCACACACACATACACACACACAATTCTAAATAATAAAATCTTGGAACCAGAGAGATGTCTCAGTAATTAAGAGCACCTTCTGCTCTTGCAGACACCCTGGGGCTCTGTCCCTGATGCCCACATGGCAGATCAGAGCCACCCATAACTCCAGTTCCAAGAGATGTGTGATACCTTCTTCTGACCAACATGGGCAACAGGCATGTCAAATCATGAGGTACATAGTCATACATGCAGGCAACACACCCTTACATAAAGCAGATTTTTTTAAAGGTCTGTTTAAAATTTTAAAAATAATGCTAAAAAAAAATCTTTTAAAACATTTTAACGTGGACTTGGAGCGTGAGGCCCAAGAGAAAGACAGGTGCTCAGGAACATAGTCAGACCCAGCAGGGTGTGAGCTCAGGCTTCTCGGGAGAGTCACGGTTTATCATCACAGCAGACACATCTACCACTTGGATTATACCTGAATGGATTGCTTATAAAAAACAAACAAACTAAATGCCTTTTTTCCCTCTTTTGGTTTTTTTTTTTTCTTTTAAAATAAAGGCGATCACAGGGTGGCTCCAGAGGTGCCGTGGGTAGGACTGCAATCTGATGAGTTAAAACCATGGGCCTCCCTCACGCCTGCACAAAGTGGTTAAGACATTCTTCTACAGTAAATAGGGTTTCTGGAGAAATTCCTAGAAAATTGCATGTTTACAGCCGGGAAGGGTGAGAGGGCGCATGTGCGCTTGTGATTTTACAGTTCTTACTTGAAGCATCTCTCTATAGGAGGAACATTGTGTCTATGCCGCAGCCGACACAGCAAAGGTTACCTGTGCTGGAGTCCTTGACAGTGAGCTGGTGACAGCCTTTGACACAGCCCAGAGCAGGAGACCTTTCTCTTACATGTCCCCAGTGTCTTCCCTGTCTTTCTCTATGCTGGCTTATATGAAAACTTCCTCAGATAGATTGTCCTGAGCTACCTCATTGCTTTGAACTGCAGCAATGCGTTCAGGGGGGTGACTGGGCTGTGACTTGTGTAGACATCTCCTTTGGTCAGGTGTTTGCATTGTGACTGTTGCTTTCCTAGGCACAAGCCTCTCCATAACATACACTGCTGACTCAGGCACATTTTAGGACCTGACCAGGAACTATCTGACACAGCGCCCCAGGAACTATCTGACACAGAACCCCAGCAGACACTCAAGAGCCTGCAGCTGAAGCTGAGATTCTGGGATTTCCATGATGCTTGATCCTTCTTCCTTCCCTCTGGGTCCACAAATAAAACCTGTTAGAAACTGAGAAGCTACCACTAACAAAAAAAAAAACAAACAAACAAACAAAAAAACTATGAGCCAGCTTCTTGTGTAAGAAGGAGAGTACAAACATATATGAATTCACAACGGAAGTTGAACCTTCTCTGGAACTGTCAAAGCCATTAGCTGTAAAGACTGAATACTCCTACATCCAAGACAAAAACAACTAACTTGACAGGTTCATGTTGAGAAAAAGTGGGGATTTCAGCTCTGTAAATACAGAGGATCTGAAACACAATCAGTGCTACTCGGTTGAGGTGTGTGGTATTTTTTAAGCAAAATGAGAAAAATGCTTTAGATCTATAGCTGATCTATAAAGATGTAGGGAGAAATCAGCCAGTGGAACCTACCACGACATGAACAGAAATGAAGAATGAATTCAGCCTCTACCTATTCACTTAATACTGGACTTTATAACTATAGAAGGAGAAGGAAGAGGAGAGAAAGAAGAGGAAGAGGAGAAAAAGAAGAAAGGTATGCTTTCCTGTCACCCAATACTTCCCATCTGCTGTGCCTGGGAAGCCCCGTCCCCCCCTTCAGCATCTTATTCAAAGTGCATTGCCTTTTCCCAAAACTGAGTGCCATAATAAAACGGTGGTGCCTATAAATCAATATCTGACACAGGACTTCTTATCTGCCATTCCAATTAACCACAGGTGAACTCAATAAGAGAAAACACTTGGAATGGGCATTGTGTCCCCAGGAGCTTCTGGCGTATAGAAGGCTCTCTGCACAGTCATTCACCTGAAGATCCCTAAGGAAACAGTGTCCTTATTCAACAATTACCGAAAGTTTAAAGACAGCACAAAAGAGGGGTACAAGAAGCCTACCTCGGTTCCATCTGAGCTCCTGGCAAACCCTTAAGGGCAACTCTGTGAAGGAAAGGCTGTTCTTTTCCTCTGTGTACTTGGTATAAGTATGTGCATGTACCTGTGCACAAGGCGATGTGCACGAAGTGTACATATGTGTGCATATATGAATATGCGCGCGCGCGTGTGTGTGTGTGTGTGTGTGTGTGTGTGTGTGTGTGTGTGTGTTGGCAATCTTTCTCAATCACTGTACACCTTAATTTCTGAGGCAGTATCTGCTGAACCTGGATCTCACTGATTCAGCTCTGCTAACTGTCAGGAACCCCCCAGGCTCTTCCTGTTTCCGTTTCCCTAGCCTGGAATTGCAGCTTTCTGATGAATGCTCGGAATAGAACTCTAAGTTTAGCTGCACCTCTCTGTGCTCCCAGCAGGTCACACTCCCCTCGGGTCACTCTCCCAGCCACCCACCAGAGTCCTCTGGATATGCCATGCCTCTGCTCACCACCCATCATAGACCCTCACCCACAGAGGAAAAGGTAAAACTCCTTACCATGCTATGAAACCCTACCTGCTCTCATTCATTACCTCACTCCCTCTCCTCTGCTCTCCAATCACACAGACCCCTGGCTTATTCTTAAATATGCCAAGCACTCCTTCTGACTTAAACAAAAGGAGAACTCTAGTCCACTGGCAGGAAGATGCAGAGGGACTCAGCCTTGCTCAGAACATCAACAAAGCCAAGAAGGGTGAGGCTGACTTCCTCTTTCCAGCCTGCCAGCTTCAGGGCCTGTGATCTCATCTTACAGTCACAGAAAGCTACCACAGTGCAAGCCATGTGCCCTCTAATAATAGAATCCAGAGGAAATGGGGCTGTAGTAACAAGAAGGATCTATTCTCAAGGACCTACCCATCTGGGGAAGAGCAAACTTTTCTAAAGAGTGCTAACAAAACTTCCCATAAGGCAGACTGCACCATGACAAAGGGGGCCGGGCACTCTGGAAGGCCACCATTTACCCCCTGCATCAAGTCACATCATAAGAACAACATGGCTGATGTCCTGAAAACAGGATGAGTGCCACAGCCAATGTCCTAGACCATGCTAACAGGCCAGTAGATTCAGAAGAAGGAGCCTCAAACTCGATACACATGGTCTCCAAATTAGAGTAGTTGGTTTTTGTTGTTGTTCGTTTGTTTGTTTGTTTTTGTTTTGCCTTTACAATAATGCTGGAATTCTCTATATTCCATAGAAGTAGCACTGAGGGACTAGGAAATAATACAGTGCTTGCCTTGCAGACAGGAGGACAGGAGCTCTATCCTCACAACTTACATAATAAACTGGGGGAGGTGGTACACATTTGTAACCCTGACACGTTGGAATGGAGAGAACAAACCACTGGCGCTCAGTGCCCAGACAGCCTAGCTAACTAGTGAGTCCCAGCTCAGTGAGAGACCCTGTTGTAAAAACAAACAAGAGATGGCTCAGTGGTTAAGAGTGCTTGGTGCTCTTGCAGAGGACCTAAGTCTGCATCCCTGCACCCATGTTGGGCAGATGCCAACTAACTATAATTCCAGGTCCAGGACGTCTGACACCTTCTTCTAGATTCCTTGGGCATCTCTACTCATACATGCAGAGAGAGAGAGAGAGAGAGAGAGAGAGAGAGAGAGAGAGAATTTTCAACTTACCTCCTGTTGGTGAGTACACTTCCCCTTCCTAAGTCAATGAGCACCTGTCCTTTCCTACAATTAACCTTGGGATGTTTATAAGCCATGACTCCCTCCACACACACATACAAGAACAGATTCTATAACCACAGCATAAGAAGGTTGGTGCTACATCTTCCCTTCCAGTGTTATCATTCCTTGTCCTGTGGTCTCTGTGTTGAGGTAAGGATCTGAACACTCCTCCGTGCCATCCTTCACACGCATTCACAACCCTCCACATGATGGCAGTCCTGGCTTGGACCACGGGTTAAAAGAGAAGTTTGAACAAGAACCTTTTGTGCTGTGCTTTCTCTGTTTCTTCAGAACACAGGGTCTTTTTTGCTAGTGCTGACATTTAACAACAACAACAAAAAAAAAGCCATTAAAATTCGATGATTAGGTTTCAGACTCTTTCAGCATGAACTAAGGTACAAGCTAGGAACTAACTCTGTCAAGTGCCTGCCTTGCAAGCATGAGGACCAGAGTGTAAGGCCCAGAATACATATTAAAATGCCAGGCAAGGTAATACATGTTCATATAACCTAGTGCTTGGGAGGTGGGGAATTCCAGGTGGAATCTTGGAGCTTACCCACCAGCATCTAATTGGTGGGCCAGGTTCTAGGGTCTCTTCTTTCACAAAACATAACAGATGGCTCTTAAGGAACAAATCCCAAAATCATCCTCTGGCCTCCGTGTGTGCAAATGCACATACATACATACATACATACATACATACAGAAAAGAAATTTTAACAAGAACCATTTTGCATTGTTCCTTCCCTGCTAGTTCACAAGAATAAAAGGTCTTTTCTGCTATCACTGACATTTACAAAATTAGCCATTCAAGTTGAATAACTAGAATTCATATTAGTTCAGAATAAAACCAAAGCACAGTTACTTTAGTGAGAAAGTTCACATGACTCCATTGTTGTGTGGCTTGTGGGATTTGCTGTCATTTTATTACTCAAGTCATAAGACAGAGGACAAGACCATGGTACCTTTGACACAAGGACCTCTGGCATTACCAGAACACAGAACTGGAATCTTTACATGGCTATATTAGTAGGCTTCATCCTACTCTTCAAAGGTCATTGAGGCTGTGAATCTGGCAAACAAACCATGAACTCCCAAGCATCCATGAAGGACAAAGGGGACATCAGTCTACCTGTGGCACATGAGAAAGAAAAGATGGAGAAAAGCAGCCATCCGTCCCATCTTTCACGGTACCCAGCATTGTGGTCACGGTGAGCTAGTTCGAATAGGACATGTGCTGCTTGAGTAAGCAGGCAAATGGATCAATGGCCTTGTCAGAGAGCTCCGTTTAGCAGCATCTTGGAATCTGCACAAATCAACCATCCTGCCTCACATCCTCTATTTTGCCTTTTGGCGGTGGCTCACCTTGGCGGTTATCATCCGTCAGCCCAGCTTCTTTGATTCTCATATTCCTGAAACAGAAATTACAGAAGCAGTCAGAAAAGGTGAACCACATACAGCCTTCTGCCCCTTTACTTCCCCCCTGGCAGAACTGGAGCAGGAAGTCAGTCACCTTTTTAGCAATCTGGTTTGCACAGGTTACATCAACCCACCCCATAGTCAATAACTAGTCTTTGCCTCCACGCTTAATTAAGGATGGAAAGTCCACACACTGTAAGCATCAGCCTGTAAGTGTAACATAAAGCATAATGGAATATCAACCTCCTGCTGTTTATCAGATGCTTCAGGTAGTGACTGTGGGGATGTGCGTTTGGTACAGTGCTCACTCTGAAAGCTTGAGTTCAGTTCTGAAACACCCACGTAAAGCCAGGCATGATGGTACATGCCTAAACTCCAGCGCTGGGGAAGTGAAGACACAAGGGTCCCTGGGGATCAGTGGCCAGCCAGCCTAGCCAGATGGGTTAGCTCTGGTTTGAGTGAGAGACTCGTTCTCAGAAAATAAGGTAGAAAGTGATGACTCTCAACATGGACCTCTGACATCCTCGTGGAGTGCAACAACAGAGCATGTACACCTTCATGCACATTCACACATATGCATATCACACACAAATAATAATAATACAATAATAACAAATTTCAGAGGAAAATATTTTTAATTCTTACTTTAATCTGGATAGTCTAACCTCACTAGCTAGACCAGAAAAATGTCTGAGCTAGCACCACCATTGGAAGTTTTCTCCTTTCTCCTCCAATTGGAAGAATTTTACTGACATGAACTATGGGTGAAACTATCAGTCTATTTAGAGACCCACAATAGTAACATCCAATGATGGCAGCCCTGGTATCTAAATCAAGTCAAAGATGGTTTTACTTTACATAAAGTGCTCATTAGAAAAATCCCCCAAAGAATATTGTTCTTTATACACAATTAACCCCCCAGTCTGTCTGTCTGTCTCTCTCTCTCTCTCTCTCTCTCTCTCTCTCTCTCTCTCTCTCTCTCTCCCATGCCGTGTGTGTGTGAGTGTGTGTGTGTGTGTGTGTGTGTGTGTGTGTGTATCTGCCACGTGTGTGCAGTACCCCAAGGCCAGAAAGAGCATCAGATTCCCCTGGAGTTGCAGGTGGTTGTGAGAAGCCTGATATGAGTACTGAGAACTGAACTTGTCCTTTGGAAGAGCAGCAGGTACTCTTAGTCTTTCTCTACCCATCTGTCAGGCTCCATGGATTTTCATGAATTGTGAATGGCAGAACAAGCCAATGCCCCCATTCCTTTGCTTTGTAGAACACTCAGAAAGCATAGGAGAACTCTATTACAAAGTCACACATAATCAATATGCTTTGCACTTTTGTTCTGCCTCCTTTTTATTTCTCCACTAGTAATTTTTCCTTACATTCTTTGATTTCTGATGTTTCTGATAAAAGGAGGGAGGGAATTACAGAAAGGAGGAAAGAAAATAGAATAGAAGGAGGAGGAGGAGCAGGAGGAGGAAGAGCAGTAGAAGGATCAGGAAGAGGATAAGGAGCAAGAGGAGGAAGAGAAGAGAGGGAAGAAAAGGAGGAAGAAGAGGAGAAGGGGTAGGATCAGGAGGAGGATCAAGAGTAGCAGGAGGAGAAGGGAAGAAAAAGAAGGAGGAGAAGAAGAAGTAAGAAAACAAAAAAGGAGGAGGAGGAAGAGCAGGAGGAGACTGAGGAGCATCAGGAGGAGAAGAAGAAAGGGAAGAAAAAGGAGGAGGAGAAGGAGAGGGAAGAAGGGGGTGGTGGGGAGAAGGGAAGAAAGGGGGAAGGAAGGAGAAAGGAGAGGAGGAGAAGGGTGGGAGAGGAAGGGGAAAGGGGAAAAGAAAATAAAGACTCTATTTCTGACTGCAGAATAGTCACTACCACCAAGTCAGATCCAGACAAGCCCAACTGCATGTAACACTCATAACAACACTCCAGAACCTGGAAACTGCTTTACTTAATCCATTTGATTGTTACCTATTATAGGTAGTAAAGTTTCAACACCAAAACAACAACAGAAGAAATCCTTAGGGTGGGCAATGAATACCAGGATTGCTGATGCTATATCTTTGCTGTAAGGTAAGAACAGCTTGTCAAGGTTTTTAGAGGCTAACACTTTACACTGCCCAGGCTGAACATTGGAGGTGGGAACAAAATGGTGATGGATACAATTCAGTCTGTGTATTCTGTGTTACTAATGTGGCACTGCTAGAATTAAAGCATCTCATATTAAATCCTCCCCAACAGCATCAAAATAAAATCCCAGGTCCTGAGAATACAGGAAGCACCTTCCATCCCAACCTCATTCCAAATCAATATATCTGTCTCCTTCTCACCAAATGACACGTGGACTTTCAAATAAAAGCCTAGATGGACTCACTTCCCCTCCCCTCTCCTCACCCTCAGCTGTTATAACCTGACTCTTATCTCCGAGGAACATCTGTCTGTCTTGGACGAACACTGCAATGATCATTCGTGCATGGTTCCTGCCTAAAGCCTTTCTGTAGGTAAGCTTTACCTTAATACATGCATGTGTGTGTGAATGCAGGCCTATGTGCCACAGTGAGCATATAGAGGTCAAGGGACAATTCAGCAGTCGGTCCCATCTGCTTGCTGTTTCCCACCACTGCATACACTAGGCCTACAAGCTTCTGAGGATTCTCCTCAGAGATTCTTAGGAATACACTGGTAGTAGAGGTGTACACCACTACACATGGCTGGATGTGGGTTCTGAGACTCTGAAGGGTCCTCATGATTCTGATGCATGCACTTTACCCATTGAGCCATCTCCCCAGTCCTCTGAATAAGATTGTTCAGTTCTTTGAGCAGTTTTCTATCCTCAGAGATGTAGGTCGCACATCATGAATGTCCCTCCTGTTTGTGATTACTGGTCATTGAGTAAGTAAAGAAGGAGACCACAGTCTGTGGGACTCAATAATTTCGTGATTATTAATGAGACATTGTGTCTTTGCACACTTCTGACTAATGATTATACACTATGAACACTGAACATCACTCTGAGGTCCGAGATGTCAGACACTTTCTGTGCTTCACACAATCAGGAAAGATTAATTAGATTAGAAAATTGTGGCAGCCTTCCTGTGCATGTATGTGCATATGTATGTGTGATTTACAAAGTTCAAGGAAATGCATACAACATTGGCTAATACAGTCCACCTGTCTGATAAGTGGGTCAAGAAGAAACATGCTATCCAGGCTAAACAGGCGTCAGATTCCTGGACAAATAATCACTGCTATTTTAAGCCATTAAACTGGGTGTGCTTTGTTAGGCAAAAGTTGGATCCCAATTATTATGTTATGAGAAGAGATTCACTCTTAAAAGATGAAATTAAAGTTCAGTGTTTCAAAAACAGTAACCTTCTATCTTCTTCTAGGATAACCTAATGAAACTGTTTTCCTTCTTATCCTAGGATAGCCCCATAAAGCCTTCCCAGTCTCTGGTCCTCTGGCCCCCAGTTTGTTCTGTTCTGTGCCTCTCCCTCACCTTCCACCTTCTCCTCTCCAACACGAATACATGGAAGATTTTTTTTTTTCAGAAAAAAAAAGTTACAACTGTTTGAAACTCATGCAGATGTTTTCCCTTGTCATTATTCCCTCACGTACAAAAATCTGCATGGCACTTACATCATGTTAGATATTATAAGCAACCTGAAGATTGTCTCTAGAGCTAAGCATATGGGAGAGTACACACCGGTTACATGCAAACTCTATGCCATTTATGCAGGGACTTTAAGCATTCAAAGATGTTGGTGTCCATGGGGTTTCTGGAGCTGTATCCACAGAAGATCCTAGAAATTCTGTGCCTCCTTGAAGACCTTATTTCCAAATATAATTGCTATGGAGTGGTGGTTATTCTTCATTGTGAACTTGACCACATCTGGAACTAGCTAAGAACTTCATGGCTGAGCACAACTGTGAGGAGTTTTTTCCTTAATTAAATCATTTGAAGTGGGAAGACACACTTATAATCTGATCTAGTAAGACCCACCTTTAATCCAGATCTTTTGAGGTAGAAAGATCAACTTTTAACCTGTACCACACATTCTGCTGGCATTCTATATAAAGAATGTGGAAGAAGGAAGCTTTCTCTCTCTTTGACTGTTTGCTCTTTCTAGCAAGTCAATTCCTTACTGGCATTCGAGCTAGTTCTTCAGGATTCTAGTGTACACTGAAGACCAACGGAGACGTTCAGCTTCTCAGACTGAAGAACATCTGGATTCCTTGGACCTTCTATTTGTGGGCAGCCATTGTTGGACTAACCGAACCACAACCAGTAATCTAGTCTAATAAATCATCTTTACATACAGAGATGGATTCATCCTATAAGATCTGTTCCTTTAGAGAACCCTGACTAATACACTTTAGGACCAGGGAATCAGCACATAGGTTTATTCTGCTATCATTTTGCTGATGCTTATAACAAAGATGACTGTTTAATTGACCATATATCAAAGATTTGATACTTTTTTTTTTTACTTTCTTCTCATGATAACAATAATCTGAATAATCCCCACTCTTTTGGACTGGCTAAACTAAGCATAAGAGGGTTGGATAATGTTGTGTAGCATTTTTTCCAAGATAAAACATTCCCTCTTGGAGTAAAGCTCATTAAGAGGTACAGTGTTCTAAGGGGAGATGAAACATTCCATCCCACAGGGAAGCTTCTTAAGCTAAGGAAGTAAATAATTTACAGGTTTCAGGAAGTTCCTGAAACTGAGAAGATTCACTAGGTACCTCCATCTCTAAGTTTATATCAGCAGTAAGGACTGCTGAGACACACTCTCAGACTAGCTTAGCTGCCTAGAAGAGGCAGAGCCCATCTGAGTTGCCTGAAAGAGGCTCAGAACAACTGAGCTGCCCAAAACCCACACTTTCCAACCTGTTAAGTTGCTGTTAAACTCCATATTGCCAGTCTGTCATCCATGCCGGGGTGGGTTTGGTGATGATTATTGTCTTTGAGTCATTTCTGCTCCTGTAAGTAACCTCTCTCATACACACACATCCCATTGACTTAGACTTTTCTACTATCTATATTTTGGTCTGTCATTGATTCCTTGGGGTAAATAGACATGTATTCATATCTCCTTAGGAACAGTGTCACACAGCAAGTATCCTATTTGTGATCTCAGAGCTGGTAATCAGATCTGGGATCCAGATAGAGGTCTGTGGGTTTCCAGGGAACATGCTTACTTAAGACACCTGTAATTGTTTGGTTGGTTAGTTGTTTGTTTGTTTCTTTGGTTGGTTGGTTGGTTGGATTGGATTGGATTGGATTGGATTGGATTGGATTGGATTGGACAAGTCTTAATATTAGCTCTACTCAGCCTCTGGAATACTGGAGTAGAATCACAGGCATGCACCACTTCACCTAGTATTCTTCCTACATTTTATTCCCTCCTCCCTTCAGACATTAATCAAGGACTTGTTAGAAGCAGCAGCTAAGCAAGCATAAGCTGGAGAGAGGAGAATGTCATGAAAATTCGCCCCTTTGTACTTAGGTACATCCAAACTTGATATGCAGGGAGTCAGATATGAGGTAACCAAGGAAACTGCAGCTGCATACGGCAGATGTGGCCCCCAGTGGTTAAAATGCTCCTTTGTGACAAGACAACTCTGAAACTCCAGTCATAGTCCTCTGGCTATATCAGAAAAAGGGGCATCAGGACATTTTCCCCGATGGCTATAAGTGCACATCAACAAATAGCATGACAGACAGGAAAGGAAAATGCCAGGGCATCATGTCCTCAGAGCACGTGCAGCAGAGTAGGACCAAATTAAGGTGTACCCAAGTGAAAGAATTTAATGATGTTGTGTGTAGTTTTTTAAAAACACTCTACCGATTTTGCCCAGGAGCTGCTATACTCTGGCCCCTCCCTGCTCCCTTTTGTCCCACTCGGCTTAAGCTCCAGGATTCATTGCAATCAGCCCCAACCTGGGCTCCCAGTCTAAGGCAGTAGTGTGCTTTTTAAAAACTACACACAACACAATGATGACGCTGCAAGAGGGAGGGGACCATAGGAATCTTCTCAAGGACTATGAAGGCAACACAGTGCACACCTGCCATATAAGCAAGACAACCTGAGTTTAGAGCCCCAACACCCAGGTAACAATAGACATGGCAGCATGTATTAGAGTGTGTCTCTATGATCCTGGTTCTTCTAGGAATAGAGGGGAAGAAGGAACAGGAAAGTCCACAGAAGCCTGCCTGGTGTAAATGATGGTGTATGACAACAGGAGAGCCTGTTTCAAATGCATGCCTCTCCACCCCTGGTTGAGCAGTTCTCCCCAGGTGCTTCCTGCCTGGCTTTCCTCAAAGCAAATCAAACAGGCATGCCTTCATGAGGCGGCATTTATTTTTCTTTTCATCTCCTTCCTTGGTGCCACTAATCAAATTCCTGATTGTGCTCAGCCAACCCTGAAACCGAATGTTACTGAACCGTCCTGGCTTTCTTGCTTCTATTTTTGTTGTTCTTAAATCTAAACTCCTCTGAAGTGAAGAAAAGAACAAAAGAAAAAACAATCTACGTCTAAATTGACTGAAAAACTAGGGCTCCAGCAAAACCTGTGGCCACGGGTTTCTCCCTGACCGTCACAGACCAAGAAATTCTTCTGAGTTGATTATAAGGAACCCAATGGCTACTGAAATTACCCCCTGAGAATAGGCACAACATGATTTTTGGAATACCCAAATATCAACCAGTGTTTAAAAGGAACTTAAAAGATTCTAAAATACAGGACTAGGGAGATGGATGGCTCAATCAACCTGTAATTCTAATAAAACCTCTTTATATAGAGAGAGGGTCCAAGAATACAGTGTTTGCTACGTAAGCATGAAGACCTGAGTTTCATCCCTAGAAACCATGTTATAAGCCTAATTAAAAAAAAAAAAAATGTATAAAACCTATGTGTATAAATATATAAATAAACACACAAATACAGTTTAATTGAAATGTTTCCATATTGATTTATAATGCTTCCTCTGAGAGCCAACGACCATCTAACGAAACCCTCAACAACAGGAGTGAGAAACCTTCTTTTGAATTGTTGGTCAGGATTGTCCAAGAGGCTCCCAAAACATTATAGGTTATTTCTATTGCCCTTGAGTGCCCTCTAGAGTTAGACATTAAACCTCTAGTGTTGAAAACACCATGTACTTTCAGACACAGGGCCGAGTGGCCCCTTATGGAAGCATCTTCTCCAAGTACCAGCTTTCATGTTACTGAAAGGTTTCATGCACCTCCATGAGTGCTAGGATGACAAGAATGGGCCACCGAGTCCAGCTTTTTAAAGTGGGTCCTGGGAATGGAACTCAGGTCTTTATGCTTTCAAGATCAGCCCTTTGCTAACTGAGCCATCTCTTCCCAGCCTGTCTTCCATACTTGATCTGTCCTATGCTTTCCAAAACAAGGCACTGTTGGAAACATTTCATGATGTTACATTTTTTTTTAAAAAACTCACCATAATTCATCACAGATTTCCAGAAACTATGAAGCCTAGTATTTAGCACAGGATGCTACATTCTATAGTTCTATCACACACTTAGCAGGCCTTTTGTTTTTTTTCCAAAGTTCTATTTAAACATCACAGATGTGTTTTTTTATGCTCTGGGCTGTTTTCGGGGACAGTTTATATCCAGCAGCTTCACACTGTGTTCTGGTCAACAGGGGATTCAGTGGTGTAGGGACCCCATGGTGTGTCCTGGTCAACAGGGGATTCATTCAGTGGTGTGGGGACCCCATGGTGTGAACCGGTCCATAGGAGATCAGCAGAATGAAAATGTCAGACAGAGTTCCAGCAGAAAAGGAACCTTAACTGACCCAGAAAAAGCAGCAGGATGCAGAGAGGGGTGGAGCACCTCTTTCCTAATAAACAAACGCCCTGACAAACGGGGCACAAAGGACTGGCAACCTCTTCTTTCCATGAATAAGCCCATCCAAAAATGAGTTTTTATCTCAAAATAGAGGGCCAACGAGAAACCAGATAATTATGTAATCAAATTCTGAATTCTCTCACTGGATAATATCACCAGTGGGAGTTAGGTGTGTGTTTTTATTTTGCCAGTGAAGTAAACTATATTTAGTCTAGTTCTGCTACAACAGACAGTATATAAGTCACTCATTTAATGACCTTGAAACCAGACATGACCACCTAAAAAGAAGCCAAACCCTGAGTGAAAAGGGAAGCCCACTGGATGTGAGGGCAATGAGGAGGGGGGAGGAAGGGACATCAACAGCATCAGCACATCAACCTCTCTATCTTCTATCTATATATCTATATATCTATACATCTATCTATATATCTATATATCTCTGTGTGTGTCTGTCTCTCTTTGTGTGTGTGCTCGAACACATGCACATGTAGGTACACTTGTGTGCATAAAGGTATGGAGGTCAGAGGTCAATTTCACATGTTGTCTTTGAAGACCCCCATACTCGGGAGACCCTTCCTCAAGTCTCAGGAAATCACGACCACCCAAAGATCACAAGAAACCATACTTGGATGCAATCAGCAGAGGCTTTATTAGGGAAATTGGCCGGCGGTCAAACCACAAGCTCTCTCTCTCTGAAGAGCAAGGTTTGGCCAAGAGTGATGGGTAAGGGGCCTTTTAAAGAGCAAAACCACAAACCAGGGGAGTGGGGAAGGGGTGAGGGGTTGCCAAGGATACATAACATAAGAATAGTGAAACATTCCAGAGAAACCCACCCTGAAAGGTTAATAGCCATGGAAATTACTCAGTACAATCATTTTTCTCAAAAATGTAGTCTTACCAAGTCACTGTCCCCTATACTGTCATTACAAAATATTTCTCACTTCCTCTAGTCATAGCCCCACCTAGATGGCTTGTAATTTTTTATGGTCAGGAATGTGTCTTCCTGCTTCGGGCCTCTCCCACCCATAGGTGGGCCTACTGCCTGAGGCTTGAGGAATGTAATTCATCCAGCAAGTGTCCTGTGATTCAGAGGCAATGTCCTTCACCTGGAATGTGTCCTGGGGTAGAGAAAAATCTTACATTCAGTTCTGATTTCTGGAACTTGCATTTTTCTGCCCAGGTCTAAAGGCAAAGAAAAAGTCTGCATATTTCATAAAATGGCCTTTATAATTTTTCACTCTACAGTTTTCAGGTGTTATCTATGTTTTTGAAGACAGGGTCTCTTACTTAATGTGAGGCTCACCAACTCAGGTAGGCCAACTGGCCAGTGAGTCCAGGGATCCTCCTGTCTCCTCTATAGCACTGGGATTACACACTCATGCTGCCACACAGGGCTTCTCTAACAGGAGTTCTGGAGACTGGACTTGGGTCTTCATGCTTGCAAGACAAGCACTTTACTGCCAGAGTTATCTCCTCAGCTCATGCATAGACTTGAGGGACAAAGGACACTGAAACATTTGCTTAGAAACAGGGAGAGAATGAGCAGAGGGGATGCGATTAGCACCAGAGTCATACTCAGTGCACTGAATGGAACAGCCCTCTCCAGGGTAGGTGGGCTTCAGCCAATCCAGTAATGACCTGAGTGAAACAAGAAAGATGAAAGATGAGCAGGGAGGAATTCTGCCTCTTTGTCTTCAGTCTGAGAGCAAACCTGTCTTCAGACTCAGACTCAAACTAGGTCACCTCTCTGAGTCACCAGCATGACAAGTAGAAATCTTAGATGGTTCCTTGGTCCTCATAGGTGTGTAAGCCAATTCCTTAAGAGAGTGGGGGAGAGGAGGGAGGAGGGAGAAAAAAGGAGAAGGAAAGGAGAGAAAGGGGCTCACACAGTAGAGTTGCATCCTATCTTGGGCTCTCTTCCTGTTGCTGTGACAAAATACTTGAGCAAAACAGCTGAGGTTCAGGACATCTTTGTTCTCCCACAGTCTGAGGGTACAGTCCCTCATGGGAGAGGGGCAGCAGGAGCATGAGATGGACAGTGGCATGGCATCCACAGTTCAGAAGAAGAAAGGGAGGAGTCCTGTTACTCAGCTCACTTTCTTCTTTTTATTTAGTCCAGGAGCCCAGCCTATAAAATGGCAATGTCCACATTTAGGGTAAATTTTCCTATCTCAATTAACCTAATCAAGAAAATTCTTCATAGGCATGCCTAAGGGTTAACCTCATCTAGACAATCTATCACAGCCACACCCAGAGGTTCCTTTCATAGATTCCAATAATCAATATAAACCATCAAATATCCTAATAAAGATCTTATGAGTTGAAACTATTGCAAGCAAACATGCATTTAATATGGCTGACCACTGGAACACCTTGACTTATCTTCGCCTATCTTGGCCATGTTCAAAATAGTTACACAGTAGGCAGCAATCACTAACAGAAACTCCATTTTATATTGCAGTACTGAGATGTTCTTGTGGTTCATTTTGTTATGCTGCAAATAAAGACAGAATATGGCTATACCTTTGTACCATCACATAGAATAACTGTAAGTAGCATCACTATACCAAACATCTATATGTGTATATCTAATACACATAACAGAAGAACTGATGTCATAATGTAAGTCCTATCAGATCAATAAAGTGAAGAGACAGACAGACAGATAAAAGCTGGCAGGTTGAAATACATATGCAGAAACAGGGCTGACAAGGACTGGGGATATACCTTGGTGGTAAAATGCCTGTCAAGCAGAGGAAACAGGAGGCTTGACTAGCACATGACTTGCTAGGTTAGATTCCCAGCACTACCAAAAAAGAAAGCCAGGAAGAAAGGAAAGAAGGAACGAGACAGAAAGACCAAGGGAGACAGGCAACAGATATAGAGAGATACACAGAAATCAACATAACAAAGAAAGCAGATAGATATAGTTATCCAAATAAAGATATAGCAAAACAGATAAGCCCAGAGGAAAGCTGAGAAACAACAAAAATTCATGGTGCAGTCTGTGGTTTCCTGTGGGGCTTTGTTTCTGTATGTCAGGAAGCACATGGGAGTGGTAGACATGACCCTCACCTTTCAACCTCCTCTCTGCCAAAGACACCTGTCAGCAGCCCACCTGCACCAGCTGCACAGTGTCCAGGTGGAGCCATCAGCCTGACATCTCACTGATACTTGGATGCAAACTCCCAGCTGCTCCATAAACCTGAGACCTGGCCTCACTTCTGCAGGTGACACCTTGTAATCCAGACAGCATACATAGCACAGACTGGACCTCTCAGCACAGCTGCCAACCAGAATCACCTAAGGACCTGAACAACTACATCTAAATCTCCAGGGCTAAGGCCTTGTTGCACTGGGGAGTGCTGATAGCTCCAAACTACAGAGAAATCCAAGGGGCCAGGTTTGATGCCATGAGGAAAGGACCATTCACAATTTACATTTTTCCCCCCACTATTTTTTCTTGATTTTTCTTGTGATTTAGCCCCTGCTAAATAGGTCTCACACATACCTAAATATTTATTGACAGTTAATTATTGCTAGAGGAAGGAACTCCTGTGGCCATATCTCTCTCTGAGGATATATGTGCAATTAACTGTTGAAGGAGAGGGAGAGACATTTTCTTCAATCATGTAGCCATCAGTAAGATGCCCATGCTCCAGTAAACAATTCTTCATCCATGCTCCCATAAGCAACCCTAATTAAATGCATTGGTATACACACACACACATACATACATACACACATACATACACATATACACACACATACATGCACATACACACATACATGCACATACACACACATACATACACATACAAACATACATACACACACACATACATACACATACACACACACACATACATGCACACAAACAGAAGTAGAAAGAGAAGAAGACTGGTTGAGAAGAGGACTTAGGAGGAGACAAGAGAGGAAATTAGGGGAAAATATGTTTATAAAAATGCCATAATGAGATCCCTTAATATGTAATTAATATATGGTAATAAGAGATGTTAAAAGTAGGTACATTAAAAATATTCATATGCACGTTTTAAAAACTGGAGATCAGAAAGAGGAGATCTTTACCAAGGTCAAACAGCTGGAATGAGAGCACGGTAGAAACAGGTTGAAAACCAACATTGCTCTTTAGCAGAACACAGGACCACACCCAGGAGTCACTGGGCTTGGGAGCAGCAAGGAGGATGTTGGTCTGTTGGCAGGCAGCAAGCATAGAACCCAGTGCTGTGCCACTGACCCCATCCCTATCCAGGCGTTCAGTTCTGGCTTTGTGAGCTATCCATCCCTCTGTCTTAGCTGGAGCTGGTCTGAGAGAGGACACCATCGAAGCGGGGGCTCTGAAAGGAAGGGAGGATGAGGAGCTAAGCCCCCTCATTGACTTTAATTAAGCTCATGGGTGGGAAGAGAAGCAGGGGGATTCCTCAGAACTTTCTGCAGCTTTGTGTTTATTAGTCTTAATGCCAGAGTAACAAAAATGCTTCTCCCAGCTGAGGGGAATGGAGCCTACACTATTCATTAAGAAACACTGCCATCTACTGTCATGTGCTCACCGTTGTTCTTGTAGAACGAGACTTTAGGCTCTAATTATGAACGATTTCCAAGACAAAGCCCTCCTTTCCAAATGTCTGTTCAGCACTTAAAGATGTAAGTTATTTTCTTTTATACCCACAAATGGTAAATGGGTTTGGAATTAGACAACAGCTTTCAAATACAGGCTTGAAAGATGGAGCCTACAAATCAGAAGTCAGTAAGGCAGTTGGGTAGCAGGGATGTCGGTGAGAAGCCAAGAGGGCATAATGACCGCATCTAAGCGTCAAACCCCATTAGGGAGTTCCACAGCCAACCCAGAAGGGCATGAGCCCTGCATTCTACAAAAATAAATGCATGTGAGGCTATACAGAAAAATAAGTTTAAAAAACCATTATAAGCAAGTGGGGCTAGGAAAGCGGCTCACAGCACTTTCCTGGCACATACACAGCCCTGGGTTCCGTTCCCAGCTCTGAATAAACTGGGTACATATCTGCAATCCCAGCACTCAAGAGGTAAAGACAAGATCATCTGAGGCCCTCTGTTAAGTACACATGCTTAACTACTAAGCCCTCTCTCCAGCCCCAACCCCAGTCTTTACACAACAATAAATCACACTGCTAAGCCACCACATAGCTCAAACCCAGTGTACCACCTGATTTTTAAAATATTTTTTACTGAAATGCAGCCATGTTGCTTTCAACGCTTCTATGTCATTAATACACATATTACCAACAGCAAAGGTGAGGCTGGGCGGGAGCTTTTCGCATTGTTAGCAAAAAGTAAATTGGTCTAGTCACAGTGGAACTTGGCATAGACGTTCATTCCAATTTTTTAAAAATAGAACAACCACAGAATCCAGCTACACCCCACCCCTCCTGGATCCCTAGAGGGGCGATGGCAGCATTGAATATGGATAACTGTATATCCTGTTGATCTTGGGGCTACTAGAAATGGCCAAGTTATACATTCAGCCTAGATACTCACTGACAGATGAACATAAAGACAACAGGGTGTGTATATACAAGAGACGTGACACAAAGAACAGAGCAGTTCACAGGAAAGTGTATGGAAGTTAGGGTATCAGGTTGAGCAGAACAAGCCAGACTCAGAAAGATGTGTATTGACAGGTGTAGTGCACACCTGTGATTTAGCACTTGGAGGCAGAGGTGAGATGGTCAGAAGTTTAAGGCAATTCAATTCTCAGCTATATTTAGAATCTGAGACCAGCCTGAGCTATAGGAGACTCTATTTCAAAAGAAAGAAAAACAGAAAGAACAAAGGGAAGGGAGGAAGGGAGGGAGGAAGGGAAGGAAGGAGGGAGGAAGGGAAGGAAGGAGGGAGGAAGGGAGGGAGGGAGAGAAAAAAGAGAGGAAAGAAGGAAGGAGAGTAAAGAAAACAAAGAAAGACTTTTTTCATAAATGGAATAAAAAACATCAAGGTAGAAAGAATATTAGGAAGAGGAAAAAGAGGTCAGAGAGGTCGAGGGACTGTCTGAGAGTAAGCAATGGTGAATATGATCAAATATGTATGTTACAGGAATCTGTAAAAAAAAAAAAAAAAGCCAGGATGGAATTCTCTTGTGTAAGTAATATACACTAATTAAAATGGGGCCAAAAAGAATGGCAGAGTTGAATGACTGTGTGAGAGTACATGACGAGTAAGGGTTAACATAGTTTCCATTTGGCCTTTTATGCAAACAGTGCAGCTGTCTGTTTCTGGTTTGTTAACTTGCCTGTATATAGTTGTATTTTACAAGTGACACATACTCACATGCGTCGTGCATAAGACAAATCCATTTCCTTTACAAGAACAACTAACTCTTTCTTTAATTAAATAGGTTGATTCCCTAGGCAAACTGTACTTGCATCCAGAGCTGATTTAATGCAGAAAACCCACATCTGCAGGAGAAAAAATTATCAGCTTTCACTTCAAATGCTTTGAGGATGTTTCTTGAAGACGGCTGGATGGTACTCAAAGGCACTTGCAACAAGTGCCTTCGCCAAATGTTGCCACATGTCTACTTGAGTTGCTCTTAGAAGACAGAGCCAGGTATCTATAAACACAACATAACTCATCAAAGGGGGCATGTTCGACCCCGTGCGTTTGTTCAGTGATGTGAGGGGATGTGCAGAGGGAGTAACCTTCTCTCTACATTCAGTAATTCCCTCAGTCAAAAATCTTTACTTACAATCT
Organism: Arvicanthis niloticus; assembly: GCF_011762505.2. Classification (NCBI taxonomy): domain Eukaryota; kingdom Metazoa; phylum Chordata; class Mammalia; order Rodentia; family Muridae; genus Arvicanthis; species Arvicanthis niloticus. Next base: position 11,326,762 of record NC_047667.1, on the reverse strand, counting down.
GCCACGCAAAACTTTTAACAAGTTGTAAATGTTTCTGAAATGTTTTGTACCTGCCCCTGCCTTTCACACAGCCAGAGATGGAAACATACTTTTCTTTATGATTCGGTTTCATTGTGGCACCAGAGTGGGACTAAAATGGCTCTCTGACATACCTTCATAGGGTTCTAATAAATGAATGGACACAAAGACACTGGAGAGATGGGAGTGGGAGGGTCTCAGCCACCTTATCCCCTGCTCTGCAGAGCCTTCTACCTATGGAAGCATTTTCAGACAGCTCCATGGTGCTGTGCAGAGATTCGGGAAGGAAGGCTGTTGCTGAACTCAACTCAAGACCCATGCTTCCCTCTGGGGCTGCACTCACCTTTAAACTTCACTATGGCTCACTCTCTTCTCATGCTCTCTTCTTCTCTTCCCTCTTTGTCCCTTCTCTTCCCATTCCCTTCCCCAACTCTTCTCTCTCTCTCTCTCTCTCTCTCTCTCTCTCTCTCTCTCTCTCTCTCTCTCTCCAACCCCGTCAACTCCCCTCTCTACCCCCCATGTCCTAAATAAATTCTATTCTATACTAAAACAAACAAACAAACAAACTTTTGCTGTGCTTTGGATTGTTCACAATTCCTCCCTGTGGCTGTGTCAGTGTGTCTTCCCTCTGAGTCCTGGCTCTTCTGCCCACCCAGTCTTGCTGCCTGTGTTTCCTGCAGCTGGGGACTGAAAGCCACCAGGCTTCCTGGAAGAGTAGCATCATAGTTCATCTTAGTGTAAGCTTGATAGGACTTAGAGTCACCATAGAAACAAACCTCTGGGCATGTCTCTAATGGAGTTTCTAGATTGTAATAACTGAGGTGGAAAAACTCATCTTTTTTGTTTGTTTGCTTGTTTGTTTTTGGTTTTTCGAGACAGGGTTTCTCTGTGTAGCCCTGGCTGTCCTGGAACTCACTCTGTAGACCAGGCTGGCCTCGAACTCAGAAATCCACCTGCCTCTGCCTCCCAGGTGCTGGGATTAAAGGCTTTTCTTGTTTGTTTGTTTGTTTGTTTGTTTGGAAAACTCATCTTTTTTAAATGTGTGTCACTTTTTTTATCACTGCAATATTGGACTGAATAAAGGGTATCTTACTTAGGGCTATCATTGCTGAGAAGAGACACCATGACCAAGCCAACTGTTATAAGGAACAACATTTAATTGGGGATGGCTTACAGGTTCAAAAGTTCAGTCCATTATTATGGCAGGAAGCATGGCAGCATTTGGGCCAACATGGTACTGGAGAAAGAGCTGAGAGTTCTACCTCTTAATCCAAAGGCAGCAGCAGGAGACTGGATCACACTTGACCAGACTTAAGCATATATCTGAGACCTCAAAGCTCTGCCTCCATAGTCACACCCTTCCTCTAACAAGACTATACCACTTAATAATGCCACTTCCCATAGGCCAAGTATATTCAAACTACCACAAAACGAAAACTGAAGTGGGCACTCATCTCTCTCTGCTCCCTAATGTGGATCCAATGTGAACAGTCCCTCAAACTCTGACTGCCCAGTGTCCTCGCATGATAGACTGGACCCTTGAACTACAAGCCTAAACAAACTCTCCCTTCCTTAAGCTATTCCTATTGAGAGGCTATTACTGGAATTAGTAATGTGGCCTTTACATTCTGGAACCCCAGTGATCCATTCTGACAACCAAACACCTCTATTTCTGTCAGCTTCCCAGGTTGACAAATACACATTGAAACTCACCTCAGCTGCCTCTAGGTATCTCTTGTGCTTGGGATATTGGCCTTTCCTAGCCTTTGGGCCCAAAGGTTGACCCTAGAGTACATGATCAGAGGACTTTGAGGTTACTTCTGTATCTTTCAAATCATTCCTAGTTATCCTATTTGGTTTTGATTCAGAAATACAAATTCCTAATATATGTGAACAATCATAATTTGCTTCTACAAGAAATGCTAAATCTACATATGTCAACTTAAATATTAACAGACTAAATAGATCGTACTATGTTTCCAAAACAAGAGAGCCTTACTGCATATCTCTCGTTTTAAATTTAGTGACTCCCACCCCACCAAAAAAGATAATTCCAATAAACACGTTACTGTAAAAGTTAACATCTATCTGAAATGAGAATATTTCTCTAAAAATTTAAATGAATTACCAGATTAATAAAAATTGTTGTGGCCTTGTAAATGGATACTTTTGATTGTTAACTTGACACAATCTAGAATCACCTAGGAAGAAAGTTTCAGTAAGGGACCATATAAATCAGGAGGGCCTGTTGGCACATCTGTGTGTGTTAGGGAGTGTTGGTTAGGGTGAGATAGGAAGATACAGCCTACTATGGGTGGTGCCATTCCCTGGGCCCTGGACTGCCTAAGAGGAGAGAAAGTACTGAGCACTTTTTGCTTCCCACTCTAGACTGTGATGTGACTAGCTGCTCAGATTCCTACTGCTTCATGTACAGTAATCTGGAATTATGAGAAAAAAAATTTTCTCTCTGACTTGCTTTTTCCAGGTATTTTATCACAGCAATAGGAAACAAAAACTAAGGCAGTCCTAAATGTTTATTGCCTGCTCCCCAATTCATGTATTGAAACATAATCCTCAAAATCATGATATTGAGTGGAGTCCTATGGCAAATGTTGACATTATAAGTGGGACTTTCCTGAATAGAATTTGCACCATTATAAAATGGTCCCATAAAAGCTGCTTACCCCTTCTACAGTGTGGGAATACAGCAAGAACACCCCTGGATGGGCATGAGGATGTTAGCAGAACACTTGTGTTCCAGGGCATGGTAGCCCACACCAGTGCTGAAAGGGGGAAGCAAGTTTAAAGTTTTTTGCTACATAGAGAATTTGAGGTCAATCTGGGCTAGAGATCCTTTTTCTCCAGCACTGCAGGGTAAAAAGTCCAAGCTTACTTCCTGGTTTTGAAAACCCACCAATCCCTGAGTTTGCCCAAGATCCGGTCATATAATCCCTCCAATCCCAGATGACCTTGGAAAGCTCTGCCCCCTCAAGAAACCCTATATAAATTCTGTCTCCGGCTTAGTTCTTTGCTGTTTCTCACCCAAGCAGATACACTCTTGTATCTCTGCCAATGATTCTCTTGTGTGAGGTTTGTTGTGCAGTGTGACTTTGTGGTATTCTTTATCTCCTGGCAGCCAGGTTACCTTTCCCTTCAGAACTACAACACTTGTTTTAGGTAAGCCTTCCCCTCTCCCTGAGCTGAAACACAAGCAGTGCATAAGCCAGGCATGGTAGCCCACACCAGTGCTGAATGAGTACACTCTAGCTGTCTTCAGACACACCAGATTCTGCTGCAGATGGTTGTGAGCTGCCATGTAGTTGCTGGGAATTGAACTCAGGACCTCTGGAAGAGCAATCGGAGCTCTTAACCACTGAGCCACCTCTCCAGCCCTACACTAGAAATATTTAGAGAAACAATTTCATTTACCAAGCATGTAAAGATTTTTCCATGTCATTTCCCAAACAACACAGAAGAATATCCATCTACACAACATTTACATTGTATTACAAGTTATCTCGATGTGACTGGAAGTCTGGGGGATGTGCCTAAGTTATATGCAAATAAAATTGTGCGACTTTTGCCAATTCATGGGTTCCCATTTCCACCACCTTCCCCATCCCTATCCCTTCCAGCCCCCACACTAGGTAGGGGAGAAAGAAGGCGTTCTACTGATCAGGGTGTCAAGTTCCTTGAGGCAATTTTGATCTTCTTTGTCAGGACATCTCCAATCAGCAACCAACAACAGCAGCGGCAGCCACAGCTCCTCTCAGGGATCCAGCATTTTTACACCCTCTCAAGAGCCCCCAGAACGCTAAATGCCAAACATTTGCAGAAACTCTCTGCAGCTGGCCCCTGCCAGGGCACAAGGCAAATCATTGTCAGCTGCTGTGGACAATCCGAAGCAGCTCCATATCCCACACCTGGGATTAAAGCAAAATCGCATCCTATAACATTTCTGTGTTTTAAAGAAACCGAATTCTCATTACATACTATAGCTATTTTTAAATTTTATTTTTTAAGTGTGTGTGTGAGTGTGTGTCTGTGTGTGTCTGTGTCTGTATCTGTGTCTGTCTGTGTCTGTGTTTGTGTGTCTGTGCGTCCATATGTGCATGTCTGTGTGTGTCTGTGTGTCTGTGTCTGTGTGTGTGTCTGTCTGTGTGTGTGTGTCTGTGTATGTCTGTGAAGAAGAAACCAGAAGAAGGCATCAGATCCCCAGAGCTGGAGTAAAGTGCAGTTGTAGGATATCTGCTGTGGATGCCTGGAAAAGAATGTGAGCCCTCTGTAGGAGCAGGAAGTGTTCTTAACCACTGAGCCATTTCTCCACTCCTCCATGATTCTACAGAAGAGATCTGAGAGCTGGTAAATTTGGGCTTGGTCTGGGAATAGTCATAAATAGGAAAAATAAATAAACACTCTTGAACGTCAGGTCTTAACATCTTTCTTGTTATAATTAATAGATGGTAAGTCTCTCCTTGATATGCTTCTCTTATAATTTATTAGGTGGTATTTATCAAGCAATATAAATCTACCAGCTTGCAGAATAAGTTGGTGTCAAGTATCAGGTCAAAGGAGTTGGCAAGACTGAAGCATTGGGATAGGGATTTCAAGAAAGGGGGCTCTGAAGAACAAATATAACCCATTCTATGTCTATGATACTAGGACTCTTCTTTTTCTAATTAAACATAGTGCATAATCGGGAGCTAAAGAGATGGTTCAACAAGCAAGAGCAAGAATGAGAGCCTGTGTTCAAATATCCAGCACCCACATAAAACCCTGGTGTACCATACACTTCTCGCCCTGCCTGAGCTGAGGGGAGATGGAGATAGGAGGATCGTTGTAGCTTGCTAGATGACAATCTTGCTCCAGGTTCAATAAGAATCTATTTATCAACAAATAAGACAGGGAATCTGGAATATGACACCTATTGGGGCACACACAAACACATACAGATACATCACACGCAGAGAGAGTACACACAGTCACACGTCAAAAACATTCTTACTTTAAAAAAAAAAAGCCAGTAATTTCAATGACTAAAAAAAGAATTAGGATGTTTGAGAAAGATGAAAAGCTCCACTCCATTCGGAATAATAATTCCAAGAATTATAACGAATGGAACATGAAGTATCATAAAAACAAAAAAACAAAAAAACAAAAAAAAACAGGCAGGATTCAGACAGGAGCCTAGTTGTGAGAGGATGTCATCTCTCCTTAAAGGGCACGCTTGAAAGTACACAGTTTGCATTAAGATGCAATAACATATGAGTTACTTTAAAATATGGCAGTATTTACCAAAAAAAAAAAAAAAAAAAAAAAAAAAAAAAAAAAAGAGTTTAGGAAGATAAAGTAAGTGACCATGGGGACAACAGATGTGGTATTTCATCTTTCATTTTAAATTTCTCAACACTTTCCTCTTTTTGTGTATGCAACTGTTGTCTTGGTAACTTTTAGTACTGTGAAAGGATGTATTCATCCGTTTGCATTCTGTCCAAAAAAAAAAAAAAAAAAAGACCCAGTATGATTTAATGCCTTATTTAAATCAGAAGAAAAATCCAAATCCTCAAGAATACAAAGGAGCAATGAACTTGAACTTCAACAGCTCTGTGGGAACATCAAAAAGCCATGGATTTTCCAGGCGGTCACACAGGAGCTTGAGGTAAACTGTACATTTCTAGGTGGTTTCTTGGCTATAGTCACTTTATTAACTAAAAAGAATGAAACTTAAATCTGTAGGCATGGTCCATATTTCTCTTTGTGATATAAATCAATCTCTCACCATACTTTAAAAAAACATTTTTAAAGCTTTTGTTTTATTTATTTTTGTGTGCATACTAGTGCAGTACCCGTGAGGCCAAAAGATGGCCTTGGATCTGCTGTAGCTGGGGTTACAAAGATTTGTGAACCACCTGACTGTGGGCACTCAGAGCCAGACTCCAGTCTTTTAGAACAGTGGGTGTTATTAATCACTGAGCTACCTTACCCTTTTTTTTTATTAACTGAGATACTTTAAGCTTTTTGTTTGTTTGTTTGTTTGTTTGTTTGTTTAATTATTCTTCTTACACAGATCTCTCTGGCCTAGAACACACTCTGTAGAGCAGGCTGGCCTCAAACTCACAGAGATCTCTGCTTCTGCATCTCAAGTGCAGAGATTGAAGCCATATGTGTGCCACCATGCCTGGCCTCCTAAAGCACTTTTTATAGCTAAACAAGTATAAAGAATCAAGAAGCCTATTTGTGTGTGTGCGTGTGCGTGTGCGTGTGCGTGCGTGCGTGCGTGCGTGTGTGTGTGTGTGTGTGCGTGTGTGTGCTTCTGGAGAACAACTGTATTAGTTAGGATCCTCCAGAATAACAGAATTTATAGAATGAAGATATATATGGGATTTATTCCAATGACTTACAGGTTATTGTCCAGCAAATCCAACAATGGCTATCTGCGAATGGAAAGTCCAAGAATCCAGTAGTTGTTCAGTCTACAAGGCTGATGTCTCAGCTGGCCTTCAGCATATGCTTGGAATCCCTAAGAAGTAGGCTCTAACATCAGTGAAGAAATGGACTTGCTAGCAAAATGAGGGCAAGCAGGCAAAGAGCAAAAGCTTCCTTCTTCTCCGTCCTTATATAGGCTTCCAGCAGAAGTTGTGGCCCAAATTAAAGGTGTGTCTTCCCATCTTTTCCATCTGGTGATCTGAATCAAAGGCATGTGTCTTCCTACCTCAAGGGTAGCACTTCTGGCAATTCCTACCAAACAAAATGTATGGCTGTGTCTACTGCCTGCAGTTCTGCCCACTGAGAAGATTTCTCTTCATCAGTGTCTTTCAGCGTTGTTCCAGAAAGGGGTTGTAATGCTGCAACTTTACACTTCTGTGTAGTGCCTGAATAACATGCAGAACTATCTGTAAATTAGGCCCTAGTCTTCTCATCTTCAGTTAAACTGATCATGGAGAACACCCCACGAGGCTATAGGTGCATTCTTGACAGCAGATGGCATTATAACCGGAGTAGAAACCATAGGCATTTGGGCACTTTCTTGTAACTTGCTTGTGCCTTCAGGAGCTGCTCAGGCCCTGTTATATTGTGTCCATTGTGCACCATGAGGAGGGAAAGAGAATACACTGGAGCTTGGGAAGCAGCAAAATCTTTTATTATTCCTACCATGTAAGCATAGTCAGTAATCAATCAATAATCAATCAAGGCCTAAGACAAGGACATGGGAGTGTTGTTTCTTCTGGCAGCCCTGAGCAGTGGCAGAAGCTGGGTTTATAAGCATAAAACCTGCAAGCTTCTGAGCCAAGTTGCCATTATAATTTTACCAATCAGAACTCAGGGATTAGGGACTTTCTAGGTGTTCCATAATTGTCAACTGATATTGGGTGTAATCGGTTTTTTTGCCCAGCCAATCAAATTTATTTGTTCTTTCTATCATTAGGAACTAGCATTATGGCTTGGGTAACTGTTGTTGCTTAGAGAGGAACTTGGTGACAGGTATGTATTAGGGAATATTGTTGCTTACAGAGGGTGTTGGTCGGCTGAGGTAAAATGTAGTCTGAAGTCAGAATGGCATTACTTAAGACAAGTTCCTTTTATCCGCTCCTAACAGCCCTACCTTGTTTATACCACTTCCATTTGACAACAGATTGCTGTTATGCATCTCTTCTTTGCTGTGTATGACTTGGTGGATGATATAACACCCAACTCATGATGGGCATCTCAGGTCACATGATAATTTAGTGGGCCATTGTCAAACATTCAGTTTCTACTAAGGCCCAATTGCAAGCCAAGAGCTGTCTTTCTAAGGGAGAATAGCTGTCTGAAGATAGTGGTAGAGCCTTGTTCCAAAGTCTAAAAGGTATCCCTGTGATTCACCTATAAGTCCCTACTAAAGGCTTCAGACAGCATCCCTATCTGCCACTGACACTTCAAGTACTATCAGGTCTACTGGATCATCTAGTCCATATGTTAGAGCAGCCTGGACCTGTTGAAAAGCCTTATCCTGTTCCAGGCCCCATACAAAGCTAGCAACTTTTTTCATCACTTGGTATATGGACCAGAGTAACACACCCAAGTAAGGAATATGCTGTGTCCAGAATCCAAATAGGCCCACTAAACAGTTGTGTTTCTTTCTTGGTGGTGAGAGGGGCCAGGTGCAATAACTTATCCTTCACCTTAGAAGAAACAGCTCTACATGCCCCACACCACTGATCCCCTAAGGATTTCACTGAGATAGACACCGCTTGAATTTTGGTTAAACTTATTTCTCATCCTCTGATTCAAATATATGTCACCATTGAGTCCAAAGTGGTTGCTATCTCCTGCTCGCTTGGTCCAATCATCATAATGTCATCAATACAGTGCACCAATGTAATGTTTTGTGGAAGAGACAGACAATCAAGATCCTTTCTAAGTTATGACACGGGGCAGGAAAGTTAATATATCCTTGAGGTAAAACTGTAAAAGTATACTGCTGGCTTTGCCAACTGAAAGCAAATTGTTTCTGGTGGTCCTTATGGACATGAACTGGGGGGGTAAAGGCATTTTCTAGATAAATAGAAGTATACAGTGTACAGAGAGATGTGATAATTTGCCCAAATATAAATGGTACATCTGGTACAGCAGCTGCAATTAGTCACTGCCTAATGAGTTTTTCATAGTCAACTGTCATTCTCCATGATCAGTTCGTCTTTTGCACTGGCCAGATAGGAGTCCTTGATGGTGGCACTAATTTCTGCAGTTCCTTCAAAGATTTGGAACTGGCTTTGATTCACTATTTTCCCTGGAAATAGCAAAGGAACATCTACAGGCTTTCATTTAGCCTCTCCAACTATAATAGCCTTCACTCCACAGGTCAGCGATCCAATGTGAAAATTCTGCTACCTTCTATGTATATCTATCCCAATTATCCATTCTGGGACTGGAGAAATAACCACATGATGAGTTTGGAGGACCTACTGGGCCTACTGTGAGTCAGACTTCAGCCAAAACTCCACTAATCACCTGACCTCAAAGCCCATACTTTAAGTGGAGGGCCACAGTGTTTCTTAAGAATCTCCCAGAATCAGTGTTAATTCAGAGCCAATATTCAATTTGACCCCAGGATAGTCTGATTGTTTCCTTTCTCCCAGTTATCCTTGTAAAGGGCCATAGGTCCCTCTGGGGAAGAACAGAGAAAGGCTAACAGGAAAACTTGTAGGTGTCTTATCAAGGTCCTTCCTCGGGAACCCTAAGTACCCCTTTATTCAAGGGGTCCTGGACTTGCAAACTGGCTCAACTAGGAAAACTGATTCATGGTCTGAGATTGCCTTTCACCATGATCCAATATAATCTTTCATTCATTTGTTTGAGATTTTTTTTTACCTATACAGACCAAACAGAAATGCAGTAAGCTTCTTACCTACTTTATGCCTGGAAACACCGAGATTGATTAGCCAGAACCAAAGGTCCACACAAGTCATGCCATTATAAAATTCTCTTTCCCTCAGCTTACCGTTATGGCTTAGGTCACTGTAAACATTGCTTGCTTTGTCTATGTTGCCCATTATTATAATTATGATCACTTTGCCTTTGGCAATTCAATGCTACCACCTGTCCACTGCTACCTCGGGGCCCAATTAAATGCACGGGATTTAGCGTGTCCAGTTGAGCAGCAGCAGCTCTAACACTAAGGTCTGACACGAGGGAAGAGGCGGCACGAAACACTTCAACTATGCTGGTACCCTTCACACCGTTTTGTGTCTTACAGGATTAGTGAAGGACACATCTTCTGACCCTTCCCATTGTAGAGGATTAGGTTTGACACGGCTTATCTACTTTAGCATTGTAAATGTCCCTGAGCCTTAAAACCCTTCATCAACTCCAAGCCAAGGGATATTAGGCATCTCCAACTCCTTTTCTGTAGCCAACCATTCAAACAAACTTTTGACACCTTTTTTACCTGAGAGATGGCAGTGGTTAAGAGTGCTCTTCCAGAGGTCCTGAGTAAGTACATGATGGCTCACAACCATCTGTAATGGGATCTGATGCCCTCTTCTGGTGTGTCTGAAGACAGCTACAGTGTACTCATATACATAAAATAAATAATAATTCTAAAAAGAGAGAAAGACATGGGCTTGCTAGCGAGATGAGGGCAAGCAGATAAGGAGCAAAGGCTTCCTTCTTCCACGTCCTTATATAGCAGTGTTTCTGTCGGTCACGGCCCCTATGGAGTCAAAGGACCCTTTTGCAGGGGTCACCTAGGACCATTGAGAAACACAGATATTTACATTATAATTCCTAACAGTCACAAAATTACAGGTATGAAATATCAGTGAAAATAATTTTATGGTTTGGGGTCATTACAACATGAGGAACTGTATCAAAGGGTCTAAGCATTAGGTAAGTTGAAAACCCCTTTTGCCGGGCGGTGGTGGCGCACACCTTTAATCCCAGCACTTGGGAGGCAGAGGCAGGTGGATTTCTGAGTTCTAGGCCAGCCTGGTCTACAGAGTGAGTTCCAGGACAGCCAGGGCTACACAGAAAAACCCTGTCTCGAAAAAAACAAAAAAAAAAAGAAAACGAAAAGAAAACCCCTTTTATATATGCTTCCAACAGAAGGTGTGCCCCAGATGAAAGGCATGTGTGTCTTCCTTCCTCAAAGGGCTGGACTAGAAGTGGAGTTACCCACTTTAAACCAAGCCAAAAGAAAAATGTCTCACAGATATACCCTCCATGTGTGGATTGTAGTCCATTCCAGGTGTAGTCAAGTTGATGTCCAAGGATAGCTATCACAACTTGGTGAATTGGGTCTTCCCTTCTACCCATGTGTGATGCCAGAGATCCAACTCAGATTATCAGGCTCATGCAGCAATTTTCTCACATGCTGAACCACCTCACCAGCCCAGCAACACTCTCCTAAAGGAAGAAAGTGCATCACCTTTAAAGAATCCTTGTGGGTTTTTGAAACAAGCTAATTGCAGCAGAGTCCTCTGCCATAGAAATTTTGATGTTAAGGATTGTGAGAACCAGTCCATCTGTAAGTTTTGAGCTAGAGACATCTAAAGTTCTGGTTCATTTGCTCATGTTTTGTCGACCTTAGCTACTAATCTTGATGGCAAGTAGAAAAATCTGCAGTGACATTACTTTGGGTAGAAAAACATGGACTCTGTCCTCAACTACAGGCCTATGTGAAACTAAGTAAAGAGTAAAGTTTTCAGAGACGTGAGGTAGTAGAACAGGGTATAGGTACTGTATGCCTTAACTTGTTGGCCTCCAAGAGACTTGATTCTGATCTGGGGAGAGGTTTGGCTTAATGGTTAGGTGGGTGCTTGTATGACAAACTGGAGGACCTGATTTACCCCCCAGCACCCACATAAAAAGCTGACTGTGATGGTTCAAGGCCGCCCTGGTCTACATAATGAGCTCTAGACCACCCAGAGCTACATAGTGTCTCCTCAAAACACAAAACAAAGACTCAGGGACTAAATGAGACTAAATGGACTTACAAAGTCCAGTAAGTAAATAAAACCAGACAATCTCAGGATTTTCCTGAAACTTACAAGGTTAGCAACCCCCCCCCTTCCACCCAATGCTGTAACAGTTGCTGGGGGGAAAGACTTTCCAATGAGCCCAGCTGCCCACATCGTGCAGGGAACTCCAGGCACAGTTTTGTGACTGGTCACCATGTTGGGGCTGGCTTTTCAGTGCCAAAGCTGCCTTTGATCTTTCTGTGTCCCTATAAGTCACCTCTTACCCATACTCCCGTAAGTCACCCCAGTAAGCACATTGATTCATCAAGCTAAACTTGGAGAGAGTTGTTTACTTGATATGTCATTAGTGCCTTATTTGAAGGGAAGAAAGAAAGGGAGGGAGAGAAGGAGGGAGGGAGGGAGGGAGGGAGGGAGGGAGGGAGGGAGGGAGGGAGGGAAGGAGGAGGGAGGGAGGGAAGGAGGAGGGAGGGGGGAAGGAAAGAAGGAAGGAAGAAAAGGAGGAAGTTATACAACAGAGGGTAGAAACAACAGAAAGATATAGGTGAATCATGAGGAAAACTGCCAATGCCTATGGTAACTTCCCAGGTCCTTGTGGTTGGAAACCACCGGGATCAATCTATCTGGGTCTGTGGATAAGCAAATAAGTAAGCAAAAACAGAAAGACTGTATAAAAAACAATGGCTCAAACCTTCCCACCAGCGATATAAGGCTGTTCACATCAGGAATGAGTCAGGACAGAGGCAGATAGAGTGGCTCATGCCTGTTACCTCAGCACTGGAAAGGTCCAGGGAGGAAGATCACAAGTTCAAGGCCAATCTGAGCTACTCATAAAGATCCTAGCTCAAAGAGAAGAGGGGAAGAAGGGTGGAAGGATGAGAGAAGGGGGTAAAAGCTTTGCCATTCCAGCCAATAGTGGAAGAGAAACTCACAATAGAAAAGCAAGAAAGGCCATTGTTTTTTGTAGTTTCTCCTTCCCATTCTTACTGTAATGCCAAGGAACAAGTGCCAGGAAGAGAAGAGAGGAAGAAAGGCAGCCAGACCTGAGTTACTCCTTTCAAGACTTCTGGAGAGTCTACATCAGCTCCAGAGGGAAGAAGGAGCTTCAGCTGAACTTTAAGTGAAGACACATGACTCAGTTAGTAGAGGCCCTGCCTAAAACGCACAAAACCTTAGGTTCCATGTCCAGTACCACAGAAACTGGGCAGAGTAGCTCCAGACTTGCAATCCCAGCACTGAAGAAGTTAAGGCAGACGTATTAGAAGTTTAAGGTCATGTTTAGATACTTGCTAAGTTTGAGGCCAGCCTGGGCTACATGAGACCCTGCTTCAAAACAAGTGTTTTCTTATAGCTCTGGAATCTAGAGGTCTAAGATGAGGGCGTTGGTTCTGATGTCCTGTGTGCAAATACCTTTCTTAGCTGAGAGGTCTTCCAGCCATTCCTTGTGTGTCTATAGGTGGAAAGGATGAGTGAGAGAAAAGAGAGAGGGGACAGGAATGTATCATGGAAAGGACGATACACTAGATGCTTTAATAATCAAAGGTAGGGCTGGAGAGATGGCTCAGTGGTTAAGAGCACTGACCGCTCTTCCAGAGGTCTTGAGTTCAATTCTCAGCAACCACATGGCGGCTCACAACCATCTGAAATGGAATCCAATGCCCTCTTCTGATGTGTCTGAAGACAGCCACAGTGTGTACTCATATACATTAAATAAATAAATAAATAAATAAATTTTTAAAAAAATAAGCAAAGGTAGAAAGTATTAAACTCTAACTGAAGTATTAAGGCACCCCAGAGCACAGTGGGGATGATGACATATAAAACGCCCAGTGAGCTCCTACAGACCTCTCAGTAGACCACTTCCATGCTGATTTAATACATCATTAGCACATATATAACCTTAAATGATTCAAGGGCAGAAGAGATGGCTCATGGATTCCTGGTTGTCAACTTAACTATATCTGGAATGATCTGCAATCCAGAATTGGAGGACACAGCTGTAATCCAGATCTTGAGGCAGGAAAACACAAGTTTCTGACCTGGATTTAGGCGTGGAGATCTTAAGGTGTAGAGGTCATGAAAAGCTTAGGCCCAGGCAAGGTAGTACATGCCTTTAATCCCTGGAGACTGAGGGAAATCAGTCTCTGAGTTCAAAGTCAGCCTGAGACAAAGCAAGTCTAAGATCTGTGCGTGGTGGTACACGCCTTTAATCTGGGCCACACCTTCTGCTGGAAGCCTACGGACATTGGAAGAAGGAAGGATATTCAGTCTTCTTTGACTGCTTGCACTTACTTGTCAGCACATCTGTTGGAACATACTTCTACAGAAGACCAGTTTAAACAACTAGCCTTGTGGGACTGATCAACTACTAGTTTCTTGGACTTCCCATTCTCAGCTAAGTTATCACAATAAATTCCCTTAATATAGAGAGACATTCCATAAATTCTGTGACTCTAGAGAACCCTGACTAATAGAGGCACCTATTGCTAAGCTTGATTTCCTGAGTTTAAAAAAAAGAACCAACTCCCACAAGTTGTCCTCATGCACACATACACACACACACACAGCACTATATTTTACATTTATGTAACATATAAATATAAAAATAAAAGCTACTCAAGTCCAAAACATGAGCCGATTTTAATTTTTATTTTTATTCTTTATGAATTGCACATCATGCATCCCAATTCCCCCTCATCCCCTCATCCCCTCATCCCCTCATCCCCTCATCCCCTCATCCCCTCATCCCCTCATCCCCTCTGCCCTTGGAACCTCCTACCAAAGAAAAAATATATTATTGTGGGAGCTGTAATATGTCACAGAGTGGCCTATAGTATTCCCTTTTGTCCACACCTCTTTGCCTACAAATGTTCATTGCAGTGACTCATTGGTCTAGTTCTAGGCTTCTGCCTCCTGTTACACTATCAATACTGGATCCTCACTAGTATTTCTCTCAGAGATTCTGATGGAGATCCTCCCGCTTTGGATCTGCAGGACTGGCCCCTTCATTTCCTCTAGCAGTCCATCGATGGGGTGGATGTTGGGGTGGACCAACATGGTCCTGGATTTGGATCTGGACCTGGATGGTATCTGAGCTGGTTAACCCCCAGCTCTCCTGTACCCACACCTCCAGGGGGAGCTCTCCAGCACTGCCCTGGCTAGCTCATCCACTGCCACAGCCTGCAAGGGGCAGAGCCAGATCTCCCACTCTCATGCCCTTGGGGCTGGCTCACCCATGCCCACATCAGAAAGGCCAGCTCTATTGTGCTGCCCAAGAGAGGTGTAGAGCCTACTGTTAGCATTTCTTCTAGGCTCTGCACCACAGTTACCTGGCAACAGCCAGGTATACCTGACTCACTATAAAAGGAGCTGTTTGCCCCCTCTTGACTCTCTTACTCTCTGTCCCTTCTCTTCCTGCCCCTTCTCCCTCTCTCCCGATTCCCCCCATACATGTTTCTCTCTCTCTCTCTCTCTCTCTCTCTCTCTCTCTCTCTCTCTCTCTCTCTCTCTGCCGTTTTCTGTCTCTACTCCCTCCTCAACCCTCTTCTCACGCCCTATGGCTGGTACCTCAGGGGAAGGGATGCCTCAGTATGGGCCCGCAGAGGCACACCCTTCCACTTCACCATGCTGCACTTCTACCAAACATATCCTGGTTCTTTCTTTCTTTTTTGTAAAACACAAAACCTACTATGAGACAAGTTTTAATGATAGGTCAAACCCTACAATTCAGATACAAACATGATAACTGATTATGAATGTCCTTAAATGTCTAAAACATACTAGATATAAAATGCATTCATCACATCCCAGAGATGAACAATTAAGTTTTTGTTTTGTTTTTTGTGTATCAAGACATTTTTTCTGTGTAGCACTGGCTGTTCTAGACCTAATTTTGTAGACCAGGCTGGCCTTGAAGTCACAGAGATCTGCCTCCTGAGTGCTAGGATTAAAGGCGTGTACCACCATGACCATGCAATGCAACAATTAATTTTAAAGTAACCAGATATCCCTTTAAAGGATGAGGTCAGCAATAAACATAAAGATTTCAAAGACACAACAATAATTTACATTTGGATTTGTAGCTGAATCCTGAATATTTCTGTTCCAGTGTTTCATGGACAGTGACTAAAGCATAATTTGTGAGAGGATGAGAAGACAGCTCATTTGGTAAAGTACCTGCTATGCAAGCATGAGAACCTGAGTCTAAATCCATCAACCAAGTAAAAGATGGACTCGGCAGTAGACATTTGTAATGGTGAAACCCACGACAGAGACAGAAAGATTCCTGGAGAGTGCTGGCACAGTGTCAGGGTGAGCTCTCCACTCAGTGAAAGAATCTTGTTTCAAAAAATAAATAAATAAATAAATAAAACAGGGGATTGGGGATTTAGCTTAGGGTAGAACCCTGGGTTTTGTCATCAGCTCCAAAAGAAAAAAGAAAAGAAAAAAGAGAAGAGACTTGCTACTAAAGAAGACACAGGGCACTGACTTGTTCCCTTCACAGACACCTGCGCACACACACAGAGAGAGAGAGAGAGAGAGAGAGAGAGAGAGAGAGAGAGAGAGAGAGAATATCAAATTTAGTCTGTTCTAGCCCTTTAGCCTTCGTGGCCCTACTAAACTGTGCCAACACCATTTGATTGTCTAAAGACAACCATGCTGTGAAATAGCAGCACAGCCTGCTAATTTACAATATATTACAGCAATGTAGCACTTTTAAGACTCCTATATATGGTACAGTAGTGAATTTTGTAGAAAACGGTATTCAAAAGTTTATAGACTATCACTTCATGTGGTCTAGTGACTCAGGGGTAAAGTTCCTGCCATTATGCTGAAAGACCTGGATTTAATCCTCAGTTCAACAGCAACAACAAAAGTAAAAAAAATTCCTATTTCATAGGTTAGAGCAGGTATGACCATTACTTCTAACAACTCTAAGGTGTTGGTAAAACAGACTGATTTAACCCAGGAATCAAAGCTCTTCTTATCTGATTAGAGTACAGGGTTAAACCAAGCTACATTCTGCTTTACAAACACTGTTCTTGGTTTAAGGATCCCAGGAGAAAATACAAAGAATAGCATGGGTAAAGCATCGCCGATGTAAATGCTCCCCACCCCACCCCCACACCCAACCCTGTGTGTGTGTGTGTGTGTGTGTGTGTGTGTGTGTGTTCATCAAAGGACATCTTTGGACTCTGAAGTAACAGAACTCAATAGGGTGGATCTACATAGATAGATAGATAGATAGATAGATAGATAGATAGATAGATAGAGGCAGGCAGGCAGGCAGACAGACAGACAGACAGACAGACAGACAGACAGGATAGGATTTATTGGAACGACTTACCAGCTGCAGTCCAGCTAATTCAGCAGTGGCTGGTTATGAACAGAAAGTCCACGAATCCAGTAGTTGCTCGGGCCACAAGCTGGTCTCAGTTGGTCTTCAATATATGCTAGAATCCCAAAGAAGTAGGTTCTAATGCCAGTGAAGGAAAAGAAGGCTAGCAAGGCCAAGGCAAACAGGCAAAGAGCATGCCCATGCGCTTATACCTTCTAGCAGAAGAGGTGCCCCAGATTAAATATATACCTTCCAGCCTTAAGATCCAGATCAAAGATTTATATCTTCTTCCCTCAAGGGTCTGAACTAGAAGTGTATTTGCCCACTTTAAAACAAGAGAAATAATCTTTCACAGGTGTGTCCTCCTTTTCTGGATTGTAGTTCATTCCAGATGTAGTCAAGTTGACAACAAGAATAGCCATCACAGATGTTAGGCACTATCTATCTTGAGACATGGTTTCTCCTGGACCAGGCCTTACAGGGATGCTGACCACTGAGCACCACTTCAACTGACTTTCTTCCTATGAGAGGTGCGTGGAACTCGGGTCTTTGTGCTTGCAAGGCAATCACCTTACAGACTGAGCCATCTCCTCAGTCCCAATTTAATACTTCTATACACTTAGGAGTGATGTGTGTAGCTTCATTGCTATGGTGACCACCTACATGAAAAGAGGCCCTGGGTTTGATACCCAGCACTGCATGCTGAATTAAAGACTCCATCTGCAGACCCATCCCCGGACTACACACACACACACACACACACACACACACACACGTATATCTATGCATAATGGATACTAAATGAAGTCTTCACCCAAATGTCCATCCTAAAACCAATATCTTTCTCAGGCAGTGCATGAACTTCCCTGTCAGTATATCTGTTTCTGTCTTCATGGAAGTCGTGTGACAATTCAGTGTTTTATCTCTGGCATTCATTATTACATTTACCGCACATAAGCACAAAAGAAAAAGAAAAGAAATGAAAAGGGTGTGTGGGGCGGGGGGGGGGGGGGGGGGAGAACCACCCTGAAAAGTGGGGGAAACCACCCTGAAAAGTTGAGGAAAAACTACGCTGTGAGGACAGACGTTTGTGTGACACAGGGCACAAATTGAAGTGGGTTTGTTGTTGGGTTTTTGTTTTTGTTTCTTTAGTTTTTTTGTTTCGTTTGTGGCGCGCGGGGGTGGGCGTGGGGTGCGCTCTGTAGACTAGGCTACTCTCAACTCAGATCCACTTGCTCTGCCTCCCTCGTGCTGAGATCAAAGGCGAGCGCCACCACGCCCGTCTACCAAGAAGATTTTAAGACTTAAACCTCTTCTGACAGGATACTAGAGCCTCTCTGAGCCACAAGGAATTCTGTCTTCCAATCGGCTTTTTTACCGTTCGATCTTGGTTTGTAAAACTCGCGGGCCATTAGCAGGGTGAACAGGTTCACAACGCGTCCTCCAGTCCCCAGGGGGCGCTGCAGGAAATTCGGTCTCTAAAGGGAGCCCAGGTCTCGCTAGGAACCGTTTCCACCCCAAAGCATTTCCGCCCCGCGGATGCGCGGGGTCCAGCGATACACTTCCGACTTGCAACTGCGCACGTGCATCTGTCGCTCCGTGCAGACGGCTGGGCGGCCTGGCAACATGTCGCAGTTACAGATGAAACTCCTGCGCAAAAAGATCGAGAAGCGGAACGCCAAGCTGCGGCAGCGGAACCTGAAGCTGCAAGGTGAGCTGTGCTGAACCCCGCAGTGGCGGTCGATGTCGGGAACCCAGAAACTCGGCGGTGCGCCGGGCAGCTTCCGGCGGGAGCTGGGGACCCGCGGCTCGAGCAGGCCTCCTGGGTCCCAGCCCCCGTGGACCCTTCATTGGTTCTGCTCTTTCCCGGCGCGTGGGTTTCTCGACTCAGGGTGGAAGCGGGAGGCCTCGGACTTTCTTCTCAGCCTTCTGTTGGCAAGGCATTTAACAAAACCTACCGATTACCCTAGACTTCTCATCGTCTTTAGTCCCCACGTAGAACTTTGTATCTAGGTGCCCTCCATTACCGTTCCCGACTTTTACTTTGTTGCTGGATGTCATCCCCTGCCCAAACTGAGCTTTCCCAATGATACTGTTGTCTCCCCAAACCCGTTCTCTTCATTCCTGCAGCGATCCTCGTTACTTGTTAAACGCAGAACACTCCCAGTGTTCTTGTCCCACACAACTTAGTAAATTCCTTAACGTCTTGGTTTTGGCACAAGGACTTAAATAAAAAGTTGACGCTTGTTACTTTCTTGTTGCAATTTCTGTAGCTTGTTTAGGTTACTCACGTACCTAAAATAAATCAGTGGTTCTCAACCGTCCAAATGTAACCCTTTTAATACAGTTCCTCATATTGTGGTGACCCTCACACGCCATAATATTACCTTGTTGTTACTCTACGGCTGTAATTTTGCTACTCTTTTACGAATCATGCAGATATCTGACATGAGACTCCTGAAGTTGGAGATCGAGGGACCGGTAGGTTGGGAATCGCTGAATAAATCCTCCGTGGGAAGTGCTGAGGCAAATTGTCTTGACCCACATAATTTTCAACAGATTGTAATTGAAAGAAAGCCCAGAGAGGATGGTGGGTTTTAGGCACAAGTGTTGAAGTCTCTTCATTTAGCACCTGTAAAATGATTAACACTACTTATTAGCTACTTCTCGGTGTGAGTGATGATGTAAACTAAAGATGGTGATGCTTCCATTCTCCTTTTGTACGAAAAGGAAAACCTTGTAAGGATAGTGTGGGGGTTAATAATAGGACAAATAAGTGGGTTTTGTTAACTGAGTTTCCAGTTCCCCAAAGTCTAGGAAAGAAAGTTGAGGTGGTTTTTGTTGTTGTTGTTGTTGTTGTTTGGGGGGGGTTGTTTTGTTGGGTTTTTTTTGGGGGGGGGTTGTTTTTCGAGACAGGGTTTCTCCTGGCTGTCCTGGAACTCACTCTGTAGACCAGGCTGGCCTGGAACTCAGAAATCTACCTGCCTCTGGAAGTGAGTTCGAATGATGTGAAATTATATAAGTAATAGTTGTGGGAATGTGAAGTAAATGTCATTCTGTGGTGTTTATCAGACGCCTAGCCCTAGCTGTTCAGGACTAGCTCTGTAGACCAGGCTGGCCTCAAACTCACAGAGATCCACCTCTGTTCCCTAAGTGCTGGGACCAAAGGCGTGTGCCAACACCAGCAGGCCAAATACTTAATGTTAAAAGTATATTTCTTCTCATTGCTGCTTACTAGTCATTTGGCTTAATTATGCTGATACTTTCCTGTCGCAGACTAATATATAGCCATAAACAGATAAGGTCTTTTGAAGTTAAAACAACTTTCTTTTACTGACATTCTTTTTTCCATAAAGAAAATGTGCCCTTTCTATAATACAGCACCAATATTTGGTTTCAACAGTGAACGTATAAGAAAGACTAAATGATTGAAATTCCAGAAAACCTAAATCTCTCCTGCGAAGGTTAGTGTTTATACTCCTAACAGTGTACGTTCTGTTTTTAAACAGAAGCATCAGACACGAGCCTGTCACAACCTCAAAATGGAGATGTGCCTAAAGAAACAGGAAAAGGTGGAAAAGCTAAAAAGGCCCTGAAGCATTCTGCACCAGCGGGCTCAGCAGAAGCGCAAAGTGCAGCCATTCCTGAGGAGACCGTGGAAAATGCCAAAGTTAAAAAGTCACCTCAGAAACTTACCACTTTACCCAATGGAGAAGCAGCAGCAGCAGCAGCACCGGCCCCTGATTCAGAACTAAAAAAGAAAAAGAAGAAAAAGAGGAAAGTGGCAAATGATGCCGGGCCTGGTAGGTTTTTGGTGTCTTGTTTTCATATTGGTCATTCAGGTAGCTTTTCAGCTCTTGGTCACTTTGCTCTATTGTGTGTGTGAAGCGTCCCCTATGCTCAGCAGCAGGAGCCTAGCCTAAGAGCTAAAAGACACATCTCATTGGTAAACAAGGGAGATGGGTTTTAAGTCTTTCCCAGATATGTGTCGTGTTTTAAGTTGGCTGCCCTTGGGAAAAGTTCAAGTTTGGTAAGAATTTCTTTAGGTTTATAAGACTCCACTGTGGTTGTAGGGAACAGTTCATTGAGCTTTGTAAATAAACTGGATATACCATCACATAGTCTTTTGAGTTTCCATATTTCCCTGGTTTCAGAACTTTAATTAACACACAACATGGATCCAGGCTGGTAATGGGGAGCGTGCCCCCAGGCTTTTCTGTGTGAAGATACTTCACATTAATTATTCTTTGACCTCTTGATTTACTTGTCTTTTTCCCATATTTTTTTAATAAGCCCTCTCCCCCATAACCACTTATTTGCAGAGTCTATAAAATAACAGCATAGGGACGTTGCGAATAAACAAGACATTGATTTTTTTTCCAAGTGAGCAGACAGTACAAGGTAGTGTGTGAAGAGCAGGAGAGAATGTGATAGTAAATTCTGGTGCACAGATGAGCCTCCTGTTGAGCTGTGAACAGCAAATGAGGCAGGGTAAGCCTTTTCACTTGGCTCATTTGAGCCCAGGATGCGGTGTTTACGGAGCATACGTCTGTACTTAGAAAGATGGGCTGGGACCATCTGAACCCTGAGTGCAGAAGTGAGAAGGGCCCTGCCTTTCCTCCTCTGCCCCTCACAGCTTCACGGCAGCCCCGTTTGCATTGCCAGCTAAGAAAACATGGCCCTTGCTTTAGTCTTAACATCTGTGGGAACCGGAAGAGCCTCAAGCTTTTAGTGTTTCATCTTCAAAGCAGAAGCCATGTGATGGCAAGGGAAGAGAATATTGGTGCTTGTGTGGGTTTAATTCTAAGTTGCTGTATTCGAACATGAGCCCCTTTCTCATGAAGAGTAAAGTTCATGGCTGCTGCCCTCATACTGCTTAGTGGGACTTAAAAAATATTCTTTTTTTAGAGGCGGAAGGTGTTAGTGCGTGCTGTCAGTCCCAGCACTCAAGAGACAGAGGCAGACAAATCTTTTGAGTTCTGAGTTAAGGACAGTCAAAAGTTGAGCTTCAGGATAGCCAGGGCTACACAGATAATTATTGGTGGCAGGGCGGTGTGGTCATTTTTTAATCTGGAATACTATAATGCTTTAAGAAGCTTTAAAACATTGTTTGTTTGCAAATCATTTATACCTCCAGATTTTAAATATTGAGCAAGTCTCTTCCCCCCCCCCAAGAAAGGTTTGTAACAAGTATCAAATAATGTTGAGCTTTAAAAAATATATATTTCGCCGGGCGGTGGTGGCGCACACCTTTAATTCCAGCACTTGGGAGGCAGAGGCAGGGAAGTTTCTGAGTTCGAGGCCAGCCTGCACATATATATATACACATATATATGTATATATATATGTGTATATATATTGTATATTATATAATATATATAATATATGTAATATATAATATATTGCAGATCTTTCTTTCCCATTGGTTATTTTACCAATAAAGAGGTTTTGTTTGTTTTTTTAAACCAAGATGCCAAAAAAGTAAAAACTGAAGAAAGCGCTGAGGCTTGTGAGGAACCAGAAGATGCTGTGAAGAAGGCAGATGACAGCGAGGTGCCCAGCCTGCCCCTGGGACTGACAGGTGATGACCAGGGACTTTTCCAGGTGTCTTGTCATAGAAATGCCACATTGTGACCTTTAATTACCAGCCAGCAGTGAGTTTTGTATCTTTGTACAGTTTTCTTTTACCTTCTACTTTGTGGTACCTAGGCAATTTTCTCCATCCCTTTTTTGTTTCTCTGTGTTCCTAATATTTAAATTGTTAAATATTCTCACAGCTTCTGGGATTCAAGAATTCAGACTGGAATTCATTGCCCTAACCAGAATTATATAGGAGTTGTCTGAGCCGTTCTCAGGAGATTTTGCTTGCCTGCTTCCTGCTGAGTTCTGATCTCAGTATTTAATGCTTACTTGCGATTGCTAAAGTTACCTGGTGGTACTGTACTGAGTACAGTCTTCAGAGAAAATACTGAAGTTACAGAAGTGATTCTCAGCCAGGACAGTTTTGTACCCCAAGTCAAGCAACAAGCTTTTCTCAGAAATAGCCATGTTAGCATTAAAAGTTGTACACACCAAGCCTGACTGTGGGCAGTCTACTGATGTCTAGAGTATGGAGGTGCCACACAGCATACGTAAGATACATAGGAGAGCCACTTGCCCTACATACACAAGGTCTTGAATTTAGTCCCCACACTCAAAAAGAATTCTTCAGCCCAGTGCCAATTTAGATGTTCCTTTTTTACAGTGGGGCTGTATCCCAATAAACTTGCTGAGGTTTAAAATAGAAGGAAAGAATGCACTGAATGCATACTACCTTCTGTAAAAGTATCTTTTATTCCCCTGGTGTAATTGTTGTCTCTAAGGCTTACTGCTTCTGTCTGCTAACCTGAGCCTAGTCCTGGCAGCTTTTTATGTAGGCCTAGAATGTTTTCAGCCTCTCACTTAACTATTGAATAAGTTCACCCTTTCTAGATCTTCCTGAATTCTGGCTGGATGGTCAGTTTAACTGTTCTGGTTAAAAATTTCTTTCCATATTGACTGATTCAAACTGTCTTCTTTCAGCTTCTGACTGAATTGTTCTGCTTGGCCTGATATGTTCTAATCTTCTGGTTCCTCATTCTCTGGTTCATTCTGTCTTCACTTGTGTCTAGCTTGTTCTCTCTATACAACCTGTCTTTGTATAACTATCCTAGTAAAACTGCCTCTCCTTTAAGTAGCTTCAAATTTCTGTTCTTATGAGAGTTGGGCATATCCTATTCTGTCAAATCTTTCTCTTATTTGACATGGGTGCCTCCTTCTACAAACTAACTTCACCTTCATTGTTTGGGATTAAAGGTGTGTACTAAGGACACACCTGTATTGCAGCCAGATGGATTAAAGCTATGTGCTAAGGTGGAGCCACACCATAACTAGAACAGATTTGTTCAGCAAACAACACAGTATTGGGGTTCACACTGTGATGAAATATCCTGTGCAACTTTGACAGTAACCTGCCCTAAACATGCTCCCCAGGGCTGGAAAGATGCTTAGCAGCTGAAAGCAGAGGACCAGAGATAAACACCCATATTAGTGGCTCACAGTGACCTGTGCACAGGTGGTTCTAGCTCCAGGGCATCTACAGGGGTCTGCATTCATGTACACATGTCTGCACACAAACAGACATGTGGTTAAAAGTAAAATCTTTTTTTTAAAAAAAAAGATTTGGCCTCTGGTGGGGAACAGTCATCTAAGAAAGCCTGATTTATAAAAGCATTACGTATCTAGTAGTTTATTGCTGTCACACTGAAAATAAAAATGAAGGTTGTGGATGTTTTCTCACATCAGTCACAAGTCACCACCATCATTACTGCCACAGCCGCGGCAGCAGAGTGGAGGGCTCGGTTTTATTATGTTTAATGTCTATACTGTTTCTTCCGTGTATGGTACTTTGCCAACATGTATGCATGTGCCCATGCGTGCCATGGAGATGAGTAGTCATTTTACTCCTGGGACTAAGATTGTGGGTGGTTTAGAGCCACTGTATGGGTGCCAGGAACGGTACCCAGGTCTTCTGCAGTAGGAGCAAGTGCTTTACTAGACCATCTCTCCAGCCACTCCCAGTGTTTGCACATTTTATACTGCTCAGCATTTCTCTCTCTATGGCTGTTTTCACCGTTGTCTTAGCAGTGACTGGACATTAGTGTCCGGCTGTAAGAAGCTCTTGTGAGATCAGGTAGATTAGGCAGCAGGGCTGGCACTTTCTGACCACACAGCTTGCTGATGGTAAGCTACCTCCTCCTAGGTGCTTTTGAGGACACTTCGTTTGCTTCCTTGTCGAATCTTGTCAATGAGAACACCCTGAAGGCCATAGAAGAGATGGGCTTCAAGCGCATGACGGAGATCCAGCATAAAAGTATCAGGCCGCTTCTGGAAGGCAGGTACGGCTGACATTGACACAGGGACATCCCTGTCTGCCCTTAGGACTGTGCAGTTGTAAAAGTAATGCATGTGTGTTCCTCTGATTTTGTTCTCTTACGGAAGCCTGTTAGGCTCTATCAAAGACTTGCGTTACTTACTGCTGTATCAGTCTTTGTAATTTAGGTGCTAGGCACCTTGTGTTCTCACTCAGTGCCTAGAGCATGCTCATAACATACAGTGTAGGTTAAGTACATCTGCGTGAGTCAAATAAATGTCCTTTTTCTTCTGCAATACTAAGGGATCTTCTGGCGGCTGCAAAGACTGGCAGCGGCAAAACCCTGGCTTTCCTCATCCCTGTGATCGAGCTCATCGTCAAATTGAAGTTCATGCCCAGGAATGGTGAGGCTGTCTCTCTGCTGTTATGTCAATAGGATTTGTGTCTCTGAAGGACTTGTGGAGATGGCCCTCTGTCGCCTTTTGCCTTTTAGGAACAGGAGTCCTGATTCTCTCTCCTACCAGAGAACTGGCCATGCAGACCTTTGGTGTTCTTAAGGAACTGATGACACACCATGTTCACACATATGGGCTGATTATGGGTGGCAGCAACAGGTCTGCTGAGGTGCAGAAGCTCGTCAATGGCATCAACATCATCGTGGCCACGCCAGGCCGGCTCCTAGACCACATGCAGAACACGCCAGGCTTTATGTACAAGAACCTACAGTGCCTGGTTATCGATGAGGCTGACCGTATCTTGGATGTTGGGTTTGAAGAAGAACTAAAGCAAATTATTAAACTTTTGCCAGGTAAGTAGGTGGCATCTGCATGGGCCTCACAGGGTAGTTAAAGACCCGTGATTGGTGATCTTGTAGGAAAATTAGTATCTTAATATCGGAGTTTTACTGTGGCCATATGAGGAGTGTGGGCCTGTCGACTTCAGAAGTAGTTCTGCTGGCTTCATGCAGCACATTACCATAGCATATAAACTAAAACGCAGCTTCAGCAGTCTCCATGTGAGGATTCCTTGTAAGAGTTGAGCTCTGGCTGAGTCCCTCCTCTGTGGTCCCTGTTTTTATCTCCATGAGGGCAGTCTCACCTTCCATGTTGTAGTCATAGATGAAGTCTTTCAACATGACAAATTGTTCATATCTATAATAAGGCCATGATCCTGTATGTTGTCCTGAAATAATTGACATAAAAAACCATGTGATTATCCAAGAGTGGAAGCAGGAGTTCAGGGTCATCCCTGAGACCTTGACCCCAGAGTTGCATGAGAGTCTGCCTCAAAAAATAAAGTAGGCCCAGAGAAATGGCTCAGCAATTAAGAGCGCGTGCTGCTCTTGCAGAGGGCCCAGGTTTGGTTCCCATGGCCCACACCACATGGTCATCACCTGTAACTCTGGCTCCAGAATCTAACCCCTGAGGCTTCTGAAGGCACCTTAGCATACAGACACACAAACACTTAATCTAAAAATAAGTAAACCAGTCGCCTTTAAGTATGTAATTTTTGATACATTTGTGTACTGCTTGAAAATCATAACCATAAGCAAAGTGATGGGCAGTCAGCTGTTGAGGTGTGTGTGTGTGGTTTGCAGCTTGCGACTGCTACAGTTTACAATGCACGTTCACTATAAGTTGTAGGGTTATATAGATGCTTTTCTTTTGAGTGGCTTGAAGAAAGCATTGCTGGTGACTGGGGAAGCCGTAACTAACCATCACTCGGGTTTAATTTGCTTAGGATTTGTCCATTTCACCTAAGTTACCATGTTTATAGACCTAAAATTCACATTATAACCTTACTCTTGATGTTATCAGGGTATATATACCAACAGCAGAGCCCCTCTTCCTGGACTCTCTTCCTAAAGTGTAGTTGTGAAGCAGTTATGAGATTCTTTGGAAGGTTTGGCTATTTTTGTGTCTTTTTAGCACGTAGGCAAACCATGCTCTTTTCTGCCACACAAACTCGAAAAGTTGAAGACTTGGCAAGAATTTCTCTGAAAAAAGAGCCGTTGTACGTGGGTGTTGACGACGATAAAGAGGTTGCCACAGTGGATGGCCTTGAGCAGGTACTGTTTATGACTAGCTTAGCACATACTAAAAGTCAGTCAGTAAGGCCTTAAGGATCCTGCCTGGTGTTTCCTTGTGCTTCTTCAGAATGATCCACATTACTCACACACATACACACACCGTGTATTGATGGACGCAGTGACTGATGGACGGGAATCAGATTAGCAGACTTGTGTTTGGTGTCTCTGACTCTTGAGTATAAAATACTGTGAACTCTATGACCAAACCAACTTCTATTCTGTTGATGCTGCCGTTTATGTAGGAAGCAATACAGCTAGAACTTGTTTCTTAATTATCCCCATGAGGTGCCAGGGAAGTTGGGTGGTAGAGAGGAAACTAGCTTGGGGGAATAGGTACATTCCTATGAAAGTCAGAAAAGAGATGCCATATCTGACTTAATGAAAACAAGTTTAAGCTTGAGTAACTCTGCTTGCGTGCGTGCGTGCGTGCGTGCAGCTAATGTCAGATAGCTTCCTAATGGCTCACCATTTGAATGTTGAGAAGAATCTCATTTGAACCAGTGTGTGTGGACTTGGCTAATCTAGCTAGCCAGTTTGCCCCACTGATCCCATGTCCTGGGCATTGGGATTACATGCTAGCTGCCACACTTACCCAGCATTCCCATGGATGCCTGTCCTTGGCCCTTTACATGCTAAGCTGTGTTTCTAGCTCCAAGGCAAATTCTTTCAATGAGTAAACAGTTCCATATGGTTGGGGTTGGTAGGTTGGTATAGTCCTTAACTGTGGCAGAAAGGCCTTGCAGTGCACTGCTGTGTTCGATCACATTCTTTTGTGAGTAACCTGTTCCCCCACGCCATTTCAGGGATATGTTGTTTGTCCCTCTGAGAAGAGGTTCCTTCTGCTGTTCACATTCCTTAAGAAGAACCGGAAGAAGAAAGTAATGGTCTTCTTTTCATCTTGTATGTCTGTGAAATACCACTATGAGCTGCTGAACTACATTGACCTGCCTGTCTTGGCCATCCATGTAAGTGAGCTTGTTGAGAAATGGGGTAAGCCTTCCCATTAAGTTACTCCCTCTGAACACAGATCTGAGTGGTTGCAGAAGACTAGTGGTCTGCATGGATCTGAAAATAGCTGTGACTGCTTGAAGATTGGGTGGTGGGAGGTTTTCAAGGCTCTGCCCCACCTGAGGGTCTGTAGGAGGCTGATGGTTGTTAGAGCTTCCCTCAGTGCTGTGGCCACTGGTAAGGTGCCCGTGTGCCGGCAGTCCCCTTCACTCACACTTTTGTACGCTTCTTGAATCACACAAGGACATGAAGAAGAGGGAGAGAAAGGAATGAGCAGGAGTGGGAGAGGACAAAAGAGGGAATGGGGTCAGTGTGAGCAGAGTACTGCACACAGAAGTGTCATAACAGGTGACTGCAAGCTAAGAGACACCCTCCGTCTCAGAAGGGTCCAGTTGGGGGGAGAGAGCCTGGGCTGGAGGAAGGCTGCTCTACAGTGTGGGAGCAGCTCCACAGTTGATCGGTGTACATTCCACTCTTGCATACAGCTTGAATGGCTTTTGTGCTCTTGTTGATTTTGAATCTAGGGAAAGCAAAAGCAAAACAAGCGAACAACCACGTTCTTCCAATTCTGCAATGCAGATTCAGGAATACTGCTGTGTACTGATGTGGCAGCCAGGGGGCTGGACATCCCTGAAGTGGACTGGATTGTTCAGTACGACCCTCCCGATGACCCCAAGGTAACTGGTGTCTTCAGAATGGATCTGTGAGAAGGACTGCACTTGCCCAAAGAAGCATGTCCCTTCTTATCCATGAGGCTTACCTGTATAGAACAGCCACTCTGTCAGCTGTAGGGTATCACTGGTGTTGAGTGTCAGAGACCTTGAGGGACTCAAGGCTTGTGCAAAGAGGTTTGAGTAGTGTCTGTGACCTTAAGAATGCTAGGTTCTTAGACTGGTGTGTCCAGCTGGTGTCTGGAGAAAGTAACAGTTGCCCTTAGACTGGTGTGTCCTGCTGGTGTCTGGAGGAAGTAACAGTTGCCCTTAGACTGGTGTGTCCTGCTGGTGTCTGGAGGAAGTAACATTAAGGAAGGAAGTGAATAAAGGTCTGTTGAGTCCACAGTAGGATAAATAACCACGTAAGGGCTGGGCATGTGCAGTGCTCTGTAACCCTAGCAGTAGCAGGGGAGGGAGGAGGACGGGGACAGACGGACTCTGAGGGCTGTGCAGCCATCAAACAAACAGGAAGCTCCGGTTCAGTGAGAGCCTTCCTGGACAAACAAGGCAGAGGACCATAGAGGAAGGCACTTGGCCTCCACCTCTGACTTCTCCATTCACAAAAGTACTTTGAATAAACAATAAGCTATAATAAAGTATTGGCTAGCATTTAAATTAATGTCCTTAGAAAACTGTTTTGAAGGTGAACTGTAGTAGTCATTTTAATTGGTCATTGTTGGTGTGACTGGCTTATGGAGCTGCTCTCACACAGCGTTGGTGTGGCTGATAAGTGAAGCTCTCTTGCTTTGGTGGTTGGCCCTGTTAAGGGGTGGTACCCACAGAGAGAATGCTGGCCCAGAGGGTAGAAGATGTCCCTGCCCAGGGAGTGTATATCATCTAGTGTAGGTGTGTCAGCATGCTTCATTCATGGGGGGACACAGTCAAGATGCTAGTTCCCTGCTCACGAAGACATAACTTAAGGCAGATTTTCTTGCCTTGTCACAGGAATACATCCATCGTGTCGGTAGAACAGCCAGGGGCCTGAATGGAAGAGGGCACGCCCTGCTCATCCTGCGCCCTGAAGAGTTGGGTTTCCTTCGTTACTTGAAACAGTCCAAGGTAAAGCCTTTGTTTGGAAAATCTTAAGTTGGGAGGAAGCTCCTCTTGACATGAGGCTTCTTCTCAGGGTTGAGCTGGTGTCAAAGCAGCACTAGGTGAGTGAGTGAGGCAATAACATGTGTTTCTGCCCAGGAAGCATGGACAGAAGGAACAGTCCCATGGCTTTGTCCCCAGTTCCATTTCCACAGTGACTATTGGAGGCTTTCTTTCTGGTTGTCTGCAGCCCTGTTCTCTGCTCCCCAGTATCCTTGCAGTCTGCTGTGCAGCGTCTTCCTGGTCTTTCTGTCACAAATGAGCATCAGATCTGTGCTCTCCCTGTGCCGGGCTCCTTCCCTCTCCTGACTGTTTCCAGCACTTCCAGGTCCCATCTCAGGTTTCCCTGGGAAGCTCTGCTTCCTGCTGCTCCCTCAGGGCTGGCCGTGGCCACTGCCTTTGCCTCCTCGGTCTTCTTGTTTAGGAAAGTGATTTGTATATTTTCTAGCCTCCATCTAATCTCCAACGTGCCTGGCTTTGCCCTTATTCCATCTTGCCAGGAAAGGATGCATCCAGACTACATATGGCCTCCTTGTTGCTAGGCCTGGTAGGTGCACGGCAGGCCTGCTTGTCTATGACACTAGCACCATGACACACTCCTGACGCACAGTTGTGCCACATGGATTTCCTCCTTCCTATAATATGTTGTAGGAATATAATAGTTCTTTCCCTAGACTTCCACAGGACACTGTTCAGCAAGTTGTGCTCCCAGCATACAAGTGTACCATAACAGGTTGCTCCATCACTTTCCTGTCTGTTCTCCAGGCCAGCACACATGCCTTTCTAATGGACGGCAGTAGCAAGTCCTGGTACACATATTATCTTCCCCAGTATGTAGCACGAACACAGGCTCTGTCTGTTTTCACAACTTTGTGAAGGTAATATTTGATAAATTCTGGGAGAGCTGGAGTCATCTCTGCATGGGCTCAGTGCCATTAGCACCAGGCACAGAGTGGTTGGTATTGAGGCCCCTCTCCTGATAAAGAGGAAAAGAGGTGATCGTCCCAGGCATGGTAGTACACACCTGTAATCCCAGCAGTCAGGAAGCAGAGGCAGGAGGATCACAGGAGGTTCAAGAGCAGCCCTGCTAGAAAAAAGGAAAAACAGGTAATCATTTATCACCCTGAATATCAGGGTCGGGAGGTTGGGGAAGTTAGCAGCAACTGCTTGCTGCTCAGTCCTTCACCTCAGCTTTTAAGAAAGAAATGCCGGCTGCCACGCTGGATCCATCTGAACTCAGAGGTGGACTGCTTTAGTGATGGGACGTAGCAAGCAACAAATCACTGTCCCTTTTCGGAGGCTTCCACAGCCCAGGCATTTCTGTCCTCAGAGCCAGCACTGTCCCTTGCTATTACTGCTGATGGGACACTTGAATCTTCATACACAGAATCCTGAGTACCCCTCTTACTGATACTGAATTGTTGTTTCTCCAGGTTCCATTGAACCAGTTTGACTTCTCCTGGTCTAAAGTTTCTGATATCCAGTCTCAGGTATACTTTTTGTTTAATTGCCTTTCTGGGGGAGAGATACCCTGCCCCAGTACTGCTCTGTGGAGTTTTGAGCTCAGTCACTGCCCGAGCTCAGTCACTTGTGGGTGATGCCGGCTTGGACCGTGAGGCCCTTCAGGATTCTTCACATGGGTCCTGCTCTCCGGGAGCCCTGCTGGAACTCAGTCTTGCACCTGTGCTGCCTGAGGCCAAGAGCCCAAAACCGAAGCAAGTGGACTAGGACAGACTGTTTTTGGATAACTGTTCTAATAGCTGAAGTCTGCTTTTTTGCTTTTTTCTTTCTGTTTCAGCTGGAAAAACTGATAGAAAAGAACTACTTTCTCCACAAGTCTGCCCAGGAAGCATACAAGTCCTACATCCGAGCGTATGACTCCCACTCTCTCAAGCAGATATTCAACGTGAACAACTTGAATTTGCCTCAGGTTGCTCTGTCTTTTGGTTTTAAGGTCCCTCCTTTTGTTGATCTGAGTATCCTTTGTGATGTTGTGCTGCAATTAAGGGGCTTAGCCAAGCTATTGGGGCTTAACAGTAAGTGGTGCATACCTCAGGTGCCAGCCAAAGCCTCTGGTGTTCATCCTGCCCATTGTGTATCTGCCTAGCATAGAACATGGGACCTGGAAGGGGTCAGCACGGACTTGTCACTGGGGTGAGAATTACCAGAATAAGGCAGCTCAGGATTTAAGTCTCTGAAGAACTAAGGCTGGCTGGCAGCAAGCCTGGCACCCAAGTTTGACCTCTGGGACTCGGGGTGGAAGGAGAGAAGCAAACATCTCCAACAGTTGTCCTGTAACCTCCAGTGTGTGCCGTGGCACACATGGCCACATGCATACACACAGGAATATTAGAGAGACAGAAATATGACTGTTAGTGGAAGGCAGGTAGTGTGTCTTCAGGGTAGAGAGAGGCACAGTGGTGGGAAGCAGCTGAAGAGAGAGGAAAGAGCTCTTGGAGTTCTAACCTTGTGTAGCCACCAGAGGGTTACCTACACAGAAATGGCAAGGTTGGCCACAGAAACCAAACCTGAGCCTTGGTCTAGGGGAGGGGCAAAGGGTGTGTGTGCACCGATGTGCTGGAGTCTGGACCATATTTTCAGAAGAAAGTCAGATAGGACTGCTTTTTAATGCTACTGTAGTAACTCCTGAGGGGATCCCGGGACCAGGTTGAGTTTCTCCACCCCAGACCTGTGACAGTCTGCTGTAGTGAGAGTTGGATTGTATGAAAAAGAATCAGTGCATGGCTCATGAGCCCTGACTCTGGTCTCAGCAGACCTGAAAGGCATGCGCAGTGACACATGTTCCGTTGTCCTCCTGACTCCGCTATTCTCCTCTGTCACAAGTATAGCGTGCTGGTTGAGGTGGCTACCACAGTTGACCTTGAAGTCATTGGTGTTCATTTTAGTGTACAAGCTTATTGTCGCTCCTGGTCTCGTGCAGGTTCATGGCACAGCTTCAGGCCTCACATCTCTGGTGGTCAAGGGTAGTTTGGCACAGGCAGTGCTGGGTGTGTTGGGGCTTTCTCTGCAGCTTGTCCTCTGTTGCTTGGCTTCCTTAACATTCTCCTGAAGATGTGAGCAGCCATGATGGCAAGCTTAAAAAGAGAGGCGGTGGCGGGGGATTCGGCTACCAGAAAACAAAGAAAGTGGAGAAGTCCAAGATCTTTAAACATATCAGTAAGAAGCCAACAGACCACAGGCAGTTCTCTCACTGAGGCGATCTGCCTTCCGCCTGGACTGACTTTACCCAACTTCCTGCCTACCCCCAGTTCCCTTTAAAAAGGAACTTTTATCGCATTTAGAATCTTTTTGGCTTTACTATGATGATAATATTTTATTTTTAAATACTTCCATAAAACAAATTATATCATTGTTTTAATGTTTTTTATACCTTTCCCTCTTGGTATATTCCTGGCTTTTACAATGGGCTTATGTTGGTTGGTTGGTTGTTTTCAAGAATATGTAATTGGGCTATAGAGATGAAGAATGAGTTCAAATCCCCCAGAAACTACTTAAGACAGGCATGGTGGTACCTGTAGAATCCCAGCATCCCTACAGAAAGATGGGAGGTGTAAACAAGGGTCTAAAACCAAGTATGTTTTGGAGAGCCCACCAGAGATGGTTACTCTGCCATGGTGTAGAGCCAACTGAAAGTCTTTCTTTTGGCCAGCTGAGACTACTAGGCCTAAGCATTTAGAGCAAGAAGCTTTTAAAGGTAAAAGGCGTTTGCTGGTATATTACTCTGCAGCTGCAGGGGCGGTCTTACACAAGCAGGCAGTGTAACTGAAGCTACGATCAATTTTCTGAGACATCTTGACCTTAGTCCTAGAATAGAGTTGAGTAATTTTCCATGGGATTCTCTCTCCATCAAGAAGATCAAATTCTAGTTAAAACCCAAAATGGCCTCAGCAAGGATACAAGATGGAGGAACCTCTGCACTGTCTCGCCCTGTCACAACTAGATACTGCATTTGACAAGATGGAAGGCAAAGATCATCTCTACGGGAACAAGAAAGTTTGAAGGAAGTACCCAGGAGGCTTAGCGCTCACAGAGAAGAGATCAGACACTACTGAGAGAGGTGGAGTACCAGCGAGTGACTACAGAGACTTTTCTGGAGAGAGTTACCATGTGGAACAGGCTGGTCTTGAATCCAGGGAAATACTACTGTCTTTGCCTCCTAAAAATGTTAGGATCAGAAGCATCACCACCTTGCCTGGCCAGAAATTCCTTTTTTTTTTTTTTTTTTTTTTTTTTTTTTTTTTTTTTTTTTTACCCAGAACTAAAGGGATACAACATGTGTAAAACACTTGCCTCAGCAGAATTAGTCCCTGGAGCACACAAGTGCCAGGCAGACATGGCAGCCCACCTGTGATTGCAGGAGGCATTGATGAGCTCTATGTTTGAAAGGCCCTGTGTCAGTTATGTGGAAGCACTGGGCAGTGACCGTCACTCAGAACTGATCACATAAGTACAAGTGAAAATGAGCACGTAGACAGGGAATGCTCATCTGGATTCTTGGCAGCACGACTTGGGGTGAGGCTCCTCCAGCTCGGTGCAGGGGCCGTCAGTCACAGCAGCCTGAGACTGTCCTGGACAGTGCTTGGCACTGGGGCAGAGCTGACTTCTCTGAGCCCTGTAAATGAAGGCCATTGTGATGATGTTGGAAAGTGAACGGGTTAAATTTAACAGTGGTTTAGTCAAGTCTTACAGGAGGCCTTGCATTCTAGAGTGTTCTGTGGCATCTCACTACAAAGCTGTATTGTCGATGAAATCCAAAATTGCCAGATGCAACTAAAATTTGACCATTTAGCTTCCTGGGTTTCTGACACCTGACATTTAATAATTATGTCTGCAGATGTCTTCTCTGTGTATGTGTGGAAGTGCAGTTACCTTCTTACAGTCCACAGATGAGGCACCGAGGTGGCTTTCCTCATCCCTGGGAGGTTTAGCTGACCACTGATGGGGCAAGGAACCTGCTTGAGTGGTCCTCATGCAGCTGGGTTTATAACGTATTCAGTCTCCATGTGTCCTCTCCTGTTGAACCTTGTCTACTCTGATCATGGTTGACAGCACTGTGTAGCCAGCTCTGCCTGGTGCTCATTTGTAGAGCAGGGTAGCCTCACACTGGCTTTGCCTCCTGTGTGCTCCAGTCACCCGGTGCCTAGTGCTCTGCTGTGATCTTGGCCAATTGAAAGGCCGGCACTGGAAATGATGTTAATACGTGTGGTCATCCACAGTGATCATGGTCCTCAGGAGGCAGATACATGGGCTCGCCAGAGGGAAGCAGCTGTGCCTTTGGTGCCTTGTGTGGGAAGCATGCAATAGACAGCCTGGGATTGCTCCGCAGTGCCCCATTCAGTTTGTAGGTTGGCATCCACACAGGAGGGAAAATGTTTTCCTTGGCCACATGCCCTTTAGAAGAAAGTCTTCCCCTCTGGATTCAGCATCTACACCTGTCAGTTTGTGGAAGAGGGAAGGCTTTTGGTTTTAAGTTGCTGTGCAGCATATAGACTTCCTGTTTGGAAACGTTTCCAAGTCCTGGGGGACTACTGAGATCACCTCCTGTGGTAGTCAACTTGATAGGATTGTTTCCAGAAAGGCTTACCTGAGGAGGGAAGACTCAGTATGAATATGACAGCAGCCATCCATAGACCAGGCTCTCTGCATGGGGTCCATTCACATCTCTGCCTTCTGACTGATGCAGTGTGACCAGCTGCCTGCCCACCATGATGGACCATGCCCTCCAACTGGAGCTACCCTTCCTTTACTTGTTTTCCCAGGTATTTTTTTTAACACCAGAGAGAAAAGTAATACAGTTTCCATTAGGAAAGCAAGCTGCCTGTGACTAGGTTTGATTCAACCAGATACATCTGCTTAGATGGAATCAGATAGAGACTGAAGGAGCAGAAACAAGGGTAACCCCCTTTTCAGTGATGAGGCTACTGCATTGGGATCAGATGGTCCTCGCTGAACATCTAGGCAGTAGCTGCACTTGACATCACATGTGCAGCAGACATAGCCACCCACCATTTCCCCTGAGTATTTTCTGGGTTGGTTCTCTAGATGCATTCAATAGTTTATCAAAGTGACACATCTGTAATCCCAGCACTCCATCCCAGAGGCAGGAGGACCACGAGTTCAGGGCCATCCTCTGCTACACAGCAAATTTGAGGCCAGCCTGGGCAACCTGAGAATCTCCTCAAAAAAAAAAAAAAACCATGTGTATATATATATATATATATTTACAATTCTTTAAATTTTTAAAAATTTTACCAAGGATCCTATGTAGTGTGGGTTGACCCTAAACTCTAGTCATGGATGGTCTTAAACTTCTGATCCCCTTGCCTCCACTTCTGGAATGCTGGGATTACAAGCATACACCCCACAACTGTTAGAGAACTGTTAGAGTGTTAGTGAATGAACTCGGCTTTGTGCATGTCAGGCAAGCACTCTACACACTGAGTCGCATCCGTAGCCCCAGCATCTTTTTTCTTTTCTTTTTCTTTTTTTTTTTTCAATTGCTCTGGCTTCTTATTCATCCATTCTGAGAACCCAAAGATGCAGCCTTTTTGATTTGCTTTCTGTCTCCAGCTCTGCTGTTTGTGAACTGGCCAGGCTGCTGTCTGCACCCCCATTCTCTAAAGCTACAGCCCTGCTCCTGAGCTCAGGGAAAGGAGTGATTTTCAAGTCGTCAGGTTTGGGAACATCTAGGACAAGTACACATCAAAGAAAACATGAGACAAGCTCAGCCTGGAAGAGCCTGCTCTGGATCTGGGAGCTTCAAAGGCATTAAGGAGTGGGAATTTTGCCTTTGCTCTTCCTCCATGGGGATTGTCATCTGGAGTAGGGCAGACCAGAGACTATCAGAGCCTCCAGGACTTTCTGGATCTTGGGAGAGTTGACAGACACTGGGAAAGTGATTTGCCCTCTCTAGGCCCTGTTTCCTCATCCATAGGGAGGAAGGGAGAGTAGCTCCAAGGATCACAAGCCATGAGCTCACAGAGATCAGAGCTGTGATCAGCAGCCAAACAAAAGGTCCAGCTCCTCACCTCCCATCGGCTTTAGGCCAACAAGCTGCTTAAAAGGAGCTGTCTTGGGGGTGGCGGGATGAGGATGGCTCAGTGGGTAAAGACAAACGTATTCAAGCCTGATGTCTGGAGTCTGATCCCCAGAGCCCACAGAATAGAAGGGGGGACCCAACTTCAGATTTTCCTCCGATCTCAACATTGCAAGCACTTGTGCGTTACACTTTTCCATGATTCTGCCTTGTGGCCAGCAGAGGGCCTCTGACATATGCCCAAGCCCAGGACGACAGGGACTTTGACAGCACCTGCTGAGTTGTCAGAAGCAACTGGGCCTGCAGCAGTGGAGCTTTCATTTGTGTTTGTGGGGAGGCACTAAGCAGGGGAAGACCTGAGTAACACTGTTAGGCCCTTTGGTGCTCAGAGTGCTTGAAGAAATGGATCTGACCCCATGTCGATCAGGCTCTAAGCCAAGTTTAATACCGTGAGTGTCTCTGATCTTCCTGTATTTCCCAGGATGCACTGCCACATCTGGTTTTCTTGACCTAAGCACTTCCTGTTCTTTACCTTCTCCAAGCATCTGATCAACCTTGAGAAACACAGTGTCATCCTATTGTTAATAAGAGTTTAATTCAAGTCAGAAGAGGCCAGGGCAGCTAATAAGTGTCTTGGCCCAGATTCGGGCCCGAATCCAACCCAGAGCTGAGACTCGTCCACCCTGGTTAAGGCTAGCTGAGGTGGCCTTTTGTCCTCCATTCTTCCTACAAAAGAATAATGGTTGTATCCAAAGACACAGGGGAGAAACCATGAGAACCGGAGTCCAAATGTAGGGCTGTGTGTGAGAGCAAAGACCAAAGGCTTATCCTCAAGCCCGGTACTGCATATATCATAGCAGACCAGACACCGCAGGAGCAGTACCTGTGACCTCATCCTCATAGCAAGTATTTGAGTATCTGAGAAGAGTCGGGGGTGCAGGAGCATCAGAAGTTCAAGACTAGCCTGATCTATGGAGTGAATTACAGAACCACTATTATTGGATGATGATCTTAAACTGTTCAAATGGACACACTGCATTCTCAGTATCTATGAGACTAAAAGGTCAGAGTAAGGGTCCAGCCAGATGTCTGGATAAAGGCACTTGCTGTGGAGCCTGACCACCAGAATTTGATCCCTGATCTACCCACATGGAGGAAGGAGAGAATTGCTCCCACAAATTGTCCTCTGACCTTCACATATACTACCTTCCCCACACATAAAGCATATAAATAATTTTTAAACCAAGATCACAATACAAAATATGGCACCAGAGAGATTTGAAGAAATAGCACAGCTGGCTTTGAATAGGTGGATGGGCACATAAAGCTGGACCTTATGTGCTCTAGATCTAGGGAAGGCAAGGAAACGGGCTCTGCTAAGCACCCCTGGAAGTTGAGATCTTTTGACTCTAAGGCTGGTGGAGGTAAGGTTGCTCTGTGTGTGTGTGTGTGTGTGTGTGTGTGTGTGTGTGTGTGTGTGTGTGTGTGTGTGATTACGTGAATGTGTGCTTACATGAGAAGGTACATGAGTCTCTGTGTATGTTTGTATAGAGGCTAGAAGTTGGCATTGGGTCTCCTCTGTCACACCACATACTACTTTTTGAGACGGGGTCTTTCACTGAGCCTGGAGATGAGTGATCTGCTGAGACTGGCTGGCCAGTGAGCTCCAAAATCTGTATGTGTACCCTTCCCACTGAGATTACTGCATACATGCTCTGTGTGTGTTTGTGTGTGTGTGTGTGTGTGTGTGTGTGTGTGTGTGTGTGTACACCATCCATGCATGTGAGAGTCAGAGGACAGCTAGAGGAAGTCAACCCTCTCCTATCATGTGGACAGGACTAAATGAAAGTTGTCAGCCTTAATTGGTTTTGGTTGGCTGTCTTTGTCTTATTGCTTTGAGACAGTCTTTCACTAAACTTGGAGTTAGGCTAACGGCCTGTACAGTGATTCTCCTGTCTCCACTCTACAGCCTGGGGCTTACAGGCACATGCTGCCATGTTTGACTTTTTAAGTGAGTGCTGTGTATTTGAACTCATGTGGATACATCATTATATGTATATGGGCATATGTAAACATGTGTATACAGCCAAGGCTCCTATCCACCGAGTTCTCAGCCCCTGCATTTGTTTTTTATTTATATACATTATATTGATTGAATTTCCATCCCCTCAAAGTGTTCTTATTTCTTTGGGATGGAAATACTGTTTTAAAATCTTTATTAATTTATTATAATTATGTTTGTGCATGCATACCCACAGAGGTCAGAAGAACTGGTTCTCTCTACCTTTATGTGGGTTCCAGAGCTCAAACGCCAGTGTGCAGACTTTGTCAGCTGAGCCATCTCACTGGCCTGAGATGGAAAATATTCTTACCAAATGCCTTTTGGTAATAAGAGTTAGGAGTACTCAGAGTTTTATTCCAGTATCTTTTTGTTCAACTCTATGCATCTGTTTTGCATGGCGAATAAGTTACCATGGTAACACGATCTGAGCAGTGGGTGAACTGAACTGCCC
The DNA here is from genome assembly GCF_011762505.2 of Arvicanthis niloticus. NCBI lineage: Eukaryota > Metazoa > Chordata > Mammalia > Rodentia > Muridae > Arvicanthis > Arvicanthis niloticus. The sequence continues at coordinate 11,287,587 of NC_047667.1, read as the reverse complement.
TGTTGAAGGTACCTAGGAGACAATACCAGTAATGTAAGACTACTTTGTGAGTAGAATCTAAGGCTGCAGACAGGATGAATGGGTTCTGCAGGCCATCAGGAAGTGCTGGTATTAGCAGCTCAGATAAAAGTCACTGTGGGAAACAACATCCATCCTCAAGTGTCCACCTACCCATCTCCAATCTTCTATTCAAGCTGCTGAGCTGATTAATACAAACTGTGGGGGAAGCACTTGCAACTCCCAGCAAGAAAAGGATGCTTTACAGAGTTCTGCGAGGCCAATCATAGCCAGGTCAGAAGATAATCCAAACATAAAAAACAGAAATCTGTGGTGACTCCAGCCTGAAATTCCAGTTGCTCTGGAGGCTGGTGCAGACCTGTGAGTTGAAGCTAGCCTGGGCTACATAGTGAATGCCCATTCTGGAGAAAAGGACTCAGAAGCCACAGACTTTCATGACACAGGTATGTGGTAAGATGCATTCGTTATTTCCTCTTTGCTGTGACAAGATGCAAGACAAAACTACTCAAGGAAGAAGGGCTTCAGGAATCACAGTTTGAAGATACTATAAGGTCTCAGACAAGGGGCTCAATGTGACATTGAAGTGGATTGTCCTTTTGGGTAAGAGATTTGTTAGAAGAAAGATGAATATCACAGACACACAGACAGCAGCAGCCTGGCAAGGGCTTTGTGGAGAATTCAGACCCATGAGGCTAAGCAGGCATTCCCCATATTACAGGTCTGAGAGACAATGGAGGTCCAGGGCCATATGGTTGGTGAGTAGCCTGTCTGTGTTACATGCTTATCACCAGAATGACTGATTCCCATGAGGGTAGGAAGGGATACCATTCATCTCGTTAGTTCCTGTGTATTCGTCATTTGAGATGTGCCACCTGTAGACCCTGATTATTTAGGGCCTTGGGTAGCCTAGGGTTGGTAAATTTCCCCAGAGGAAGAAGAAGAGAGGGTTATAGGTTCACAGGCAGACACTCCCCTATAGAGGTGGGAGTCACCCAGCCAGTTATGAGGATGGAGAGAGGAAGAGGTTGCTGCAAGTGAACATGGTATGAGTCTACTCGAGCCTAGACCTCACAGATACCCTTGGAAGGGGAGGAGGAGTGTGAGGCAGCCAGTTGACCATGGACCAGTGAGTGAGCCAGTAAGGACCATTCCCACATGGTTTCTGCTCAAGGTTCCTGCCTGAAGTTTCTTTCCTGACTTTCCTAGGTGATAGACTGTGACTTGACTTGTAAGTATAAACTGAAATAAACCCTTTCCTTCTGACATTAGTTGTAGTCATGGGTTTTTTGTTTTTGATTTTTCGTTTTGGGGTTTGTTTGGTTTTTTTTCACAGCAACAAGGTAGCAAACTAGAGCAAGGAGGTTCTGCAAACTTTAAGAGGTTAGACATAGCTGGAAGAATTAGGTCTTGCGGGGAGGGGCAGGGCCTCAGGAGTTTATTAGTCATGGCCCCTTGCTGTCTTATCCTCTCTGCTTCCTAATTACGACACATTCCTGATGCCATACTATCCTGCACCTTGCTCTGATAGCACAAGCTGAAATAGGTCCCCCCTCCCTTAAGTTGTTCCTGCCAGGCGGCTTGTCACAGTGATGAACAAAGTGAGCAATATGATTGGCTAGCATTCCCCTCTTATATTGTTCAGGATTTGCTGGTGGGCAATGGTGCCACCAAACTGGGCTGTGTTTTTCAATATCAATCAATAAGCAAAATACCCCTCAAGACATTTTCATGGGCTAATCTGATCTAGATAATTCCTTAAGGTCTCTTCTCAGGGGGTTCTAGGCTGCTTCAAATTTACAGCTAAAACTAACCAGTACAGGCAGTAATGCCTGAAGATCAGTTATGAAGATCAGCTCACCCTCCCTCAGGAGATGATTCGAGAAGAACACATATGGAGTCAGACATACTTGGGGCAACAGTGCCTTTCTGGAGGCACTCAGTATCTGCCAAGTGGAAGTTTCTACAGCCTCAGATCCTATCTCTCCCACAACACCCCTATCTTCCATGCTTCCAAACCATCAGAATTGAAGTATCTTGTGATTTCAATTAATTGTGTGATTCCATCACAATGTTTCTTCAATGTGCCCATGGTTCTCCAGGCTCTCTTCACTCCCCGTTGGTCCAGTTGTTGACAGTCATGCTTGGGATCTTGAATAAACACTGCACCCCCAAATCATCTGCCAAGTTGTTGGGCAGTGGTGGGGCCTTTAAGGGAAGCAGGGGATTTTCAGGTTTAATTTACTATGTATTTATATTATATCTCTGTGTCTGTCTGTAGGAAGCCGAGGTTAGCGGTGATACATCTGCCATTCCAAGATGGCACGGGCATCCTGTCCTCCCACAAGTAAACAACTGACTGCGCAGGTGCAAAGGCAAAAAGCGCGCCAAAGTCACTGCCCATCCCGGGGCGTATTATGGGTAATGAGTGAACAGACAATCAGAAGTGAACACGTCACTCTAGGGTGTATTTAAGCTGTGCCTCTTCCAGTCTTTCAGGCCTTCCGCTTCTGCTTATACAAGAAGTAAAGCCTCGCTGTAGAATCACCCGAACACTGCCTCCGTGTCCTTTTTCGCGGGCGAAGAGGACTCGGGGGGCGAGTGGAACATCTGTCTGTGAGTGGCTGTTTGCCACTCTAGTTGGTGGTGTGAACCTGTGAGAATAGAGCCTAAAAATGAGGCACACTAAAGTCTCATGCAATAGACAGCTTTATTCAGAGCATCAGACAATTTATACTGTGAGGGTGAAGAGTCACGTAAGTAAAGTGTCCAATCACAAGGGTAACTATCATGTGGTAGGCAAGCCACATGTGGCAAAAACGTTTTTCCATGGAGGCATATAAACAAAAAACAATAGCCAGTTGTAATGAATAATCTAAATAAACTCACTCCTTTCCATTATACCTGCCCAAAAGCACACTCAAGAACAATTCTGTGGTTTTTAGAGAAACCGAGGTCACAAGACTCTTGTTTGGTGTCCTTGGCATTTTTTCACAAGCACTCAGAATTCCCCTCACAGGGCTTCATGTTTGGACAATGTTCCAACAGGTGGGTATGTGCACATGTGTGTGGGGTACCCACTGAGGCCAGAAGAGGGCACTGGATCCCATGGAGTTGGAGTTATGTTTATGAAGCACCTAATATGGGTGTTGGGAACTGAATTCAAATCCTCTGCAAAAGCACAAAGTGCTCTTAACTGTGAGTCATCTCTCAACCCCAGAGCAACAGAAGTTCCTTAGGTTATTGAGAGCATACCATTGGAAAAGACTATAGGCCCTGGTCCCTTTCTCTTTCTCTTTCGCTCCTTGGCCATGTGATTGGGAAAGTTTTGTCTTGATGCACGCTTATGTATCTTTCTGTGAGTGTGAAATTTGAATGGAATATCGTGATACTTCACTAGCCTCTGACCTAGACTGCAATCATCCTATTCATGTATGTATTTGTTAAGATTTTAAGTTTTTGTATTTATTTGAATGTGTGTGTCTACCTGTGTATATGTGTGTGACTAAAGAGGGCAATGACTCCACCCACCCACAGGTGACTGTGAGCTGCCCAACACAGATGCTAGGAACCAAACTCCAGTCTACAAGAGCAGCAAGTGCTTTTAGCCACTCAGACATCTCCCCCAACCCAGACCTTCTTTTGTCCATTAAATTGCATCTTCTGCATCCAACTCATCTTGATTTTTTGTAGATCAGGTCCCCCCAGAACACACAGGTTGAGATTAATTAATTTCTTGGTTTCTTGTGGGTGGAAATCAGCTTCAGGGAGTGAAGAGTGGTCTGAGTCAAGAGAGAAGCAGAGCTCTGACATCATTTCAGGAGAAGTCTGAGGACGTTCTGATGTGGGATGCCCTCCAAGTTCATCTTAAGTTGGAGCGAAAGGCCTGGTTGTTATATCCTGTGTTACAGTAGATTGGCCATCTAGAAGGCTTTGTGATTTCAGAAGGGACCATGGGCACAGGTTGCTTATTACAGCTTTCCCAGCAGCCAGGGTGAAAAATTCTTTAATCCTTAAGAGAATCTTGGTGTAAACACTGATGACCTAAAAGGAAGTCAAGACAGGAAGAGGGGAGAATGGAGGGAGATGAAGAAAGACAGCAAAAAGCCCTTCACTTTTTTCTGTCTGTATTCATGCATGTGAGAGTGTACATGTGAAAGGACAACTCTACCTGTCATTCCTTAAGCACTAGCCATTTTGCTTTTTGAAACGGACTCTTACTGGCCTGGAACTCTCCAATTTGACTAGGCTGACAGGCTGTCTATAGCTAGCAAGCCCTAGGGATCCACCTATCACCTACCTTCTCAGCACTGGGAGGGGGGGCAGGGGAGAGGGGGAGAGAAATCTTGTGCCACCAAAAGCAATGTGATAGTTAATCTCAGTTGTCAGTTTGGTGAGCTCTATAGTCACCTGGGAGATGGGATGCTGGGCGTACTTTTGGGTATCTTGATTAGGTTGATATGGGAACATCCTCCAACTGTGGGCGACATCATTCCCTAGGCTAGGATCCTGAATTGAATGAAAAGGAGAAAATAAGCTGAACATAAGCATTCATCATTCTTTGCTTCCTGACTGGATATAGTGTGACCAGCTGCCTCCAGGTCCTGTTGTTGTTTCTTCCCCACCACAATGGACAGTATCTTTGATTGTGAACCAAAATAAACCTTTTTAGATTGTATTTGTTGGGGATTTTAGCACAGCTTAGGAATAGTAACTCAGCTCTTTCACATGGGCTCTTGGGTCAAACTCAGGCCTTCCTGCTTGCAGGATAAGCACTTTACTCATTGGGACACCTCTCCACCCATTCTTGTAGGGTCTAATTGGAAGCAGAGTAAAACAAGTTTGTCGCTCCCTCTTAAAGGAGGTGGACATCCATATTAGTTATCTCCTGATAATGTGCTAGAATACATTAATCAAAGCAACTTTGGGAAGAAAAGGGATATTCTTGGCTTACAGTTTTAGAGAATATAGAATCCATAATAAAGAAAGAGGCACAGTAACAGGAGTGTGAATCTGTCCTGGCAGACATATTTCATCTACACACAGGAAGCAGAAAGAAAGAGGATATGAAGTTGGCATAGGCTGCAAACACTCAAAAGACCACCTCAGTGACCTCCTAAAGGGTCCAAAACAGTGCCAAACTAGGAAGCAAGCATTCAAGGCACATGAGCCTATGAGGGACATTTTTTAATCAAACCACCACAGCATCCCTCTGCATAGCCCAGGTAGCTGTGTGAGAAGCATCAAAGGGCATGTGTTGCTGGTGTTGGGGACCAGGGTTTAAGTTCCAGAACCCACACGGTAACTCACAACCATTGGTAACTCCAGTTCCAAGAGATCTAATGTTCTGACCTCTCTTCCGACCTCCGTGGACATCAGATTTTGCACATGGTGCACACATAAATATGCAATCAAAACATTCATTGGACGGAGAGATGGCTCAGCAGTTAAGAACACTGACTGCTCCTCCTGAGTTCAATTTCCAGCAACCACATGGTGGCTCACAACCATCTGTAGTAGGGATCCAATGCCCTCTTCAGTGTACTCACATACATTAAATAAATAAATAAATAAACAAACAAACAAATAATACACATATAATAAAATAAATATTTCTAAAAATTAAAAAAAAAAAAAGAAGTGTCATAACCTCAGGGTGAGTGTAGGCTCGACTTGCACTGGCTCCCCGAGCTTGGGGGTGGGGCTTCCCAGAAACCCCTCCCATTCTTTATGTACTCACACCTGTCAAATAAAGCACTGGGTCATCGTTGCTGGATAAGTATATAGAAAAGATGAAAGAAAAATAGTAGCCAATTATAGACAGTGAACTTTGAAAGTCCGTTCTGTCTTTTATATCCCTCAGAGACCAAAGGAAACATTTGTGTTCCAGCCTAGCAAGAGACTCTGTTTCAAAGAACAAGGTGGATAGTGTTTAAGAAATGATACACAAACCATGTTTTGTGAATGGAATACCTCTGGCCCAAGCTGGAGATGTGACATTCTGAGGTTAGAACATCTCCTCCCTTAAGAGTTAATCCAGTTGGGCCTGTCAATCACCTGACTGGGAGTCTGGTACTCAGGAAATCTGAATCACCTCAGAACAGGTAAAAAGATGGGAGGAGTAATCATCCTCTTGATAAGATGTTGTTCATGTTTTTTCTGTTGCAGTGTCAACCACTCTGATGTTTACTGGCTCACTGGCTTATGCTTTGTTTGGTTGTTGTTTGAGATAGAGTTTCTCTGTGAAGCCCTGGCTGTACTGGAAATTGCTCTGTAGATCAGGCTGGCCTCGAACTCACAGAGCTCTGCTTGCCTCTGCCTCCTCAGTGCTGGGATTAAAGGCATGTGCCACCACCTCCTGGTGTAGCTAGCTTTCTTATGTAGCCCAGGAAACCTGCTCAGGATGGCGCTATGAACAATGGGTTGGGCTGTCCTACATCAATTAAGACAATCAAGACAATCCTTCACGCCCACAGACCAACCTGTTAGAGACAATTACTCAACTGAGACTTCTTTTTTGGGTGATTCTGAAATGTACTAAGTTGATAGTTCATCTTAGCTAGAAGAGATACTGGACTAGTCTTTCAGTGGATCTCTCCCATGCAACCACTTGCACAGATTCCATTGTGTAACACTACAAATGATTCTTCACAGTTTTTCTGAGCTCCTCAGAGAAGCATTGCTTTCCCTTTTCCTGTCCCTTTGGACTCTGGCCAGTGTCAGGGCATGATTTCCTAGTACTTACAGCATCCCCGTCCTTTCCCCAAAGCCCTCCCCATCCATCTGTCCACCATGAAGCCACGTGTCCATCGTGTAGCTGTTCATAAGCATGGCCTTCTCTCTTCCCTTCATCCCCTATCCCAGCAGCTGCCAAAGCTCACAGTTTGTCTGCACTATTATTCTTTCTTAAACACTAATAAAATTGTCCTTGACTTCCTTCTGAGTCTATTCCTAAATTCTTTTATTAATGGGACTAAGAACCCAAAAGAGGAAGCCCAGGCATTTCACAACGACCGCTGTCAAATTATAAACCTTGGAGTTCTTTGATTCATGTGGTTATCTATGTGCCTTGTTTGCCTTTTGAAGCTAGAAATGGAATATGTTGGCTTCCTAGGGCTAAGGGTACCATGACAAGATGTGGGGCTAGAGTTTCTGGTCTTTACTGATGAACTGAGGGTCCAGGATATACTTTAGCTGCAAGGGGAATGGAGAACATTCCCAGGCTTCATTCCAGCCTTTCCTCTTAACGTTGCCTTCTGTGAGCTGCTTAAAATGCAGAAGAGACTAAGACAAGCACTGTGCTGTAGTCCCTCACCCATCCTGTCTTGTGGGTATGTCATGTGTGTGTTCTCATGTGTGTATAAGTTTGCATGTGGAGGCCAGAGGTTGACGCTGGAATTTTCTCGTCACTCTCCACATTACTTTTTATTGGATTTTATTTATTTTGTTCAGGTGGTGTGTGGGGGTGTGTGTGACACTTTTATTGGGGAAACATAGACAAACATCTACTCACCCCCCACCAGATATGGAACTGACAATGAGAGACCAAATAGAGTTCAGACTCCATTTTAGAGAACTTAAAATCAGATGAACTGACAGGCTCGTACTTAGCATTAGTTTTCAAGTTACCCTCCAACAAGACCAGCATCTTGAGGTTGATCTCCCCCAACAAAACCCGAGCCCAGCACCATCTTCTAGGCTAACCCCAACAAAGCCAACATTTCTAACAAGCCCCAGCCCCTGCCTAACAACCACCAATGCAGACGGACACAGAAATTAATTAATGGTTTGACTCCCAGCACCAGCCAATTATGCTAAAGGCCATAGTAGCTTCCAGTTAGATGCTTGCCAGGCTAGAAACACTTAACTACCCTGCTTGCTGCTTTCTATAAAGCCTCACCCAGTAGACATTTAAGGCTCCTCTCTACCAAAACTGTCCTGTGTGTCGGTGGTGGGCTGAGGTGCCTGAGCTAGCTTAATTAAAGACCCTGTTGTGTTTTGCATCAGATCAGCTCTTGTCTGTTTTTTGGGGGGTTCACTAACATTTCCCTGGCACTATAACAACAGACCAAAGTAAAGATATCACCAAAGTCCAACATGGTATATGACAAAATACACCAGGATGAGCTAACCAGGTTCTGACAGATTTTTATTAAATCCACTAGGCTACATTCAGAATGGCAAGAAAGTGCAGCCCTCGGGAGAGCTGCAGAAGTGAGCTTTACAGGGTAGAACAGAAACAAGCTTTCAGTGAGTAAGTCAGGCACTGAATGGCTGCACCCTGAACAGTTTCAAAATAAGGGCATCAGACATACTGTCTAATACGGCCTGGTGCAAAACTGTGAATTCAGAAGTAGATAGGTCCTGGGAGGGGCGTGTCCAGAGGAGGAATCAAAACCCATCCATCTTGTTAGTAATGCCTTGGTGGACTGAAACAAAATGGCATCACCAGTTGTACTGGCTGGTTTTGTGTCAACTTGACACAAGCTGGAGTTATCACAAAGAAAGGAGCTTCAGTTGAGAAAATACCTCCACGAGATCCAGCTGTAAGGCATTTTCTCAATTAGTGATCAAGGAGGGAGGGCCCATTGTAGGTGGTGCCATCCCTGGGCTGGTAGTCTTGGGTTCTATAAGAAAGCAAGCTGAGCAAGCCAGGGGAAGCAAGCCAGTAAGTGACATCCCTCCATGGCCTCTGCATCAGCTCCTGCTTCCTGACCTGCTTGACTTCCTGTCCTGACTTCCTTTGGTGATGAGCAGCAATGTGGAAGTGTAAGCTGAATAAATCCTTTCCTCACCAACTTGCTTCTTGGTCAGGATGCTTTGTGCAGGAGTACAAACCCTGACTAAGACACCAGTGTTAAGACCTTATCATTGCCCGGCGGTGGTGGCGCACGCCTTTAATCCCAGCACTTGGGAGGCAGAGGCAGGCGGACCTCTGAGTTCGAGGCCAGCCTGGTCTACAGAGTGAGTTCCAGGACAGCCAGGGCTACACAGAGAAACCCTGTCTCCAAAAACAAAACAAAAAACAAAAACAAACAAAACAACAACAACAAAAAAAAAAAAGACCTTATCATTGGGGTTACTTACAGGAGCAGAAATGATTCAAAGACAGCTGTGTAATCAAAAGCCCACACCAGCAAAGGTGACAGTTCATAAATGCTGGGAACCTGGTGCTCACTGCAGGATTTGTAGGCAATTCAAGTGACTGAAAAGTGCCTTTTCTAAGTAAGTCAGTTTGTCTGATCCTCTTCCCAGCAGCTCAGCTGGACTCTGCCTCTCCCAGGCAGCTTAGTCAGTTTGAGAGTCTTGTGTGTTTCTCAGCACTCCTTACTGCTTATCGGGAGCACCAAGGTCTTCAAGCTCACAGGGAAACCAGGAATGTTAAACACGCAATATTGTCTTTACATAGAAAACCATGTATAATTTGTTTTTCATTCAGAAGGGTAGGGATGGAGGTGGCTAATAGCCTACCTAGGTAGCCCTTTTGCTATATGTAGGACCAGACCACACCTGGCTCCCCTCAAACTTCCATGACCAGGACTGGGAAGTGGCTAACAGTCTAGACAATCTCTATGCTATCTGTGTAACTAAGACCACACCAGAGCCTCTCCTAAGATAGCACATGTTAGACATAGAACCCGTCTTCATGGGAGAAGTGACATGTACATTGAGAAGAGTTTTGACATAATTATGCCTCCTTATGCATATGGGATTGTGTTGCATAAGGAAACTTCCCCCCAAATAGTACTGTACTTAAATATATCTAAAATAAACTGTCCAGTGTCAGACTCTAGAAGTTTGAACCAACAGTAGCTACTGGGTCACGTTCAATCAACCTTTCTTTTTGCCTCATGCAGACCTTTACTCTGCTGGCTGCAGTGTTTGCAAAGCCCTCCACAACTGTTTATATATGCTTGGGGAGGGAGGGTATAGTGAATCTGGCCAGTTTCAGGGACTTCCTTGACTCTATTGAGTTGACTGCTTCCTGAATTTTCATGAGTTTCCCCTGTGTCTGAAGGCATTTCCTTCCACATTGAAGGTTTTGTTTTAGAAGAAATTGCCACACAGCAGGATGGGAAAGGTTTGGGGGAGACCATGTGTACCATAGTGATCTGAGTGGGCTGGGTTCTTATAGCCAGCGGATGCTCTTTCCTACTGTCACTGATTCCGGAAGATCTCCATCTCTCGGCTGTTGTTGATCTATGTGAGAAACAAGCATATTTAAAAGCTGCATTTGACTACATGGGAATTTTTTTAAAATGACCTTTGGATATATAAAACAAGGCAGCTGGGGAGGTGGAGGAAAAGGCGCTGTTCTGCTGATTAAAACGGGGAGACAGGAGGAGGAGGAACAATTACTCTAAGGCACTATCTCTCCCCACAGTCCCGCAAACAAATTAGCCTCAACACCCACTTGGGTAGGAAAAACAAAAGGCAATTATGCTGAGATGTTTCCTGAACTGCTTGCTCTTTCCATCTGATCACTAACATTACATTGATAGTGGGTTGGAGGTAGGCTGGTGCTTATCTGGATGAATGATTTCCTCCTACCTTTCAACTAAGCCAAAACCACAGCAGTGAGGAGGCTGGAACCCTGTACCACACCAAGAACTGTTTCCTCAGATAGACAAAAAGCTTCTGGATGGTTAAGTATCAATAGCAGTTTTTTATCTACAGAGGAGGAGAGTATGTTTAAAATCATTCAATTTTAGCAGACAAAAATGTGCAAATATGTTTAAAATAGTTACATAAAAGCAGATGAAGCTATGGCATATGTCCATGAACAGAAGATGCAAACCACATTTAAGGGCTGATGAGATGACTGAATGGGTCTGGGCCCTTACCATCCACCCTGATGACCTGAGTTCAATTCTTGGGACCTTGTTGGGAAACCCTGATAATTAAGGTTGTCTGGGGAGTCTGAACCCCCATACCTCTACCTGTGGAGTTTCACATAGCCTTGGTGAGATTACAGGTTCACCTTCCTGTAATCCTGTCCAGCAAGCACCCAGAATTCCTGGAATCCATGCAAATGAGGCATTCTTCACTACCCTAAGCTCTACCCAAAGATACTTGCCAACCCTGGAAATCCCTACCTTCCCAGAAACTATATAGCCCCTGCTTAACCCCAAATAAAGTTGAGCTGCTTCTCTGAAGTGGATCCCAGAAGTCTGTCATTTCTGTCATCGTACTCATAAGGCTTGCAAACCCTGTTCTTCTCCTTGGTTCCCTTGTCCTCATGGACCAGCAGGGAGAGGGAAAGACCACAGGACCTACATGAAAGAAGGAAAGAACTGACACTGGTAAGTTGTTACCTGATCACATATATGCTGTGTGTGTGTGTGTGTGTGTGAGAGAGAGAGAGAGAGAGAGAGAGAGAGAGAGAGAGAGAGAGAGAGAACTAGTGAATAAATATAAGTATTTTAAGACCCACTCCCACATTTATCTCTAATGTAGTTCTGATGGAGATGGAAGTGTCTGGCTAAGGTAGACTACTTGAAATCACCTTCAAGCTTTGACACTTAGGTAACCACAAATAATGGTCCGATAGTCAACATGTGTAGTTTTTTTGTGTGGATATAGTTATATTTTTTTAGTTTCTGTGTACAATTTTGAAACCTTGTTGAAGACAAGGTGAGACTTATGAAGGGAGATGGCTATCTTAAAGCCACATGCAGGGGCTGCCGAGATGGCTCTTGAACAAAGTAGCGAAGGGAAGCTGCCGTGTGATTCATGTTCTTTTATTTGAAGTTTCACTCTCGATGTCAATGGTGGATTTAATAACTCTGATTTCAGGAGAGGTACTTGATCTGGGAGCTTGAATATTGTCTAGGGTGAGGAGGAACCAAAACAAGAGGATTCTTTGTTTCTGCTGGGGGCACAGAGACACATGACTGCTCAAGGTGCTGAGATTAAGTACCACTGAGGGCTCAGCTCTAGATCTATCTATCTATCTATCTATCTATCTATCTATCTATCTATCTATCTAATGTATATGAGTACACCATCATTCTCTTCAGACAAGCCAGAAGAGGGCATTGAATACCATTACGGATGGTTGTGAGCCACCACGAGGATGCTGGGAATTGAACTCAGTGCTCTTAACCTCTCAGCCATCTCTCCAACCTCCAAGGACTCATGCTAAACAAGACATTTATACCACCCCTTCAGGCTCGGGGAATATCACTAAAGAGGGGGCAGAAAGAATGTGAGAGCTGGAGGATTGCTCTGGGAATGACACACCCAGTGCAGATGTGACCTGGTAGCAGCTGTGACTGTACTGGGCCTGTCAACAGTCAATCACGGGGAGGGGAGGGTCTTAGCAGGCACTGCTCAACTATTACTGGTTACTGATGTGTTCTTGGAGACAGACAGCCATCCATTCTCTTCAACTGCGTAGTTACCACTGAGATCTGTCTCTGTCTCTCTCTGTCTCTCTGTCTCTCTGTCTGTCTCTGTCTCTGTCTCTGTCTCTGTCTCTCTCTCTCTCTCTCTCTCTCTCTCTCTCTCTCTCTCTGTGTGTGTGTGTGTGTGTCTGTCTCTCTCTTTCTCTGTCTCTGTCTCCCTCCTTCCCTCCCTCCCTCCCTACTGTTCTTCTTCTGGTTTGCTTACTGTGGGTAGCCTCCAGTAGGTAGCATCATGGAGAGCCCTGGTCACATCCACTGGGAGCTTACCATCTAGTGGGGAGAATGAAGAGTCATCCAGTCCCATCCCCCTCCTCCCCTTTCCCTTCTTTCCTCCCTTCCCCTCTCCCTCCTCTCCTCTCCTCTCCCCACTGCCCCTGCCTTTCTGCCCAGTGTCCTCCCCTGCCCTTTATCCCAGTTTCCCCTCCTGCAGGATCCTGAGGCCCTGAGAGAGCTGGGCCTGGGGCGGAAAAGCACAGCTCAGGGGCAGCTTCTTCAAGTAGTTAATGTCTGAAAGCTGATGAAACAGAAAACCAGCCAGATAAAATAATATTAAGAATTATCTGGAAGAACACACAAGAGCAATGATACCAAACAATGAATGCTTTTTAATAAAGCACAAAAGATGACCACAGGAGACAGGGGAGGTCTGCAGAGATGAAAGGCCCCATCGAATAAAAGTGGTAGACATGTTCTACGTACATTTTCTTTGTTTCCCTTTTTATTAATTTTTATTAGTGTACAAAGTATTAGGTATTAGAACTGGAGAGGCTCAGTGGTTAAGAGTGTTCCCCACTGTTACAGGGGCCAGAGTTCAGTTCCCAGAACCATGTCTGGTGGCTAGCAGATGCCTACAACTCTAACTTCAGGGGATCTAACACTGTCTTCTGTCTTCTGCAAGCACCTACATACCTGTGTTGATGCACACACGTGTATACCCACTCACACTCACACACATGCCTTAAAATAAACCAAAACCCCAAAGTATTAGGTTTATACTTTATTATGGTATATTTATCAAAATCTGATTGTCTCTTTTCCCTTTGTTTCCCCAGTGGCCCTGTGCCCCTCACACCCTCCCACTCTCAGCACCCCCTCTTTAGCAGTTCCCTTATCTCTCTCAGTACCTCTTTCCCCGTCTTGCGGTCTCCTGTCCAGTCTCCTAGCCTACAGTCAATTTCTCACATACATACATATATTGAAAGCTAGGCTCCATGCATGAGAGAGACCATGCCATGTTTGTCTATTTTCCTGCTAATTTTGTTTTCCTTCACAATTGAATAAAAGTCCATGGTGTATCTACTGATAGACACTCTAGTGGTTTGAGTGTGAAGTGTCCTTCGTAAGCTCAGGTAGTCGAACCCTTGGTCCCCCACTGGTGACTGTTTAGGAAGTCTTCAGTAGGTACGGCCTTGATGGAAGAAGTCCATCACTGGAGGTAGGTGTTGAGGAATTACAGCTTTACTCTATTTTCAGTTTCCGCTCTCTGCTTCCAGTGTACTGTTGAGATGTCATTTCTAGCTTATCAACCCTACCACCCTGCCTTCCCTGCCACTGTGGACATCTAGCCCCCGAAGAACCATAAGTTAAAATAAGACTGTTCCTTAAGTTGCTTCTGGTCATGATATTTTATCACAGCATCAGAAAAGTAGCTAATACAACCATCGAGTCTGGCTCCATTATTCACTACTGTTAATAATGTCGCAACTAACATGGATGTTTATTGCAAGAAGCATGTGTCGCAGTGGTAGGACACAGAGTCCTTCAGGCGCTCAGAAATGGTAGAGCTAGGTCATAGAGACCGTATGGTTTTTAATTATTGATATAAATGTATTATATGTATCTACCTATGCATTTATATATGCATTTTAGAGCGGGAATGCTGGTGCCACAGGGCTGGTGTGGCAGTCAGAGGACAGCTTGCAGAAGTTGGGTCTCTTCTTCCTCTTTATGTGGCCCAGTGAGGGAACTTCAGTTGTGAGGTTTAGCGGTAAGTACCTTTACCCTCTGAGCCATCTCTCTATTTACTTTTATTTTTTTTTGATACTACCATATTTTAAATATTCTCTCAAATAAAAAATTCAAGCTCTGTGGGATGCTGTGTAACCATTATCACTAATGGTTTGGTTTTATCTGAGTCTGCTCGTGCCAGTAAGTCTTTGTTCACCCTCTTTCTCCTGCCAGGCAAAGCTCTCTTTTCTTCTCCCTCCATTTTCTCAGTGATACCCCCCTATTTAAAGTCCAAGGTAGAAGCATGCTTTTCCCCAAGAGGCATGCTCTGCCCCTCCTCAGTGAAGGAGAGCTTCCTTCCCAGAAAGCAACAATCTTTGGTGGTATCTCTAAATTGGTCAGTACATGTCACTGCAGCCTGGTCACTCTATGAATGTATCTGGTCTGTGACAGATGGAAGGTTCTTGTCCTAGTTAGCTCTAACTGCCAACTTGACACAATCTAGAAATCACCAGACAAGAGAGCTTCAGTTGAGGAATTACACTGGTCACATTGTCCCAAGTCTGTCTGTGGGGGATTATCTCCATAGTTAGTTAATGTAGGAGGATCCATCTCCACTCATTGTGGGCTTCCCTAGGTGGTCTAGGATGTACAAAGGAAGTTAGCTAAGCATTTAAACTAATATGTAATCACACAAATACCAAAAAACCTCTAAAGTGGATACTTTCTGGGTCTTTGAGATGTCTCAGCTAGTAAAAGGACTTGCCACAGAAGCCTGCTGACCTGAGTTTAATCTCCAGGACACACCTAATGAAAGGAGAGAACAAGCTTCTGAAAGTTGTCCTCTGACCTCCATATGTGCCATGGAGTGCAAGCATACACACATGCACACACATACAGAGACACATACCACACATGCATACACCACACACAGAGATGCACACACATACAAACACATGCACACGTAGACATAGACACACACACACCACATATACACACAGACTCAACACACACACACACATACACACACACACACACACACACACACGTTACTCATATACACAGACACACAGCTGAATTTTTAAAAGCAGATGGTTTCTATGAAAGAATACATATATGATGTATCTGTGTGGAAAATGCAGTCCCATTAGCCTTTAAAAAACTAAGATTTAAACTGTTAAAAATATATTATTGTACAGCAAACAAACATTTTTCTAATGACAAATTGATCTTGTCACAGCTGAAAAAAATCTCACTTTTTCTTTCTTTTTCTCCATCTCTCTGGCTCTGCCCCTCCCCCCTTTCTCTTCGAAAACCAAAGCTAAATGAACAGACACCTGTTATATACAATAATCAGGTACAATATAGAAATATGAAAAAAGAGAGAAATAGTCACACTGTTCCTACATTTGAAGTTAGTTATTAAATTTGGAAGAAAATATAGCAAAGAAATAATCCCCAAAGGGAAAACTTGAATTATAATGTTAAAAATCAATAATCTGACTGCTTAACCCCTGTCAAGTCCTGCTTAGCGTTGAAGATTTTACCCTGCTGCAACCAGTTCACTTCCCGTTTCCACTATGATGGCCGAAGACATGACACTTCTTGGTCAGGGATGGAGGACTTTATTACCCAGAGCAAAAGCTTCGTTGCTTGTTTATGCTGGTTCCTGGTGTGCGTTAACTAAGTTAACTGATATGGAAGACCCAGACCATTCATAGGTATCGTGTGGGTGTTGCTGTGGTATGAAGACGAGTTAAGCCCAGAGTGTGCATGGTGTGAGTTCAGAACCGAGACTGCAATGAAGATGCACAACGCAACATAGGTGAGCACAGCCACAAACCATCTCAATTACTGTGTGCTTGATTTTTAATTAATTTTTGTTTGCCACATGTTCAGAACCCCTTTATTATCAACAGATTTTTCGTAATCCCAATACTCAGTTTTATGACCCCATTGGGGTGCTGCAGTCACAAAGCTGAAAGGAGCTGGAGATATGATGAGTACTTTGACATCACACACGGAGATGCAGAGTTTGGAGTTTGCCCAGTCTGCCCAGTTTTCCCAGCTCGCCCAGCTCGCCCAGCTTGCCCAGCTTGCCTTGGTTCAGTATTCCTCCCTATGCTCCCTTTCCTCCCCTTTGACTGGTTATGTATAATCTGTGCTGTTTTATGTTGAAAGTACAAAATCTGTGGTTTTATTGGTTTTATTCTGATCTCATAGGGGGTTTTATTTAAGAGATTGCCATGAGTCTATTATCCAGTAAGACCCTGAGATCCTTCTGTCTCTGCTTTTTCAGTGATGGCATTACAGGCTTTCAGGAGTCAAGCTCAGGTCCTCCTTCTCCTTCTCCTTCTCCTTCTCCTTCTCCTTCTCCTTCTCCTTCTCCTTCTCCTTCTCCTTCTCCTTCTCCTTCTCCTTCTCCTTCTCCTTCTCCTTCTCCTTCTCCTTCTCCTCCTTCTTCTCCTCCTCCTCTTCCTCCTCCTCCTCCTCCTTTTTCTCCTCTTCTTCCTTCTCCTCTTCCTCCTCCTTCTCCTCTTCTTCTTCCTTCTTCTCTTCCTCCTCCTCCTCCTCCCCCTCCTCCTCCTTTTTCTCCTCTTCTTCCTTCTCTTCTTCTTCCTTCTTCTCTTCCTCCTCCTCCTCCTCCCCCTCCTCCTCCTTTTTCTCCTCTTCTTCCTTCTCTTCTTCTTCCTCCTTCTCTTCCTCCTCCTCCTCCTCTTCTTCCTCTTCCTTCTCTTCCTCCTCCTTTTCCTTCTCCTTCTTCTGTTTTTTGAGACAGGGTTTCTCTGTGTAGCCCTGGCTTTGCTGGAACTCACTCTGTAGACCAGGCTGGCCTCAAAATCAAGAGATTTGCCTTGGATTAAAGGCATGCACCACCACCGCCTGGCTAACCTTTTATCTTCTATAGGTCCTTGTCTTAAAACAAAGTCACATTATGGGGTAGGACTTAATCATGTGAGTGTGCGGAGTGAGGGATAGGATTTAATCATATAGGAGCCAAGGTCACAATTCAATCACAGCAGGCTGACAAATTTCTCTCCGTTTTCCCATTTGCGGAAGGTTAACTGTGCCTTAGAAGGCTGGTGGTTGTGATGGCTTATATTGACTGTCACCTTGACAAAACCTAGAATCAATCACCTGGGAATAGAACTTCTGGGCATGCCTGGGAGTTTATAGATTAATTAAACCACCATGGAGTGGACTATACCATTTGATGGGCTAGGGTCCTGTACTGAATTAAAAAGAGAAAGAGAGCTGAGAACAAGTATCTGTCTCTCCCTGGTGTCCTGAATCATGCCGTCCTGCCTGTCCTGCTATGATGGACCATCCTCAAACCGTGACCCAAAATAAACCTTTCTGTCTTTCCAGTGTTTTTAAGCAAGTATTTTATTACAGCAACAACAAAAAAAGCAGCTAAGACACTGGCCAGCAACAGGAAAGTCACTAATACAGTGGTAAGATCAAGTAAAAAGCATGTGGAACAGAGTGTTTTGTCATGATAAATATTTGACAGGCAAAAACTTATATAAAACCACGATCACACTGAAGATCAGAAAAGAATTGATTATGGCATCTAAGCGGGAGCTATAAGAGCGGGGGTCATCAGCACTTACAGATGCTTGCACACCGAGAGCTGCCAGCTTCATCTCACTTTATGTCTATCACAGTCTCACAGGGAGCATAATAACCTCCATTAAAATTATGTTAAAGTGTGTGTCTGTGTGTGTGTGTGAGTGACTGTGTGTGCGTGTGCACATGTTCCCACGTGCAAGTGCCTACGAAGGCCAAAAGAGGGTGATGGGTCCCCTGGAACCGCATTTACAGGTGGCTGTAAGTTGCCTTGTGTGGGTGATGGGAACTGAACTATGATCCTTTACAAACCAGCAAGTCCTCTTAATAACCGAGCCATCTCTCCAGCCCCAATTATCCCCTTAAAGATAAGAAGGCTGTCTCTGAAAGCCCAAGTCTCTCGGAGTCTTTCAAGTGATAAATGGTATGACATTAAAAAAAAAAAAAACTACAAAGAGAATATATAGTAACATGAAAAATGTTAAGGGAAATGAGTGAAATAAAAAATTGATTTGGGGCATGAAAAATGTATGCAGAGAGAGAAGCAAGGGCTAAGAATAAAGGCATGTCATGAATTTGGAGCAAGGTGAATTTTCCTACCTTTTAAATTTTTCACTTTTTGTTCAGTAGGATGGGTAGAGAATCATTACAAAAGTCTTTCTCTTAAAGGATTTTTCTCACTATGTTAGTTTTCACAAAATAGCCCAACCTGCAGTTATATAGGCTATGTGTGGTCCAGGATGGCTATGAATGTGTTCTGACCAAAATATCTTTGCATCATGCACCTGCAGGTCAGCCCAGGTACCACGGATGAAGCTTCTGGGAGAATCAGAGAAAAAGAGTCCATTTTCTTTTTAAACTGGGGCTGGGGAGATGCCTCAGCAATTAAAGCATTAGTCACCCAGTTGTGAGGACTGGAATTCGGATTCCCTGGCGCCGGTGTACATGCAGGTTGGGAGTAGAGACCTGTAATTTCAGCCTCAGATGGCAGAGGCAGAGCTGGCTGAGAAAGCTGGCAACAGAGAACAGCCATGTTCTGAGAGAGCCTGCCTCAGTAAATACGGTAGAAGAGAGACTGAAGATCACTGCTGATGTCAACCGTGGACCTTCACATGCTCACATGCTCACACACATGTAAACATGCATACTGCATACGTGTACATACACACCACACCACACGCAACAGGAATAGAGAGCTGGGGGGAAGGCCCTTCACCTGCTTGAGCCTGGGAGGCCTTTCTGAGTCATCCTCTTCGGAGCTCATTGACAAGGTGCAGAGCCCAGTAGCTCTTCGAGCACAGAGCTCGGCTTCCTTTGTCCCTAAGAGATCAGTAACATGCCATGGTGCCATGCCTGAGAAAAGGGAGGGGTAGGCACTGAGCTTCGCCATTGTTTGCTCTGTGATAGGTTCAATCGTCAAATTGGCAAAATGTAAACTCACCGAAGAAGAGAGTCTCTGTGAGGGATTTTCTACATCAGTTTGACCCATGGGCATGTCTATGGGGGGGGGGGGGTTCTTGATTACCTCAAGTGGTGTAGGAAGTTACGGCCTGAAAGAGGACAGCACCAATCCTGGGTTTGGGTCCTGAATGGATTGAAGGAGGAAGAGCTGCCAGAACACTCTCCAGCCCCACACTCGCTTCTCTCTGCTCTTCCCAAGCTCCTGCCGGATTCTGCAGGATCCCTGCACGGCAGTGATGGACTACAGCCTGGGTTTGTAATACATCCTTTCCCCCTTAAGGTTGCTTTGGTTAGGGTATTTATCACCGCAACAGAAAGAAAACCAGAAAAAGACTCATGCTCATCGGGCTTTGACCTTACTAGGTATAGTTATGTCTATTAGAGGTATAACTATGTATAGTACTATGTACAGTTATGTACATTAGAGGACAACCTTAAATTTCTGATTCAACTGTCGCCCCCCAAGTGCTGGGATTGCAAGCATATACACACCAGCACACTAGGTTGATGTGTTAGGCAAGCACTCTACTGTCTGACCTTTGTTCCCACTTTAAGGATGCTATCTTCCTTCCTTAAGTTTCTGTTTGACTCCCACCAACAGCTGCGGCTTCAGAGTAATCTCAGTGTGCTTTTAGGATAGTCAATTATTTTTACTTAAGGATTTTTCCTACAATATATTTTGATATGCTTTTTATTATTTTGTTTGTTTGTTTTTGAGGCAGGGTTTTTCTGTAGTCCGGGCTGTCCTCGAGCTGGCTATGTAGATCAGGCTAGCTTCAAACTCACAGAGATTCATCTGCCTCTGCCTCCTGAGTGCTAAGATTAAAGGCGTGTGCTACCACATCCGACTTGATATGCTTTTTAAATACATGAGACGGGCCTGTAAGATGGTTCACTTGGGTAAAAACACTTGGCACCAAGCCTGAAGACCTGAATTCCATAGATCTGAGTTCCATCCCTGGAATCCACAGCGTGGATAGAGAAGACTGACTTCCTTCTGTTGTTCTCTGACCTTCTCAGGATCTATGATCTCTATGATCTCTCTCTCTCTCTCTCTCTCTCTCTCTCTCTCTCTCTCTCTCTCTCTCTCTCTCTCTCTCTCTCACACACACACACACACACACACACACTTAAAAGTGTAAAAGTAATTTAAAGAAAGATTGAAAATAGGAAGGGGATGTTGGAGCACGGTGAAGAGAATTTCCTCTAAGTGCCCTTTTCCTTTACCCAAGGGTAAATGAGAGTAGCCGCGGGGTGCCTGCCTATCTTGGGCAAGGCACCCGGGTTCTTCCCCAGCACCACAAGAAACAAAAATTTCAACAATGAAACCTTAAACACGAAGAGGATAGTAGAACCATTAGAAACCAAAAGGGGGGAGGTGGGTGGAGGGAGCACCTGAAGTTAGGGATGACAAGCAGATTGGAAACTGTCCCTCTTCAGCCTGGAGCTCTTTGCATAAAGCTAGGGGATAAATTTCAGGGTCCAAGAAACCCTTCCTATGAGCTGGGCACCAAGTAGCTGGAACGGAGCACCCAGCACCTAGCAGCTGGGGCGCAGAACTTTCTGTTTCACACACTCCAATATTTGGGACTCTTGCTCTGGACACAGGTAAAACCGGGGCTCCAGGAAGCCGCAATGCCTTTGGCTGGGAGCCCAATGTCTTTAGTGTCTAACAGAGCCACCAAGTCCACAGGAGGGATGTGCGGAGGTGGTAGCTACGGAATACCAACAGGATGTTAACTTTTCCTGAGGCGACCGCAGCCAGCATTCTCTCCGCCCCTCGGAGGCGGGAGATAGCTGGTACAGCTACAGTTCCTATTGGTGGCGGCTCCAAAACTCCTCCGCCCACTTCAGCCCACACGAGGAGCCCCTTGGTTCCAGCAACCATCCAGGGAAGGTCTCTTTTGAGCTATCCCTGTGCACAGGCACCAGTCCCCAGCCCTCTGCAGCCGGTTACCCTGAAGACCACAGAGGGACTGGGAGAGATTGATGCACTGGACAAAGCTGGACTAAGGAATCTCAACTGGAAAAGACGGTCGGTCCATAAAAATCGCCAAAAGAAGCGCCAAAAGGAGGCTGCAGTTTGGAAAAAGGACAAGGGTGGCGCGGTTTAGACTTCTTTTTGCCTTGCTGGGCGCATGCAGTGCCCCTCCTGCTTCTTCACCTGTCCACAGTCCATGCACCCACGTGCCCATCTCCTGCCTGAGAGCCCAAGTCCCTGAACAATGGAAGTCTCTAACCTCTCAGGCGCCACCCCTGGCATCGCCTTTCCTCCGGGACCCGAAAGCTGTAGTGACAGCCCAAGTTCCAGCCCAAGGAGCTTGGGATCCACCCCAGATGGGCTCATCTTGCCCAGCCGCGAGTCGCCCTTCTCTGCCTTCACCGTGCTCGTGGTGACTCTACTGGTGTTGCTGATCGCTGCCACTTTCTTGTGGAATCTGCTAGTTCTGGTGACTATCCTACGCGTCCGCACCTTCCACCGCGTGCCACATAACTTGGTGGCCTCGACAGCGGTCTCGGACGTCCTGGTGGCGGCTCTGGTGATGCCACTGAGCCTAGTGAGCGAGTTGTCGGCTGGGCGACGTTGGCAGCTGGGCAGGAGTCTGTGCCACGTGTGGATCTCCTTCGACGTGTTGTGCTGCACGGCCAGCATCTGGAACGTGGCGGCCATCGCCCTGGATCGCTACTGGACCATCACGCGCCACCTGCAGTACACGCTGCGCACCCGGCGCCGCGCGTCTACGCTGATGATCGCGATCACCTGGGCACTGTCCGCGCTCATCGCGCTCGCCCCGCTGCTCTTTGGCTGGGGCGAAGCCTATGATGCTCGGCTGCAGCGTTGCCAGGTGAGCCAGGAGCCCTCCTATGCCGTCTTCTCCACTTGCGGAGCCTTCTACCTGCCTCTGGCAGTGGTGCTCTTCGTCTACTGGAAGATATACAAAGCCGCCAAGTTTCGCTTCGGTCGCAGACGGCGGGCAGTAGTGCCCCTGCCGGCCACCACGCAGGTAACAGGGACTGTTTGTGGATTTCTCGATGGGGCGGGGTGTGTGTGTGTGGGGGAGGTCATGGAAAGGAAGAGATGGAGAAAATGGAAGAGTGGAACGAAATTTGGATATTGGAGCGTAAGGGAGGAGGGGAAATGTCGCATCTGGAGCGCGGGAGGAGAAGACCATCTGCTCTGGAGCACGTGGGGTGGCTTATCGCTTGTATTTCTAGAGAACCACCTGCGGGATATGCACCTGTGAAAATGTTTTACTTCATTTGTACATGAGGACCAGCGCTGGAGCCTCCAATGCTCGTGTGTGTGTGTGTGTGTGTGTGTGTGTGTGTGTGTGTGTGTGTGTGTGTGTGTGTGTTTTGAGACAGGGTCTCATGAGGCCCAGATTGAACTCCAACTTTTTATGTAGCTAAGTATAACCTTGGATTTCTAATCCCCTGGTCTCCACCAACCAAGTGTAGGATTACAGGCATGCATTGCTAATCTCCTTGAATGCAATGGGGGAAGGATAGTCACCAGAACTAAGGTTTCCTGTGCTGGAGGAACTCAGTGTACTAACTCAGCTCCATCCCCAGCCTGTCTTTCTTGATAGTGATCAAGTCATATCTAGTTAGCTGGTTTTAGGCAGGCAAGACATAGCCTGTGCTCAATCCCTGAGAGTTGTCCTCTGACCACCACATGGACCACACATGCACACAAATGAATAAATGTCACACACACACACACACACACACACACACACACACACACACACACTTAGCAGCAGTCCTCATTCCTTAGATCCTCGAGTGGCTCTGTCCACATCAGGTCTGGAGCTGCCAACTTCTTGATCCCTGCTAGACCAGACTGTCCTGGACTGCAGTGGAATGTCAGTTACTTTAATATAAGTAAAGAAATTCCTGTAGCTTTCACTCTTTATTGCCGTTGACTCTAGGGTCTACTTCACAGTCCAGTGACCAGGTTCTAAAACTCTAGAAGCCGCTTCCCAATCTCTCTCTCTCTCTCTCTCTCTCTCTCTCTCTCTCTCTCTCTCTCTCTCTGTGTGTGTGTGTCTGTCTGTCTGTCTGTGTTGTCTGTGTGTGTGTATCTGTCCGTCTCTGTCTGTGTGTGTCTATCTGTCTCCGTCTGTCTGTCTGTGTGTCTGTCTGTCTGTCTCTGTTTGTCTCTCTCTCTGTGTATGCTTAAAGCAACAATTCCATTTTCACTCATTTCCCCCTTTGTTTGTTTAGCCCAATCCCAGAGATGCAGAGATGTCTCCTAGAGATTTGGGAGAGAGAAACTGGGTTGTAGTTCCAATTCCAGACATCCATTAATACCTGTGTGTCTCCTTTTTCTCATCTTTAAACAAGTTGGTTACTACTTTTAATTTAATTTAATTTTTAAAGCAGAGTCTCAGGTATCGAAAACTGTCACGGGACTTCCTGAGTAAGTAAGGATGACCTTGAACGTCTGATCCTTCTCCCTTCACCTCCAGAAGTGTGGAAATCAGAGGCAGTGCCACCATGCCTGCTTGGTGTAATTCTGGAGATGAAAGCTACAGCTTTATGCATGCTGGGCAAGCGTCTACCAACTGAGTCCCACCCCAGTTGGGGTTGCTGCTGCCCGGATGAAGACCCCACCAACTGAAGAACACAAAGATATCTACATTGCCCTGGCTCATGATGGGTGACTGAGGAAAGAGTGTCTCAACAGTCCGCCAGTCTAGCTGAATCAAGGAGCTGCAGGTTTAAAGAGAGACCCTGCCTCAAAAACTATGATAGAAAGCACACACACCCATGTGCACATACACACAAATACAATGTGCACACACAACACACACACACACACAATGTGCAGACCAGGAAATGTGTGAAAATTAATGAGATAGGAAAGGCTGTTGTTTCACTTTTCTATGTCAGCTCAGATACTAGGCTAGCAGACAAGTACATGAGCTTTTAAAAGTAGATTCATTTCAGTTTAATTAAATGGCAGAGGAATTCTTTTAACACAAAACAGGAATGTCAAGTCTATAATTGGAAAGGGCTGGAAATGGAGAGCTTTATTCAGAATTAATGATGTTCTTTGAAAGGTCCCTCGGAACTGCCGGGGGTGATTATAGCTTCTCTGTCTGATTGCAGGGGTATGGCTGACTTTTAATAGCTACATCAATCCAGTTATGCACCTAGGAAAATCACAGTGGAAGGTTTGCCAAGCCTGACTGTACTCCTCATTTTGGTAGAAGAAACAGTCTTTATTTCTTTCTTTATTTATTTTTTTTATTTATTTGGGCTTGGTGTTGCATTGCTGGAGATCAAACCCAGGACCTTGCACATGCCAGGCAAGCACACTGCCACTGAGTGCCATCCCCGGCCTTTACTATTCGCTTCAGACCAAACCCATTTAGACAGGGGATATGAAGAGATGGAAGGTCAGCTGGCTGGCTAATGAGAAGTAGCCTATGATGGGGAGAGAGAACTCCAGCCAGCAGCTCTAGCACTGTGCTGAGTTACTCTTCAGTGGTAGGGTCTGGGGAAAACCTTCCTCCACTCTGGGTCTTAATTTCTAAAATGCAGAATATTATCTCCTTCATGGTCTGAAAGTGAAATGTCTCCCATAGGCTCGTATGTTTGAACACCTGGCTCCCAGCTGGGGATGCTGTGAAGCACAGGGAAGGTTGAGAAGTCTTTCAAGAGGCAGAGCCTACCTAGAAGAAATGGCTCACCTGAAATGGCCTCTGATCTCCCAGCTCTTCTTGTCTCCAATGTTGTTTCCTGACTAAGGATGAAGTGTGACCAGGCACCACCCACTCTTATCATCATAGTTTCCCACCATGATAGACTGTGTCTGAGAACTATAAGTGAAAATAAACCCTTTCTCCTTCAAGTTGATCTTGTGAGATATTTGGTCAGAGAAACCAGAAAAATAACCAGATAGTCTATCTATCTATCTATCTATCTATCTATCTATCTATCCATTTATTTTGACACAGGGTCTCTCGATAGAGTGCTGGTTGTCCTGGAACTCTATGTAGACCAGGTTGGCCCTGAACTCACAGTGATCTCTTTCTCTGCCTGCCAAGCGTTGAGATGAAAGGTGGGCACCACCACATCCAGCTGATGGCTAGTTTTTAACTGTCAACTTTGGAATGACTTGAATAACATGGAAAGAGAGTCTTAATTGAGAAATTGTCTAGATCGCATTGGCCTATGGCATGTCTTCTTGGGATTGTCTTACTTTTAAGTTAATTGATGTCAGAAGATTCAGCTCTTGTTTGCTGGCCCCATTCCCTAGACAGGAGTCCTGAACTGTGTAAGAGAGGAAAGCAGGCAAGCAGGCCTGCATGCATTTATCTCTCTTTGCTTTGGACTGTGAACATGATGTGACTAGTCACTTCAAGCTCCTGCCACTGTGACTTCTGTCCTATGATGGACTGGAACCTGGAACCATAAGAATACATAGCTTTCTTTCCTAAGGTTTCCTCTCTCTCTCTCTCTCTCTCTCTCTCTCTCTCTCTCTCTCTCTCTCAAGGTTTCCTCTCTCTCTCTCTCTCTCTCTCTCTCTCTGTCTCTCTGTCTCTCTCTCTCTCTCTCTCTCTCTCTCTCTGTGTGTGTGTGTGTGGTGACAGAGTATTTTATCCCAACAGAAATGACACCAGGAGCCACAGGATTCTAGTTCCTTACTGACCAATCAAACTAGTAATATCTTCCCTCATCCAAGACAAGATTAAATTAAAGCTGAAACATAAATGTAATCTAACCTCAATTAATGTACTTGCTTACGTTTTCCCTTTCTAAGCATTAACCTCAGTGGATCTTTACCTTTGCAGAGCTACTGAACTCTCAGCCCCAACAACAAAATCCATCGAAACATTAGGTTGTAACAAGTGTTACCCAAGAGTGTAGCCAAATTGTAGATTTGTGTATGTGTATGTGTGAGTGTATGTGTATATATGTATTTGATTGTGTGTGTGTATGTGGTGAGTGTGTATATGTGTGCATGTGGTGTGTGTGTGTGTGTGTGTGTACTTTACCACACTTAACAGGATGGCTTATTTATAGCAAGCCAACTGTGTTCTGCTTTTATTTTTATAAGAAAATGTCCTTGTTTGCACGATTTCTTTTACACATGAGGAACAGTTGAGAACATTTCCCCCTTTGAGTTGTCAGACATGATAGGTATTCTCTGTGCTGTGGTGAGTGATATTTTGGGATGAAGTTTGGAGTTTAGCGGTTGCAGAGCAGACAAAGCCCTGGGTGTTCCAAGCCTTGGTCTGGCATCTTTGGTTAGAAATAGCTACTCCAGAGGTTAGGAAGATAGCTCAGTCAATAAACTGCCATCATTGGGAGAACGGGACCTGAGTTGGGCCCCCAGAGTCACAAAAAATGACTGAGGGTAGTTGTGCTCACTCGTAATCCCAGGGATAGGGAGACGGAGATGGGTGGATCCCTGGGAATCGCTGGCTGACCAGCCTAGCCTACTTGGCTAGCTCCAGGTCAGTGCAAAAACCATGAAAAGAACATGATGTAGCTGGAGCTTCATTTTATATACCATTTTTAGCCTGTCTGCAGTCAGGACCTTTCTGTTACTGATGTCTTGTAGATATTCAAGAAGTTTTAGACTTGGGGGCGTCTGGGATTTTTTGGGTTTTGCTGTAGAGCTTCTGGTCCTGTAAGATCACACAGGGTTGATCTTGTGATCGCATGATCATGAAGATGAGTTAGCGGTATTTTGTTCACGTGGTTAGTGCTCACCACAGCACCTTTCCGTTAACTAGTGGGCGAGGCTGGCTGGCCAGCTGAACCCCAGGGACCCACCTGTGTCCACCGCCATGCCCGGATTTGTCTTTCTGATTTTTGATGGGCATCATATTTTGAACTGGAAAAGTCAAAATGAATTATCTGAATTGACTTCTCTCTCTCTCTCTCTCTCTCTCTCTCTCTCTCTCTCTCTCCATCCCTTCCTCCCTCCCTTTCTTTCATTACTGACCACTGAATCTAGAGCCTCCTGTATGCCATCCAAACTTCTTTACACCTGTGTTAAAACCCCAGCCCTTTCTATTTTCTTAGAGATTGCTTCCTGCAGTTTCCTTCCCTTCCAGTGCCCCTCTGTGTGGGGCGTGCTGTGCTCAGGAGGGAACACTGAAAACTGAACGTCTGCACACTTGTTTTGACAGCGCAGGGGAAGATTGAGCTCACTGCTTCCCTGGTGGAGCTGGTCTGTTTTAAATGAATGGATTTAATCAGTAGACCTGCAGTTTTTTCTTCCCTCCGGACCTGTTTGAACTGAACTCACCCCATCCATTTCTTACACTTTTGATTCTACGGTGGACAGACTGAAGTGCCTGGGAGGTTCCTTAGATGGGAAAAAAGATGGCTGGGAAAATGTCCACTAATAAGCATGTCCTGAGTGGGAGGAGGAGGGAAAGGACAGCCACTTTCTTCCTCTGTGAATGCTGCCCCTCTCTAAAGAGATGGCTAAGCATTACTGGCAGGATTTCAGGATACAACTGCTTATCCCTTAGACCTTTGCAGTGCCTGATGTTAGTCTGTTCTGTGCTATGCCATGGACCAGTCTTGTCTCTAGTGGCCTTGATTTTCATTTTGAGCCTTTCTGTAATTTTGTCCCCTGCCCTCCGAGCAGGGGCCTTGGGCTTCTTAGGCAAGAGCTATGCTCCCCTCTGTGTAGCTCTGCCTGGCCTAGAACTCTATGTAGACTAGGCTGTCCTCAAACTCAGAGATCCACCTGCCCCTGCCTCTCAAGTGCTGGTAGTAAAGGAAGACATGCATCCCACTTCTGGACACTGGGGAAAGTTGAAACAGCTCATTATAGATGGGGTGGGTGGTTCTCAGCTGGTGCTTGCAATTCCAGGAGAAAGAGACCTTTTATGGGGGTCGGGGTGGGAGGCATGTTTCTGAGGCTCTTTGAGACAAGGTCTCTTTGGATCTACCAGTCTCCTCCCTATCACTGGGATCATAGATACAAGTTATGTACTTATGGGCTCCTTCCTTCCTTCCTTCCTTCCTTCCTCTCATCCGTCATTTTCTTTTTTTGTTGTTTCTTTTTTTTTTTTCTTTTTTGTTGTTTCTTTTTTTTTTTTTTTCTTTTTTTTTTTCTTTTTGAGACAGGGTTTCTCTGTGTAACCCTGGCTGTCCTGGAACTCACTCTGTAGACCAGGCTGGCCTCGAACTCAGAAATCCGCCTCCCTCTGCCTCCCAAGTGCTGGGATTAAAGGCATGCGCCACCACCACCGCCCCAGCTCTTTCTTTTTCTAAGAGGTGGATTTAGGGGCTTAGGCTCAGGTCCTCGCATTGGCAATGCAAGCACTTTCCCAACTGAACTATGTACCTAGCATCCTGGAGACTGACTTAGTGCAGGAATTATTTGCCCCTTTATAGTATCTCTTCAGGTGACATGTGGAGTGGATGCTGGGGTGGACACTGCCAAAGGAAAAGCCTCTTCTTTTGGCCAGATTTTCATGCATCTTTGTTTAGGCTGGTTTAGTGATTGTTCCAAACAAACTGAAGTAGAGAACAGGGAGCAGGAGGCGGCATCCGAAGGTGGCCTGAGATAAACTCTGACTGCAAAGCCAGGCCACCTGGGAATCCTTTGGTGCTTATCTTTAGGAGTGCTACTCCCAGTGAGAGGGGATGGACTGAGAACGGAAGTCCAGTGTCTTTAGTCCTGTGGTGGTCCTGATAGTTGCTCCCAGCTGGGGGCTGGAGAAGAACTGGAAACACTTCCTGCTTGGCAGCTTGTCACCTCTGCATCTTCCACAGAGGAAGAGAGAGGCAGATGTAAGCCACTGTGCTGTGATACCAACCATTAGTTAAACAGCTATTTCCTGGGTACTGCCAGGGAGCAGGTGCTGATGCTAGGTATCTCCTGTATTAAAAAGAGATAGTTCCTTCTTCTATTTCAGACAGCACACACAAACCACCCAAATTGCTATAAAAGGGGAAAGTAAGGTCTTAATACAGGGAGTCATGAGTGAGTTCAGAGGATCATAGGAGAGTCCTTTCAGGACTAGTAACTTAAGAGGCAAACAGGAGAAGTGTGTGTGGGTGGGTGGGGGGAGAGACACAGAGAGAATATGTAGAAATGGTAGCTAATTATTATTATTTTTTGCCTATATGTGTGTGTGTGTGCGTGGGTGTGTATTTGCTAGTTTTCAAGTGCGGGGGTGCATGTGCCATGTGTGTGCCTGTGAACATGGAAGCCAGGAGTCTCTTGGCTGACTGCTCTCTACCATATATAGTGAGACAGGGTCTCTCATTTGAACCTAGAGCTTACTGATTTAGTCAGTCTGGCTAGCCAGCTTGCTCAAGGGGTCTGCTTTTTCCATCTCCCTTGCTGGGATTACAGGTGGATTGTCATGCCTGGCCAGCGTTTACATGGGTGCTAGGAATCTGAACTTGTGTGGCAAGGGCTTCATCCACTGAGTCACTCCCCCATCTAGTAACTAATTTATGATACAGAGGCATTTAGAGTTTGTTTTTTAATCTAGGCAAAGCAGAGTCATTACATTATTAATAAGGAATCCATTTACCATAGCAATTATACAATATATTCCAGTGTTAATGTGGACAGACTGTCTGTCTCTCTAGAGCAAACCTTGTAAGGGCCAGGACTGTGTCTGCTCCATTGGTGGCTTCAAGTCCAGTCCCAAGTCTCCACCATGAATAGGGAATAGATGAATGCATGTGTGTGTGGGGCTTCTCTGGACATGGAACATATAACCAATGATCATCTTCCTTGAAGCCTTGGGGTGGCAGCAGACTTTCATCAGTCTGCTTCCCAGATGGGCTACTAGGCTTGAAGAGGCAGAGGAGCTTGCCGAGTCTCAACCTTGGGTCTGCCACAAAAGCTTTTGTTCTTGTCGTCAAGCCTTTATTTTCTCTTCTGAGGAATGTTTAGACCTTACCTCAAGCAAATACACACCCATGCACACACATATATACAAGCAAAATAATAATAATATTTTCAATAGCTTTTTCACCATGTTTTAAGGATTATAGTAGGTTCCTCAAATATAACTGGAGAAGTGTTTGGCAAGTCTAAAATAGTCTTATGTTGCCTTAATCATACGGTATTATGGGATGTACCTCAGTGGGTAGGATGTTTGTCTAGTATTCATGAGTTCCTGGGTGTGAGCCCCAGCACCATATACACTGGGCATGATGGTGCATGTTTGTAATTCCAGAAGGAGGGAGGGGCAGGAGGGGCAGGAATTCAAGGTCATCTTCACATAAATAGTGAGTGAGTTTGAGGCCAGCCTGGCAAAATGAGGCCCAAGGTATTGTTTTTTTAATTGATAAGCCCTTTTAAATGGCAGTTTTCATTTGTCATCAGAATTGGTGAGAGCCTCCATCATGGTTTATTTTTATTTCTTAAACTAAAAAAAATTAATGAAAATATAACTATATCACTTCCCTTTCCTTCCCTCCCTCCTCCTATTCTTCCCATGTCCCTCTCTTTCAAATTTATGGGGGCCCCCTCTTCCTTAACTGTTGTCGTTACATATAAACAAGTAAATATTTACATCCAACCAGCTGAGTCCACTCACTGTTGACTGTGTCTAAGTTTCTAGGGCTGACCACTTGCTACTCGATAACCAATCAGAGGTTGATTCCTGGGTAAGACTACTTCCTCTCTCAGCCTTGTTAATTGCTAGTAGCTCTTTATCTAGGGATGGGGCCCCATGGGTTTCTTCAGCTCATGTTGGCATACCAGGTATTGTTGGAATTGTTTAGCTCTTGTTCAGGCAGCTATCTTGTTCACATTCTGTGGGTAGAGCTTCCCCGTCATAGCAAGAAAGCATAGAGTTGCAGCGGACTTCCTGGCCCTCTGGCTCTTCCAATCTTACCACCTTTTTTTCTTCAAGCTTCTCTGAGCTTTAGGTGCAGGGGCTGTGTTGTAGACCCAGCAATTGGAGCTGAGAATCACATGGTCAATTATTATTTGCATTTTGAGTAGTTGTAGCTTCAAGTAATGACCTCTTGCTGCT
This sequence comes from Arvicanthis niloticus, assembly GCF_011762505.2. NCBI lineage: Eukaryota > Metazoa > Chordata > Mammalia > Rodentia > Muridae > Arvicanthis > Arvicanthis niloticus. Next base: position 11,256,206 of record NC_047667.1, on the reverse strand, counting down.
GCTGCAAAAAAGAAGCTTCTTTGATGAGGGATGAGGCTCACACTTCTCTGGTCCCTAGCCTTTGGGCTCCATTATTTCACTCTTTGAGAGGGGGTCTCAAGTATTTCAGGGAGACCTCAAACTCACTATGTAGTGGAGGATAACTGATTCTTCAGCCTCCACCTCCTGACTTCTGGGATCCCAGGTGTGTGCTGCAGGCCTGAATTGTGTGGCGCTGGAACAGAACAAAGGGTTTAGTGCAGGCTCGGCAGGCACTCTACCAGCTGAGCTATGCTAGCTACACGCTTCGCCATTCTAATAAATGTTTAATGAATTTAATAGATTGATATTTTGATTTGCACCTATCAGATGACCTATGGTTCTCATGGTTTTATGACATTTGTGTTTTCTTATAAAAATTTAAAACTACATTTATTCATTATTTATTTATTTATTATGTTTGTTTGCTTATGGTGTGTATATGTGTAGGTCACAGAAGAACTTTCTGTAGGCCATTCCCACTTACTTCCTTGTGGACCTTGGGCATCAAATTCAAATCCTTGGTGTCTTAGTTAAGGTTTCTATTGCTGTGAAAAAACACAAAGACCAGGGCAATTTTTATAAAGGAAAACATTTCATTGGGGCTGGCTTACAGGTTCAGAGATTACTCCATTATCGTCATGGCAGGAAGCAAGGTGGCACTCAGGCAGACATGGTGCTGGAGAAGGAGTCAAAAGTTCTACATCTGGATCGGCATGCAGCAGGAAGAGAGCTTCTGAAACTTCAAGGCCCACCCCCAGTGACACAGTTCCTCCAACAAGGCCACACCTCCAACAAGGCCACACCTCCACCAATGCCACTCCCTATGAGCCTATAGGAGCCATTTTCATTCAAACCACCGCCTTCGGGCTTGGCATCAAATATCTTCACCCAGTGTCATTTTGCCAGCCAAAGATATGTAGAGCTATAGATTTATTTAGTGATGTATCTGTTAAAAGTTTATTTTCCTATTTTAAAATAGGTTGTTTTATATTCTTTTTCTGAACATGTGTATGCGTGTTTGCAGTTGTGTGGACAAATGAAGTTGACACTGGGTATCTTTCTTAATCTTTTTCCACCATATATATGGAGACAGGGTCTCCCTAGGAACTAAGACCTTGCTTTTTGGCTCATCTTTTTATTATTATTATTTTAAATCATGTGTGTTAGGTATTCACATGTGTGTGCAGTGGCCCAAGGAGGCCAGCAGAGGGTGATGGATTTCCTGGAACTGGAGTTAGAATGGACCACCTGATATGGGTGATGGAAACCAAATCCTCTGCAGTAGTAGTAAGTGCACTTAACCACTGAGATTTTCTCCAGCCATCAGCTGGCCTTGCCATTGCAGCTGAGGTGATTCAGCTGGTCTTGCTATCCATCTTGTTGAGGACCACTCTGCCCCACACTTGGGGGGCCAGAAATGTTGAAAGCTGCTCTAGCCCACGTTTGGGGGCCAAAATGTCTTGGACCATTCTGTCAATGTTGGACCCACACTGCCAAAGCCTTGGGGGCTAAATTGTTAGAGCTCGCACTACCCCAAGCTGCTCTAGTCCGAGGGTCGGGGTTCAGCAAGAGAGAGAGTGAGGATGGATGGGGGGAATGGAGACCAGACAGAGTGTGATTCAATCCCGTTTATTCTTCAGTCTCTCTTCTTAGTCCAAGTCCAAAGTCTTGAGTTCCTAGTCCCTAGTTCCTCCAAGGTCCAAGCTTCTTTTCAAGCTCTAGTGCCTAATGTCTAAATCCAAGTTCTTCCTTCAAGTGCCAAGTGCTTAATACCTAATGCCTAATAACTAACTCCAAGTTGTACTCTAAGTTGTACTCTCTAACCTAATTCCTAGTTCCAAGTTGTACTCCTCTGAGTGTCTAATGTCTACTGATTTCTTCTGTCTGCCTCTCGCCTTTTATATGTCTCACTTCTAAGTCATGCCTTTAATCATGCCCTTGGGTCTTGTCTCTAAATCTGATCTCTAAGTCACATCCTTAAGTCACACACCTTTAAGTCTTACACACCCAAGGGAAAATCCTGGGTATCTAAAGCAAGATGTTATCAGAGTGTGATCAGCTATTGCAGGCTAATGTAATCAAGTCTCTTATCAGGGTATATGGCTCAAGATGGCTGCAAGGATGATAGCCGCCTTCTGTCGGCTCCCCACACATCTTGTCCAGGGGATTCTGTCCATTTTTGTCTGAGCTGTAATTATAGGCCAGTCTCCATGCCTACCTGACATTTCTGTGGGTTCTGGGGAATGTGAACTTGGGTCCACACATACAGGCAAGTACTTTACTCATTGAACCATCTCCTCAGCCCAGTTCACATTCATGAGGTTTAAAAATCTTTGTATATTTTAGATAATGGCTGTTTACTTCCTGACTTGTTGTTTCTTTCCTTGGAATTGTTCCGCCTCAGACTGTCTTCTCATCCTCTTGACAGTGTTTTCTAGAGAGCAGAGAATTTTAACACACTGATGTTAATACATTGATTCTTTCCTTGATGATTGTACTGGTGGTATTACATCTAAAAAGTCACCATGAATCCAAACGTATCTAGATTTTCTCCCACAGTATTTCCTAGGAATCTCTATTTACTCCGATCTGTTTTGTAGTATGTTTTATGAAAGTGGGGAGGATGTTTAGTTGTTGCAACTCCACTTGTTGAAGGCACTTTTATTCATTGTAACCTTTGCTCCCGTGTCACAGATCAGCTGACTATATGTCTTAATTTAATTTCTATTGCTTTCATAAAATACCCAACAAAAAACAACTTTGGAGGGCTGGAGAGATGGCTCATGGGTTAAGAGCACTGGATGCTCTTCCAGTGGTCCTGAGTTCAATTCCTAGCAATCACATCTATAATGAGCTCAGGTGCCCTCTTCTGACCTGCAGGCATGCATACATGCAGGGTGAACACTGTATACATAATAAATAAGTAAACTAAAAAAAACCCTACGGAGAGAAATAGTTTATTTTAGATTCCAATTCTGGGTTCCAGGACATCATCATGGGGAAAATCAAGACAACAGGAACTTAAAACAGTTGGTTATATCACATCTCTAGTCAAGAGCAGAGAGAAATGAAGGAGTGCATGCTTACTATGTCACTCACTTTCTCTGCTCTCACACAGTCCAGGACTCGAACCTAGCACTACCTGAAGTGTGATGATGGGTCTTCTCATGTCATTTAAGGACATAAAGGACAATCACAGACATGCCTAAAGGACAATGTTATCTAGACAATCCTTCACTGAGATTCTCTTCCCAAGTAATTGTGGATTGCATCAAGTTGACAACTGAACCATCTCTCTCTCTCTCTCTCTCTCTCTCTCTCTCTCTCTCTCTCTCTCTCTCTCTCACACACACACACACACACACACACACACACACACACACACACACACTTACACATATACACTCACATATATACACATACTATATATGTAATATATGTTATATATATATAATATATATATGTAGGTCTATTATTGGACTCTCCATGTTCTATTGATCTACTGTATTTCTATGTTCTTCTGCCAACATAACATACTCTTGGTTACTAAAGCTTTATAGTATGGTTTTTTTTTAACATTTATTTTTATTTATGTGTATAACATGTCTCTATGTAACTGTGTGTATGTGTGTGCAGGTTTTCACAAAGGCCAGAACAGGGTATCAGATCCCCTGTAACTGGAGCTACAGGGAATTATGAGCTGCTTGTCATGGTGCTGGGAACTGAACTCCAGATCTCTGCAAGAGCGGCAGTCTCTCTTAACCACTGAGCCACAGATCCAGCCCCTTGGGTACGTTTTGAGGTCAAGTAATGCTACTGCTCCAAGTGTTTGGCTCTCCTTCAATACTGCCCATGTAGATTTCTACCTTAGGACGCGAGATGGAAAGAGGAAATTCTAAAGGAAGAGTCAGAATAGAAATAAAAAAAAAAAAGCTAGAAATTAATGGAGAAAATCAATAAATCCTAAAGCTATTTTTTAAAAGTGATCCATTACAAAGTAAAATTCAAGAAAGGCTAAGGAAAAAAAATGTCAGTAATTAATCTCAGAAATGAAAAAGAGGACATCATTCCAGATTTCATGGTCATTAAAGGATAAGCAGAGCCTGGGGGAGACTGCTAAGGGGGCAGAGTGTTTGCTGTGTGTGCTGGTTACCCTTTGTCAACTAGACCCATCCTAGAGTCACCTAGGAAGCAGGAACCTCATATAAAGAAATGCCTCAGTATCATTGGTTTGTAGTCATTCCTGTGAGAAAGTGTCTTGACTGGTGAATGATGTCGGAGTTCCCAGCCCACTGTGGGCAACACCATCCCTAGGCAAGGGGGCCTCGGCTGTATAAGTAAACCTCATTCCTCCATGGTTTCTGCTTCAGTGCCTGTTGTGTTCCTGCCCTGACTTAGGGACTGACAGTTAACATGGAGGTGCAAGGTAAATAAATCCTTTCCTGCTCAAGTTGCTTTTTGTGAGAATGTTTTATCACAGTAACAGAAAAGTAAACTGGGACACTGTGCAAAGGTGAGAATCTGAGATCAAGCTCCAAATCCTACATAAAACTTATTTGGGTGGGGGGGGGGGAGCATCAATGTTCTGGCCTGTAAACTTCACTCATGCTTACTGGTCTGACCTCTCCTCATGTGGGACTGTAAGGTAAAAGGGTGTTTGAGTTTAATGTTTATTTTCTCCAAGGTATATTAGATTTATCCTGATGCTAAACTTTGTTTGGAACAATAACATGATCTGATGGGTTTCAAAACAGATCTTCCAATCACCCCTAGAAAGCACAAACTGATCCCCTCACACTGTTTGCATCAAGTACAGGGCAGAATTTCTGACGGTGTAAACTTAGAGAAGTGTATATCCCACTGCCCACTTCCTTCCCTGAGTGAGTTCTCCTGTGGCTTGTTTTGTGTGTGTGTGTGTGTGTGTGTGTGTGTGTGTGTGTGTACACACACCCATGTATGCGCAGAGGCCAAAGGTTGACATTAGGTATCTTTCATAGTCACTTTACACCTTGTTTTTTAAAATGATGGGTGTGTCTGTATCTTTGTGAGAGCATGTGTACCCATGTCTGTGTGTAGATGCAAGATGAGAGTATCAGGCATCATCTATTACTATCTATCTGTTCTTTTAAGGCTGGGTCTCTCCCTGAACCTGGGGCTCATATTTTCTCAGCTAGGCCAGAAGCCAGCAGGCTCAGCAATCCTGTGTCTCCACGCCCTCAGATCTGATGTCTCAGGTACACGTAGGATGCTGGGATCTAAACTACAAGCTTCATGATTGTACTGCCGATTCATAATCTGAACTGCTGAGCCACCTCCTCAGCCCTCTTCACCTTGTTTTTTTGAAACAGGGTCTCTCACTGACCCCGGAACTCACCAGTTTGGCTAGACTGGATGGACAGTGAATCACAGAGATCCTCCTGTCTCCACCTCCCCAGTACTCCCCGTTACAAGCATATGTCACCATGCTGGGATTTTCAGATGGGTTTTGAGGATTCAAGTCTGGTCCTCATCTTGCATAGCAAACACATTATTGAATGCACAGCCACGTCTGGAGGTTATAGCAACCAGATATGTCCATGCCGAGCTTCCAGCACCTTGCCAGTCACATTTATTGTTTTCCGTCCTTGTGCACTGGTTCCTGCTTGTGGTTGCCTCAGCCATGAGTCCCTGGATTCACAGTGTGTTTTATCTTTTAAACAGCACCTGAGCCTTGTGACTTCACTTCTCTGACAGAACTGAGAATCACTGACTCTTTTTTTTTTTTTTTCAGTTCAGCTTGTTCCCCTGTTCTGTTGTTTTAATTCCATATTTCCTTTGTTTCGAGGCAAAGGAAGCACCTCAGGAGTCTGAGATGGTGTTCACAGCACGTTGCAGAGCAACAGTGACCTTCCAGATGAGCGGAGACTCGTGGCGGGAGCAGAAGGAGAAGCGAGCAGCCATGATGGTGGGAATCTTGATTGGCGTGTTTGTGCTGTGTTGGATCCCCTTCTTCCTGACCGAGCTCATCAGCCCGCTCTGTGCCTGCAGCCTGCCACCCATCTGGAAAAGCATCTTCCTGTGGCTTGGCTATTCAAATTCGTTCTTCAACCCCTTGATTTACACAGCCTTTAATAAGAACTACAACAATGCCTTCAAGAGCCTCTTTACTAAGCAGAGATAAGAAGGGCTGGGGAGATAAAAGAGAAGACCTGTGGGGGAAAAAGAGGATCTGTCATCCTCATTTCACCAGAGACCTGGGGCTTCTCCCCACTCCCCACAGCCCACTGATGATACTCCAAGGCACACCATTGGGCCTGGGATGTTGAAGAGTTCTCAGGAAGGTTGACAACGGTTTGGCAAACATATCCATGCCTTCTACAGAAGGACATGACAGACATTACTAGTGAATCGAGCTACATTTCTACGCGAGGTGGAAATCCTGCCAACCCTTTTTAGGATGTATTATAGGTGTTACTGCTCATTTGTTAGACTAGACATGTGACGACGTTGGTTTGTTTTTGCATTATTTAGTACTATGTCCCTCAGTGAGGGTCTCTCAGGGCTTTCCTGAGACTGTCTCCTTGACATAGCCACTTTCTCCTATTTCCTATAAAGCCTTGTCCTGCTGAGGGTTCAAGGCTGCTCCACCTTCTTGTCTTGCTGTGCTAAGGTTGGGTTGGAGGAGAACCCAAGCTTGTAATAAAGAGACCCCAATGTGATTGCTTTGGAAATGGCTCCTTGGTTGTCTTTTGGGCTTCATGAATGCTTCCTGGTACAGTAAGATGACAGTTACATCACGTGAATAAAAGTCATTACAGTAGTCTTGTAATCGCACTACCTGACTCTGCCCTTACCTTCCTATAGTCAGTCATTTCCAGAGGGAACCCCAGCACAGTTTCTCCCCTCTTAAAACCTCCAAAGGTTCCCAACACAGGTCTTCAAACTCACCTGGGCACATGTCTTTTTACTCACTGTTCTGTCTGCTTGGAATTGTTACCCAGGTTTCCATGTGACTCTGTCCCTGGTTAGTGGCTGAGGCCTTCCCTAGCTTCTCAGTGTAACAATGCAACTGCCATGAAACCCACCACTCTGGAATCCTTCCTTGCTTTAACTAGTGTATTGAAGCAGCTGATGGATTTAAGTTCTTGTGTGCCTTCACCCTACTCCCATCCCTCTGGAAGGCAGGTTCTCTTGACTGTGCTTTACATGGCTGGTTGAATGTATCAATAACAATGAAGATCTTCACTGAGCAGGAATAGAGGCAGATGGTCCCCAAGCTGGTTCAGAATCTTACCACACTTCCAGGAATCCTGGATTCTCATCTTTTTACTGGGACAAGCTCCATGACAAGATGTCTTTGCTCAGTCTCAGGATGGATAATGCTATTCAAACTCTGTCTTTCCTTCTACCATTTGAAGAAACAGGAAGGGTAGCAGGAACTCCCGTGATGCCATTCTTATTGAAGTGGCCAGGGATCCTGTCTTTGCTGGGCATGTATTAGCAGTGTCCCCTAACAGGTCACAAATGTTTTGGATATCTGTTTATAAATATGCTAAGTAAAGGATTTCCCTGCCTTAGAATAGTAGCATTTGGGGTGGAGATGGTCAGAGGTTAAGAGTGATTGCTGCTTTTGCAGAGGTTCCAAGTTCCATTTCTAGCATACTTGTCAGGCAGCTGATATATGCCTGTAACTCCAGCTCTGAGGGTATCTAATGTTCTCTCCTGACATACAGGAACCAGCAAGCACACGTACACTCATACATGTGCTCGCATGTACACACACACACAGACATACAATCACTCTTAAATAATATTTTAACAGTAGTTGTAGTTCTTTTCCTGGGAATGCAATGGTTAATGTATTGTTAGCTTGATAGGATTCAGAATCACCATGGAAATACAACTCCAGGAATTTTAACTGAGGGAGTTTCCAGATTAGTTTAACAGAGATGGGGAAACCCACCCTGAGTATGGATGGCATCATCCTATGAGCTCAGATCCCTCTTTCTATGCTTCCTGACAGTGGGTACAATGTGACCAGACACTTCAAGTTCCTAGTGCCATGCTTTTCCACCATAATGGACTGTATCCCTTGGAACTCTGAGACAAAATAAACCATTCCTTCCCGAAGTTGCTTTTGTCAGATACTTGATCACAGCCTCAAGAAAAATAACTTAACGCACTGCAGTTGGACAAAGCAAAGGTCAGCTTTCACTTGGTAATATAGCTGATACTTGGTAAACCATGGAGGAACATGGCTTACCAGTTCCTCTCTGACTTACGTTCAGCTAGCTTTATATACAGACCAGAGACACTGGTCTAGGGATGGTGCTATCCATAGTTGGCCAGGCCCTCCCAGATCGATAGCCTCAGGCCAATCTGAGACAATTCTCCATTTGGAGCTTCCTCTTTCCAGGTGACTCTAAGTTTGTGTCAAGTTGGACTATAAAAACGAGCAAGAGGAGCTGGCAAGTTAAGGGGTGGGAGAGACTACACACAGAAGGTTCCAGGTGAAATGAGTACGGCTGCTGGAGGATGCTAATTGCTCAGAGGTACTGTTCCTGTCTTTTGTATCAGTGTATCTGAGTGTAGCAGGGAGGTTGTAATGTGATTCTCATGAGGTCCAGACAACGCTAGAGCAGCATCAGCTCGTTCCTATTACACATACGAAAGAACAGAATCAGCCTCCCCAGTTCACCCAAAGTTCTTCCACCAAATGAGGCCAGCGTTTCAGAGTGGCTAATAAAGGCAGCTGATTCATTTGCCTGGGTCCTGGGGCTACTATGAAGGGTTGGCCTCAGAGGCCCAGCTGCCTGTATTAGAGTAACAAACCTTACAGAATAAATCTCTTCCTATGTATATATGTAAAGGGGATTAGAGTAAACTACAGGCTGTGGTCCAGCTAGTCCAACACTGGCTGCCTATGACTGAAAGTCCAAGAATGCAGTAGTCGCTCAGCCCATGAGGCTGGACGTCTCATCTGATCTTCAGTATATAACAGAGTCCCACAGAAGTAGGTTCTAACGCCAGTGAAGGAATGGACTTGCCAGGGAGAGCAAGCAGACAAGGACAGCAAACTAGAAGGAGGGGCAGGAGAGAGATCTTCTTTCTTGCCTGTCAACTCTAGAAGGTGAGGTCCACATTAATGGTGGATTTTTTTCCACCTCAAAAGATCTGGATTAGAAGCGGGTCTTCCCACTTCAAATGATTTAATTTCTCTCTCAAGTGAGCCCAGTCATTTGGGTTTCAGTTAATTCCAGATATGGTCAAATTAACATTCAAGAATAGCACTGCTTCCGACTCCAGAGCTTTGTGTTTGTTAAGGAAACAGATTAGCTGGGTGTAGTGGTACAAGCCTTTAATCCGAGATCTCTGGAGGAAGAGGCAGACAGATCTTTGAGTTGCAGGCAGCATGGTTACAGAGTGAATTCCAGGCAATCAGGGCTATACAGATTAAACCCTGTCTCAGAAAAATCCCCACCACCTCCAAAGAAAATAAGTCCCTCCCTCAAAGGGGGAAAAACCAGGTTGATGCGGGGGAAGCCGTGCTGGGGATTGTTAGACTGTTTACCTATCATACAAGATGCCCTGGATTCAATCCTAGTTCTGTATACACACCCATAGTCCCAGCACTGGGGAGGGAGGCCAGAGAATCAGAAGTTCAAACTCACCCTTGCTATGCACAGTTTGAGGGCAGTCTGAGACAGGAGACCCTGTTTCGATACCATGTATTCACCATCCCCTCCTGCCTCCAAAATAAAAAAAGAAGAAAACAGACCAGTGGAAGTGGAATCTTCTCCCGTGATTGTTCTTAAATGAAACCAAATTAAACTTCAAAAACTATTTATTTTTGAGTAGATAATCCATGTACATGGTACAAAATTCTGGAGTACAAAAGGCAAACGGGGAAAAGTCATTTCCACCCTCTTCCAAGCGGCAACTGAGGCTGCCAGGCTACTGTGTCACTTCTCAGAGACAGTCTGGGAACAGGCAAGCAGACATATCACAAGCATATGTGTGAGTATACGCACACACACATATGAATCCACACACCAACATGTATTTATCTCGATTCCAAACACTAGAATTTCATGCATGTTCATGCATGTTTTCTTCCCCCACTTAGCCATGTGGCTCCAAGATCCCGTGAACGTTCCTTGGCAGTACATACTACTCTTTTCAGTGTCTGCAAAATGCCCCATTGTAGAGACGGGCCAGGGGTTTTCACCTTTGTTCTGAATTAATGGTAGTTTCTAACCTTTTTGTTATTACAAACATTGCTTTAATAAAAGTTTCTGCACATAAGAAAAGTTCCTATACGTGGCACAGCTGGTTCCAAAGGCGGTACAATTGGATTCGTGACATTACTCTCTGTCCTCCGAGGAGGCTGTAGGCTCCTAGCTCTGCCGTCTACTGCACAGGGTGCTGCTGCCCGCAGCTCTACAGCACTGCCCGTTTCCTGCGATCATCTACCAGGTCTGAAGGAAGAGCAGCTAACCGTCCTGACTAACATCGATGTGCCCTCCCCGCCGCAACACTGCACACCTCCGAAAGATCACCTCGGAGACAAAGCCTAGAAACCTCTGGAAAACTCTTTCTCCCTTCCATCCTTCAAGGTTAGCGACTAATGAACACATGCCTTAGAGGGCTTCTCTAGTGCTGACTAGAACTGACAGCCTGTTTAAACCTGAGCACAGATTAGGTTAGATCTATATTTTGCTACTCTAAGATGCAAAGATAACAGTTTGGGGAGCCAACTTAACCAAGTGGGGTGTTCTGACTGTCTGATGCGCCACAGTGAGGTGGGCAGGGTCCCTGCTTCCCCCGCCCTTACACATGCCGAAGGAAGATGTAGACCTTGCAAAGGGTCAGGGACGTAAAACAGTGAGCAATACGTGTCATTAGGACAGACAACAGGACTGTCTCGAGTGGACTTTGATATGACCAGGAGGCCAGTGTGAAGACATCACCCAAAATCATGGAGACGACAGACACAAGAGGAGAGTATCAGTGGAGGGCAGCCTGGCCCGTCTGGGAAATTGAGATAGGCCAATGAGGATACAGGAGGATACAGAAGCAGTGACTCCCCCGGTGTCAAACACACTGCATATGAGGCACTAAAGCCCTGCTCATGATCTTACACATAGTTACTCGAGAAGGAAAACATGCATTCTTTTTTTGTATATGCATGTTCCTTTATGTGTATGGGGATATGTGTGCCCGTGCATGTGTGTGCCCGTGCATGTGTGTGCCCGTGCGTGTGTGTGCCCATGCATGTGTGTGCCCGTGCATGTGTGTGCCTGTGTGTGTGTGTGTGCGCCTGTGCATGTGTGTGCCCGTGCATGTGTGTGCCTGTGTGTGTGTGTGTGCGCCCGTGCATGTGTGTGCCCGTGCATGTGTGTGCCCGTGCATGTGTGTGCCCGTGCATGTGCGTGCCCGTGCGTGTGTGTGCCTGTGTGTGTGTGTGCCTGTGTGTGTGTGTGCGCCTGTGCATGTGTGTGCCCGTGCATGTGTGTGCCCGTGCATGTGTGTGCCTGTGCATGTGTGTGCCCGTGCATGTGCGTGCCCGTGCATGTGTGTGCCTGTGCATGTGTGTGCCTGTGCATGTGTGTGCCTGTGCATGTGTGTGCCTTGTGCATGTGAAGGTCAGAAGTCAACTCAGATGCCATCTTCATTGCTCTCCACCTAATTTTGAGACAAGTTTTCTCACTGAATTGGAGCTTACCAATTTAGCTAGTCTGGCTGGTCAGCGAGCCCCAGGGATCCTTGTCTCCACCTCTCTGGTGCTGAGAATACAAGGGCACACTGCTATGCCTGGCTTTGATGCTGGGGTTCCTAACTCCGGTCCTCATGCTTTGCTGACTGAGACATCTCCCCTGCCCTTCATTACTGTTTACACACCACTTCGGCCCCACTGCTGCTAGGAGGGAGAGCATGGCAAGCTCTAAGATGCACCTCAGAAGGCCCTTCCTCTAGCCATGCTCAGCTACCACAGACACCCCGACCCATGTTCCTGGGCTCTTCATTGTACTGCTCTGTATTTAGGTCTTTGTCTCAGTGATGAACCCTGTCAATAGTACATCATAAGACACTTCCTTATGGTACTTCTTAGAACATACTTCAGTTCAACTGCCTGAACCTTCACAAGCCAAAGTCCATGTAGGAAGTTATTGCTAGGATGCCCAGCTCCTTTAAACTGATCATCCATCACCTGGAGAGCAGGCCTGACAGAACCATGGGGATGCAGAAGGGATGCATACAGAGGTTGCAGGCCAGCCTGGGTGTCTCAGATACCCCTTCAGGTCGTGTCTACAGTATTCAAGATAGAAAAGACAAGAGGCTGCCAAAGTGACAAAGGATGGGAATAGGACCTTGGGAGGTAGTAAGAGAGCTGTTGGAAGGCCTGCTCCATGCTTTGTTCAAGGCCCCAGGAGGTTCCCCAGAAACAGTCTGGAGAAGGAAAGCCTTCCCTGGTGACCAGTGTGGGTTTGGTTCTACCGCAAGCCTGTGTCTTCACTGTTCTTGAATCAAGTGCTACAAACCAGACTAACAGGAGCTTATGCCTAACAAGGACTCTGCTTTATTACAGAAACACCTTTGGATGCAGGTTGGCAGACATTCTACAGTACTCGCCACTGCCTGTGATGCTGGCTGACTAACCACTGAACAAGGACAACAGCAGAATGGCCCTACATCCTCCCAGACCTTCCACTATCACTTCAGCCTCATCCTGCTCACAGATGCTCTGAGCATGGTCTCAACCAGAGCACCCTCAGGCACCTCATGAAAAGTAGGTGGGAGGGAAGGTGGCTCCTGACCTACAGGCTGGTCCTAAGAATGCATGGCACAGGGAGTCAGCCCTGGGAACAAGCTCTCTGCTCTGAATTTGGTTTCTCTTCTAGTGCACACTTAAAAAAAGAGTGACCTACAGATGTTTCCCCAGCATCTTGTAATTCTGGTAAAAGCCAGTAGGCTCCAAACACAATGCTGTGCTATGCCTCGGTTCAGAAGACACTGTCCCAGGAGGCCCCTTACTTCCATTAGCCTCCAGGTGGATTCTGAAGTGACCACTGGTCTCAGGGAATCTCCTCAGCCAATAATAATGTCAGACTGCACAGCCCACTTCATGCTGGAATTACCCACGAAGGTGCTGTCTATGTAGGGTTCTCAGGGCCACCTTCTGTGGTCTAATTCAAAGACCTAAGTAACACAGCCTACCCACAAGGCTCCAAAACAATACAGGTTATCTACTGCTTATTGTTGCTTACCAGAACCAGAACCAGAGAATAAGACATTACTGCTTTAGATACCACATACTTTGAATATAGGACAGAGAAATCAAGATAGATCTGAGTTGAATAGAGATCTCTTTTCTGTTGGCTAGCTTTCACAGTGTCCGATGTTGCTACACAGACAGCTGGGGTGAGGGTGTCAGCAACAGTCTTACCCAGCTATGAACTTGCAGACTGTAATACCAACCTGGCAGGCAAGATGAGAACATTGGAGTCATAGAGACTCGACTACAGGTCAACCACCTGCATTCTCTTTAGATCCGCTGCCTGCTCCTCAAGAGGGAGGTCGTACCTGGTACTGAAGAACGAGTAACAGCAACCTCTCATCATCTCTATTACGTCTCATGGATTAAGGAATTGGACAAAGTATCCACCAATCTCTCTCTTCCAAGAGTTATTAACCCACTCTCTGTCTCCCAGGAGTGATCAACCTTTTGCTTCTACAACATGACACTGTCATCAACAAAGTTTACAGAGTACACGGTGTAATGAAGTTTTAAAAAAAGGGAGGGAAAATAACCTGTGTTCTAAATTACTTTACAATTTCCTGTTGGGCCACGTTCACAGTGACCCTCGGCTACAGGCAGCCTCAGTTGATCATGCCGACAACCACAGCAAAAGAAACTCTCTAGAAACAGCACCAGATAAAGGGTCTCATTTCCAAAGCCAGTTATAGTTAGTGGCTTTAGATCAGTTATTCCGTGCCTCTCCCAGACATAGACAGGTGGACCCCTCTAACCCTGAACCTAACATGTTCCCACTTCCCTCCCTACATCTCTGTTCAAACACTGACATTAGCCAGAATTCTGGGTAAATTAGCTTCTTTTAAGATAATGCAGACAGATGAGCCTCTCTTCTGAATTGGTATAGCTCTCACATGGTCAAAATGTTGTGTTCTCCCCCAAAGAACGACTTTATTTTTATGAACATTATTATTATTTTACACTACTCCAGCCAAGCCTTTTCCCAATGCTCCCATGACCATGTATGTCCCTGAGGAGGTAATGCACCCGCGGCTCACCAGGTGTGTGCTGGCACAGGGCAGTGGCGCCTTAGATGCTGCTGTTCCTACCCAGCTCACCACAGCTCGGTGGCCCTAGTTTAGCAACTGGTGTTATTGTGCCTACATGGGCTGTTCTTTTGTGGTGGGAGACAGAGTTTTATGTAGGCCAGGCTGGTTTCCAGTTTGCTGTTTAGCCTACAACACGCTCAATGTCCTGATCCTCCTGTCTCTGTCACAAGTGTATGCTACCATGTCTATTTATGTGATGTTAGGGATGGAACCTGGGCAAGCACTCCACTGACCGAGCCCCAGCACCTCTCCTTTCCTATCAGTATGTATGCCTCGTGCCTCTTAATCACATACAATAGGAAACTAACTCCACCTGCTTCTGTTTAAGGGTCCCAACCTGCTCTTCAGTTCATGTGTGTGCTAAGTTTATGCAGAAGGAGCACAAACCTCACACTAGGGTTTACTGAGCATGACCCAGTTGTTAGGTTCCTGACACCTGGGGGACTGGGGGATGCCCCGTGATTGTTTTGGTCTGCTCATTTCCAGAGGCTAGACCCAACCCTTTAGGGGTTATTAGAGGCCCTCCTTCCCATCTCACCTAATATCCTATTCCTTTCAGCTCTGGCCCAAGTGCTGGTTGCTCGTGGAGTCTTCACAGCCCTGAGTACTACCTCCTTTTCCTCCGTGCACTGCACCTGCTGTCTTTCCCCTTGTCTGAGCTGACAGTAGTCAACAGTGTGCACATCTTAACCTTCACTGAAACCCAGACAGTGCAAGAACATGCTTCCAACAGGGATATGCCCATCTGGATACGGAGAGCTTCAATTCTTGTTCAAGTGTCCTCAATGAAAAGTGCATTTGCAATATTCCCATGGAGTGAGCCTGGGCTGTGTGCAGGGTTAAAGGAGCTACAGGGGAGCCACCGTCACAGCTGTCCTTGACCACATGCAGCCTGAGGGCAGGATGCACCTACAGCCACACCAAAGCCAACGCCTGAGAAACGCAGACTCCAGACCAAGGGTTCCCATTTCCAAAGCCCATCATGGTCACTTGGTATCTGTCTTCACAACACAAATGGGTGGACTCTCATAAACCCGAACCTCACCTGCTTCTGTCTCTACACCAGTGGGCTAATTGCTCCGCACACCAGCCAAGCCTAGAGTCCCTATGTACTGTGAGAAGCCAGAACAAAAGGCACAACGGTAGGTGAATGGGCTGGCTGCTCATCCAGCAGCCTTCTGAAACACTTCAGGGGACAAGCTTTGGGGAGCAAGAGGGTCGCATCTGCTCTCTGAGCCCCTGCTAGATGCCAGAGAGGCAGGGACAGTGTTCAGCTACATTGACCTCAGGGCTTATTTCTTAGCAGTTGTTCAATACTTGCTGAACATAACGCTCTTTATTCTCAGAGCCCGCACACATCTGGGTACCTTCATAAACGCAGTGTCAATGAAGAAATACAAGTTGAATGGACAGAATGAGTGGGCACTGCCCATGGTTCTTCGTAGGGTTCTGTGTGTTATCCACGTGGTGTTACTCTGAGTCCATCAGCCAGAGCCAGGAGAGACGAAATGAAACAAGTAGGAGAAAGAAAACATCCGTCTAGAGAGTGGAAATGAATCTTCCTGGATCTCTCTGCCATTATCTGCAGAACCATGTCAAGATCCCGTAGTCTATACACGTCATTAAAAAAATATCACTGACATACAGAAATGGAGTTCTCAGGAGGCCTTGGCCTTGATCTTGGACAGTAACAGCTCATTCTTTCGGCCCTCCTGGAAAAGCAAAGTAAGAGAGAAGCAGAGACGGTTAGTCACTGGTACTCAGGTGGGGGTCTCTGAAGGGGCCCAGCCTCTCCCCAGTCTTGGTAACTGCTGTTTTGTTTTGTTTCCTTTTTGTTTTTGAGACAGAGTCTCACATAGCCCAGGTTGGTCTTGAACTAGCTACAAAGCCAAAAATGACCCTAAATCTGATCCTCCTGCCTCCACCTCCTGAGTAAGGATGAGAATTACAGTGTGCCGGGGATCAAATCCAGTGTTCTGGGGTGCCAGGCGAGCACTCCACCAACTGAACTGGGGTGCCAGGCGAGCACCCCACTAACTGAGCTACATCTCTTGCCTCTTAGCTGTTTTCTGACAAGTCAGTCAGTCTCTTAGCACAAAGCCACTCCCACAGTGACCTACTGACCTTCTGTGTTGACAGATGTGATGAAGCTCTGGACTAAAGGCAGGAGACCAGGACTGTCTTTCCTACAGACAGAACTTTCTAAATTCTCCAAGGGGACAGAAGCAGAAAACAGACACATATCTGCCAGTCTGCTTGGGACGGCAAGAGAGAAGGGGCCTCGGAGAACGTACCCCAAGATGTGACCAAGGCAGCCCTAGTGTACACACAGCAGATGACACACTGAGAGGTTCTAAGAGTGAAGATGCCAAGCAGACTCAGCCTGAAGAACTAAACGTACATAAGACGTGATGAGAAATGTTTACACAGGGCACTCCCTTCTCCAATACTGAGCTACAAGAGCTGCGACTAAACATGTTAAAGGCTGTCACCGAGGGACATCACTGGCCTCATTCCCTGCCAGCAGTGCCCAGCGTCTGAGATCCCAGTGACCTTTCTGTATTCCCTTCCTGTGGCAAACTCTAGAGCTCTTCACCTGACAGCTCACAAAGCATCTGTAAGCAAACCGCCAACAGCCCCAGGCCTTTCCCAAAGCATCTTAATGTCTCTAACCAAAAGACAGCTGGGAGGCTGCAGAGGTGGCTCAGTGGGGAAGGGTACCTGCTGAGCAAGTATGAGGACCTGAGTTTGAATCCCCATCACTCACATAAAAAGCTGGCATGATTCTACACATGCCCGTAACCATGGTGCTGTGTACACAGACGCAGAAGGCTTGGTGGGACTTTCTGGCTGCCAGCCTAGACTCAGTGAGATCTCGTCTTTAGAGAATATAGCTGAGGCATGGTGGAACAGACACCGATATCCTCCAGTCTCTGCAGACCCTCATGGACATGCCCTTACACACATGTGTATCACATATGGACTCGACATCAGTTGCTGGGTCTCCCCATGCCTTCGGACCTTGGTTGCTCCCTGACGTGTTCTTGCTCTTCCAATAGCAGAGCCTGGCTCAGCCTGCAGAGCCTGCTCTGACTACATCTGCCTGTCTCCCTATATGTAAAGTTTGAAACTATTACTTTTATTATTTTTTGTTCACCAGGCCTTCTGTTCATTTGTTCTTAGCTTCTCATCTGTCTCCTTAACCACAGTGAAACTCTAAGGACAGAGGCCAGGTCTGTTCTACAATCTGGTTAATACCACAGGCAGAGTTAGAGCTGGGAGAACATTTGAAAGGATGAGACTTGCTGCCATGCCTGTAGGCATGCATATGGCTGCCAAACATTAGACCATAAAACAGGCAGGGCAGGCAGAGAAGGCGGAAGAGGAAGACAGAATACTCTTTAAAAATAAACCAGAACAAAATCATTGGCATGGTACATTCTCTTTTTATTTGTGTGTGTGTGTGTGCGCGCATGCACACATGTGTGAGTGTGTGTGTGTGTGCGCATGCACACATGTGTGAGTGTGTGTGTGTGTGTGTGTGTGTGCCTATGGAGGTCAGAAGTCAGGCTTAGCTGCTGCTCTTCAGTCAGTGTCTACCTTGTTCCTTTTTAGAATTGTACTTGTATATATTTATTTTGTGTGTACACAGGCGCCTGCCATGAAGGTCAGAGGGGAACTTGTGGGAGCTAGTTTTCCCTTTCCACCATGTGGGTACTGAGTATTGAACCCAAGAAATCAACCTTGGTGGAAAGCACCTTTTCTCACTAAACCATCTTGCTGGCCCCACTTTACTCTTTACTCGTGGAGTAGTAGGCTGGGCGGGCTAGCCCACAGGGCCCAGTGGTCCTCCAGTCTCCTCCCCCCAGCACTGGGATTCAAGTGGGCACCATCCCATTGTTTTTTGATTTCTCCCCTGCCCCCATTAGGATCAAACTCAAGTATCCCCCCCTCCCCCTTCACAGTAAGCACCTTCCTGACAAAGCCATCTTGCCAGCCCCAGTTCCAGGCTTTAGGGGCACCTTGAGGTGAGGTGAGGTGAGTATGCACTGGACTTTGGCTGCCATCTGTCTGGCCCACACCCTCTCACCTCCTTGAACTCTTTCACAGTCTTGAAGTAGAGCCTCTGCTTTTCCAGGAGCTCCAAGTACTGATCGTTCAGCTGGTCCCTTCTCATCTTGTTCTCCTGCTTCTTCTTTTCCATCTGTTGGAAACAGTTTGGGAATGGTGGTAGATGAAGAAGCATTCTGACAGCAACCACAGCAGGTGGCCATGAGTAACACTTGTATCTGTTTCTCCCAGGCCCTCCCTTCTAAACAGATTTCCCCAGGTTGCCCAGTTTTCTTTCTGAATGGTATCATCTGCAGGCTCTATAATCTATTCAGCAGTTTGCTATTTATAGAACATCAGATGAACAGCATGTATTTTGGGGGGTATCTTGACTGGGGACTACTTTGTCTCTAGACGGTATTTGTGAGTATCTGCAAGTGGTTTGGTGTGTCAAAACTCCAAGGAAGGAGAGTTGCTGGTATAACTGGCTAGGAGATGCTGCTCACCACCCTAAAGGGTTCAGGACGGCCATAAGGCAAAGGGATATCTAGACAGGATGTCAACTGTGTGAGTGGCCCTGATGTATATAAGTGTGTTTATGATAAAATAGTTTACCACCTTTCATTTATTCCAACTGTGTCATAGTGTAAGCTATCTATAGCTACAGGGTGTTTCCAGGATTCTGATCTTAGTCACAGACACTAGATGTTGACTTAAAGAGACTTTCTACAGTAGCCACAAAATGGAGGAAGTTGCAAGTGGAGGCTAGACTATGACCTGTGGGAGCTTGTTTTCTCCTCTGTCATGTGCCTGCACCCAGTCAGCCACCTTGGTGCTCCCACCCTGTCATAGAGACAGGGGCTCTCATGCACCTGAACCTTGCCAGATACCCCAGACTTGCTGACCATCAAGCCCCAGGGATGCTCATGTCTTGTGGTCCCCAGCACTGGGAATACAAGCATGCACCAGCACTGTTACACTTGGCATTTTCTCAGGGCTCTAGGGACTAAGCTCAGGTCCTTTGTACACATGGTAAAGAGTAATGGAACACCTACAGAGAGCCTAAAGTTAAAGTCTTTGTTCTCGCAGGGTACATCCTGGCAACCGGTACCAAACCAGACCATCAACTAAGTGTCTGACGAGGAGCGAGTGAATGTACATTAGTGATCATCAGCATCAGTGGTGGGGAGAACGCAATGGAGTTGGAGATGTGAAGGGTATGGATGTGTGGTGCAGAGCTGAGAGGAGGGCAACTCAGCAGAACCAGGTGCTATGTGCAGTTAGTTTCTGAAGCTAAATGCAGACCATGAGCCAGCCAGGAGACGAAGGCAGAAAACAGTCATGCACACAGCAGGTGCGGCCTGCGTGTTATATATGTGCCTGTGGCTATAGGCCAGGGGAGAAACTTGGCTGTTATATCATGAGTTTTGAGACTGGGTCTCTACCTTGTCTAGAACTGGCTAAGTAGGTTAGGCTGGCTGGCCACTAAGCCTCGGGTCTCTTCCCTGCATCAGGACCCTAAGTACATGGCACCACACCCTTTGAAATGTCATGAGATAAATGACCAAGGAGAAGATGGCTGGACAAGCGAGGGAGGGCTGCTGGGGAGGGGCAGCATCGCTCATTTAATATGGGGAACTGCACCGTGTCTGGCACACAGGAGCTCAGCACCTGGGAGCTCTGACCAATCGAAATGTGGAGGCCAACCCACTAGAGTCTCATGCTGGTGGGAGGCGATGCAGGATGCTGTCTGGATGGAGAGAGAGCCTATGCCCAGGCCCTCCTCACCCCACACACCCTGCCCTGCTGTAGAGTAAGCCCGCTGACCTTCATCCTGCTTTGTTTAATGCCTTCCACAATCTGCTCCATCTGCCTTAAAAACTGGTCCCGGGCAGCAGGGGAGGCCATGGCTCTGAAAGAAAAATCAGCAGAAGTAGGTCCAGCACGTGGTGCAGTTAGAAAGGGGGTGGGGGACAGCAAGGAGTCAGCCCTGTACCTAGAATGTGCCACAATCGTCAACTAGACCTTTGCAGGGCACAGAGGGCTGAGGGAGCCAGCAAGAATACCAGGCAGTCGGGATTCCAAACCTCTGATCTGATAACCGAATACAATCTTGTCCCCCATTCTCCTTGTGTTCCTGTGGACTGTATAAGGAATATCTGACTAGACGGAAACGGAGCTGAGGAACACTACACAGGTGAGAACACGCTGCTCCTCTAATCTTCAGACAGGCAAAGCACTGCCCTTCCGTGGATCACCCAGCTTCTTCCTTATAACTTTTAACCAAACTGTATCTCCTCAGCATAAAGCGTGAATAAAAATAATACAAATGCCATTTGCCATCAATTATGGCATGTACTGCTTAAGAAATTAATTCTTTTTTTTTTTTTTTAAGAATCTGAGAACTGGGAAACATCTGGAACTTTGCTGGAGGCTGTAGAAGGGTAGATTTCCTGGTGTGCCTGCTATACCTTCCAACCCACATCCAGTCCTGCAGAGGGACAGAAACCAGAAGGCTCAGAGCCTGGCACTCACAGGTGGGGCTTCTTCAGAGGCTGACAGAGCAGAACTCTGCTGCGGTTACCAGGGATCCAGACCCCCAGTCTGAGAAGGCCAATAGGACACAAAGGCAGCATGTGTGAGGCGTGGCTCAGCCCTAGCACACACTGTTAATCCAGGAGCTTTCTGTTTACTGTCATTAAGACTGAATAAACTCAACCACAGGTAGTAGGTGGAGCAAGCAACCAGTTGACTGGGAGTGAACATGGGAAAAACCATAGAGTTAGAGGAAGTCAGGAGGACGGACAGAGAAATGCACAGGAAGTAGAAAGGAGGGACATTCAGTTGGAAGGGTTTTTAAGACAGTGTGGAGGAGCACATTTTTTTTTTTTTCCCTTCTGGGATACCAGTTGAGGAGGAAGGTCAGCTGGGTGCTTTCTCTGCCTCTCTGAGACAGCACACTTACCACAGTGTCTGCTCCCTAGTCTTCATCTGGGAAAATCAAACCTTTGGAATTTTGTTTTATAAACTCTGCGTGCGTGCGTGCACGAGCACAAGCCATGGGTCCTACCGATTGAATTCACGTTCAGGCCCAATGGAGAATGGCTTAGCTCTGCTGTGTTTAAAATAAAATAAATACGTAGAAAGTCTAGAGCCCATGATTCAGAAAGAACTTGGGCCTTAAAACGTTTCTAGCCTGCTGCCAGGGGCCAGCAGAGGCTTATGCTAGCAAAAGGAAGCAAGCTACTCTGGGAGCAAGCCTTGGGCCATCTGCAAGGTGGGTAGGCTAGCTCACCAGGAACACACTCCAGAGCTAGTGTCACCTGGTTCCCTTGCTATATG
The DNA here is from genome assembly GCF_011762505.2 of Arvicanthis niloticus. NCBI lineage: Eukaryota > Metazoa > Chordata > Mammalia > Rodentia > Muridae > Arvicanthis > Arvicanthis niloticus. Next base: position 11,234,450 of record NC_047667.1, on the reverse strand, counting down.
ACTTATACAGATGGCCTTTCTATACAATTTATTTTATGATAGAATCTCATGTAGCCTAGGCTAGCCTTGAACAAACTTTGTAGTCAAACTGTCCTTAAACAATTCTTGATTCTCCTATCTTCCCTTCTAAGTGCTGGAATTACAAGTCTATACCAAGAAGTCAGTTTACGCAGTGCTGAGGAATTGAGCCCAGGGCTTTATGAGTCGACCTGAGCACTGTACCACTGAGTAACCCCAGCTTGGAGGATGTATGTTAATTCACAAAACATACCTTTAACAATTCTTCCATGTGATCCACAGTAGAAGGGATTTTTTTCTTTAAATCTTTTTTTACAGTCCAGTCTTTATCCCCCTCCTGTCTGGTCTGCCCTCTGACTGTTCCTCATCCCACACCTCCTCCCCAAACTCCAAGAGGATGTCCCTCCTCCCTCAACCCCTGCCCCCAGACTTCCCCACTCCCTGGGGCCTCAAGTCTCTCAAGGCTATCTCAATGGGCTGAAGTTACCAAGTAGAGTAGGTTGCCTGGACACTGAACCACCTGTCTCCACCCCCCAGCTCTGGGGTTACAATCACGACGACACTATGCTCAGTTTTCCCTCTGAGGGTTCTGGGATTGTGCAAGGCAGGCTCTTTCCCCACAGCACTGTAATTTGCAGAGCCTTCCATTAAGGCGTGTCTGCCCTTAGTGGATAGGGAGTGAGAGAATCATGTCCCAGTACCAGACCATGTATGCACAACACACTGTCAGTCACTCCTCATCCAGACCAAGAGGGCAACTGGGGAGGAGGGCAGTCAGTACTTACTGTGAGAAGTTCTCGTGAATGGAGTTCAGCAGGCTAATCTGGGGGAGTGAAGAGAACCGTGTAAGTAGAAGGCTAAAAGGTCCCCACACTACCTCAGCCCTTGCTGGAGAGCTTGCCTAGGGCCGAGACAAGGCCACTGAAGGGGAGCCACATCTAGTCAAGCAGGTCAAAGTGGCATTTGACAGAACAAAGGAAAGAACAGTATGTTCTTAGCTGCATAGTTTTCCTCAGAGAATCTGTCTACTTAAAGAAAACCATTTTCCCTAGAATGCGTGACCACGAGAATGTGAAAAAAAAGCTTTTTAAAAGGGGATTCTCGTGGCAGGGCTCTTTGGACAAACTGCCAGCAGGGATTGGATCGAGTGGTCTTCCCAAACGTTACTCTATTTTAAGGCGATCAGCCCGGGGTGGGTCAGTAGGGTGGGGACAGAGAAGACCGTGCCTCTTCTCCACTGGTTCACCCCACCACGGAGTCATCAAGGCCACCAACATGGCTGCTGCTGAGTGGCCCTGAGAACCTCTGATAAAACCCGACCTTCACAGTCCTGTCCATGGAAACCGTCCCCGTCCTCACAGCGAGAGCCTCCATCTGACCTCGTGAGACATGCTGGGAAGGGCTCTGTCTGGGGTCCCCTGGCTGTGCACTGTTTAACCTGTTGGCTCATCCGTAAGCACTTACCGCACCTGGACTTTAGATTCACAACACTCGACACAGGAATGGCGTTCCTACCCTTAGCACTTCAGGTGTGGTGGACTATTGGTCTCATGGGTTTGAATGTGCACTTGCATGTGGAGCCCAGAAGACAACCTCAGCTGCCATTCCTCAGGAGGCTGCCCACCCTGCTTATTAAGACAGGGCCTCTCACTGGCCCAACGCTCATCAAGGAGGCTAGGGTGGGGCTGGGGCAGTGACCCCAGTGATCTGGCTCTGTCTGCCAGTCCTGGCCTTACAAGTATGGTACCATGGTACCAGCTTTTGGTGGTGTTTTGTTTAATGTGGGTTCTGGTGATTGAACTCAGGCCCTCATGTTTGGAAGGCAAGCACTTTACGTACTGAGGCATCTTCCCACCCCTCATGCTGGTGTTTCTCACATGATAGTACAGAACAGCTAAACACCAGCTTCCATTCACTGCAGTGACAAAGCCCAGTGCTTGGCACAGGAAGGCGGTCGCTCTCCACTGACACTGGATGACTCCATCTCAGGCTCTAGGTCCATCAGAATCTTCTGGAGCTACCACACTGTCAGTGGCTCATCTAAGTTATTTTCTTTGCATAAAGGCTTTCACCAGGGCCACTGTGAAGTCTTAAGTACAAGGTGCTTGCTGCTAAGCCTGAAGACCGAGTTCTGTTCCCAGAGCTCACAGGGGGTAAGGACAGAACCGATTCCTACTAGCTGCCCTCTGAACTCCACATATGTACAATGCCTCCCCTCCACAGTAAGACTTAAAATGGAACAAGAAAAGAAAGAAGGAAGCAAACAAAAGCTCTCACCTCCTTTTCCAGATAAACCTTTTTGTCATCCAGGGTATTGTACAAAGTGAAGAACTGCTTGGTTTCCTTGTGTACTGCGGAAACTGCCAATGCAAAGAGATGAGCATCCTCGTGCAAGAGCATCAGTGAACCTCGTGCAAAAGCATCAGTGACCCACTGCATCCCAACCCTGCGCGGCATGTGCCCAGGGCCTCATGCACACTTTAGTCATCATGGAAGCCTTTGTCTCTGTGCATGCATGTTGGTATGTGTGCACGTGTGCATTCGGAGGTCGGCACTGGGAACCTTTCTTAATCCCTCTTCACCTTATTTTTTTGAGATAAGCTCTTTTACTGAACCCAGAGCTCACTTACTAAGCTAGTCTGGGTGTTCAGTGAGCCTCAGAGATCTAGCTGTCTCCAATGTGTGTACCACCACACCTGGCTTGTTAAAAAATATGTATGGATGCTTTGTCTGTGTGAATGTATGTATACAACATAGGTGCCTGGTACCCATGGAGGGTGGTGGATCTCCTAGAACTGGAGATATGGACATCTGTGAGCTGTCATGTAGGTGCTAGGAATTTAACTTGGGTCCTCTGCAAAAATATGTATACAAAACAACTGAGCCATATTACCAGCCTTTAAAAGCAAGCAAGCAAACAAACAAACAAACAGAAAAACAATATGTTTCTTAGAATCAAGATCAAACTCAGGTCCTCATGCTTGCCAGGCAGTACTTTAATTAGTGGAGCCATCTCAACCTGGGCGTGGCTTTGTGTTGGGGTTGGTCTGATGCTACTATGTATTCAAATGCTGATTTCAGTACCCCAAGATCTGGTTGCCTCAAGAAGAGGTACTAAACCCACTTTTGTTGTGCAAATCTTGCTCCCAAGTTAATTGGTCAATAAAAGGCTAAAGCCTGTGATTGGGCAGTAGAGAGAGGAAAGAGGGATTTCCTGGGAGGGAGAAAGAAACTCTAGGAAGAAGAAAGTCACATGTGCGTGCCTGCAGGCCTGAAAAGTATAGCTAGCCAAGTGACTGGATGGGATTAGGTGGTCAGATTAATTTAAATGAGCTAATTGAGAGTCTGCCTAGCTAAGACTGAAGCCTGACTAAGGAGTAACTGCCACTGTATTAATTTCCAGCATTAATTAATATATACAGAATATTAATAATTTTTTTTTTTTACAGCTTTGGGCCTGACATGATGCCGTAACTGGGTAGGCTGAGGTGAGGCAGGTCCTGGATTATGGAGAGAACACGATGCTTTAAAGCAACTGTAGTGAGACTCTGTGGAGCATGCCGGGGTGGGGACACTTCACAAGAAGAGGGAGGAAGAGGGGGCTCAGGTGACTGCCCGTGGCTAACCACAAGAGCTGGCCAAAGCTGACTCTCAAGGTCATGAGTCCATCTACAGAGCAAACAGCCGCAGTACAAGTCTCCCAGGGCTGTTCAGCAAGGGACGTGAGGTCCCTTTTCAATGTGGCATTTGTGGACTGTGCTCTGACCAATAATGCATTGTGCTGAAGAGCAAGAAGCCCCTTCCTTCCCGAAGCCCAAGATTCCGTGTGTGTGATCAATGCACCTACTCTGACGGTAGAGTTCAATAAATCGCTTCTGATACTGTATCAGCTCTGCTCGACTGGGCACTTCATCAATCTTGCGATGCAAAATCGCTATTTCTCGATTTCTTCGTGCCTAAATGCAAAGGGACAGGGAGAGAACACTTGGTCATAGGCTGTATTTGTCTGCTCATCACAGCTGAGCCAGCCACAAAGACACACATTCCTCTACTGGCCTGAGGTCCTCACATGGGACTGTGACTGGCCAAGGACAAGCAGTGAAAGGAGTTAAAGATGACAGGTGCCATCCCACTGCCTCTCCAAATGTGCTCTGAATTCCTCCGCTTGGAAGCCCACAACTAGCTTCTGAAAGCCTTTTCACAGGGAGGCTAGACTGTCCACTCAGGTGTGTAAGAGACAGCGGGTGTCGCATGAGAACCGCACCACTTAGCTTCTGCACGGCTGTCTAGACCTCAGGACCCGGGCTGAGTACTGCTGTTCTCCTGGGCCTCCATTCCTCCTGTCTGTGGCCCCACAGTCCTGGGTCCTGCTTCTCTTTTGGTAGTAGGAACCTATCGCTAATTTCCAAAGGAAACACAGCCTCTAAGCAGGAAACCTACTCTTGCAACCAGGTGCTAAGTCTAGTCTACGCAGCTCTGGACACAGGATGCAGCCAAAGCTCCTTATGAGTGCAGGGCTGACCTCGAGTGTCTTCACGGGAATCTTACGGTACAACCATTGGACGTTGGAGGTGTTAAAAGTTACATGTGCCTATCTGCTTGCTTGTTTCCTGGGCACATGCCGTGATGGGTGGTAGAATTCGGAGGACAATTTGTGGACGATCTCCCCACCCACCATGTGGGTCCTGGGACAAGCTCAGGCTGTAAAGGATGGAATCTGCCTCTAGGTGGAGACGTGCCCTTGTCTCCTCCCTTACGGGTTAGTCCAGACACAGGGCGGGTCAGGGACCAGGCCAGGGGACTGCCTCCAGGGCTCTGCCCGCCCGCCTTCCTCAGTCCACACTCAAGAGTGTTAACTACTCCTTTTTCTTTTCTTTGTCCTCTGCTTTCTAATGCTGGCAAGAGCCTGACTACACTTTAAACTCGCAAACTCATGCCCTTGGCCGTTAACTCTCTTTCTGAGGCGCCCCTCCCTACTGTATGGCTGACCTCTGCATTAGTCTTCCCACTCCTCCTAGGCAACCCTGATCACAGCCTGCCTGCCTTGAGGTTTTCCTCTTAAACTCTAATTAATAAGTTGTCCTTGAGCTTCTGTTGGAGTCTGTTCATAATTTCTTTTATTAATGAAGCCAAGTACCCCATGAGGAAACCACCATTTCCCTAGCATCATATGATGGCTCTGCTGGACTCCCTGAGATTTCTGGTGACCCTTCTCTCCTGACTTCTAATTCTTTAATGGGCAGAGGAAGCAAACCTGGTCCTGAGGCCCCACACAGCACACACTTGTCAGCAGGCATCTTTACCCTGGGGTCTATCTCACACCAGCACTCATGCTATTATACCTTGTGACTGTGCCTTTGTTTCTAGAATGTTCTGCATGTGTGAGGGTGCTTGTGGACACACCGGCTGTTCATCAGCATTTAAATTTGCTCAGGTCTTTGCTGAGCTGTACCACCATGCAGCCACCAGCCTAGTGTCCTGACAGCCCGGCATGCTTAGTGCGTCTGCCCTTTAAGGCTCAGCGCCTCCGCCTCTCTCCTTTGACAAAGGTTGTATATCCCAGCTCCCTCCCAGTTGTAACATTCCTTCCAGGAAGAAGTGAGGAAGGCTGCGGGCTGGGGCTCAGGAAACTCAGGAAGTAAACAAACTCCACATTCTAGGAAAGCTGAAATTTACAAGACTCACTAGGTCCCTCCCCAAGGAAGCAGCAGACGACTGCGGTTGGAGGACACAGGCCAGCCATGATGTTTAGGAACCACGTCAAGGAGACTGCCACGCATCTAGTGGCCTGCAAATGGTGCAGGAGCTCCAGGGGTACACTTTCATGAGCTGTCACTTGTGTTATGGAGGGAGGGCTTGTTGGTGTCACCTTGCTCTGTGTAAGTCAGCCCTCACCGACGGTCTGGTCAGAAGTCACTCCAGTAAGAACTCAGTGCTTCACTCTTCTGATTCACCGTGGGTTCCCTAACTGCAGTCATTGGGAGTATGTGTCTTGTATCTTGCCAGGAAAAGTCTCACTTCTGAAGTTTTCTGGGGCATGGGTGAATAGTGGAATCCAAGCTTCTAGCTCCTTCAGTCCTCAACCACTTGCCATATTGAAAATAGATTCTTTTCTTAAATAATCTATTGTGGGGCGGTAGGCTGTGAGAAGCAGCTGGGCGCCTGGTCGAACACAGGCCTCAAACCCTGGACCCTAATCAGACGGCAGGCATTCAGTTCTGCTCCTGGCTCCTGGTTCCTTTCACTCAGCTTCAGCCCTCCACAGCCCCTCCCACAGAGAGGTCTAAGGCCATCAGTCATGAGGAACAGTGCCTCAGGCTCCCCCACATGTAGATGAGGTATCTCCAAGTTCTCAGACCAAGCCAATAGGTGTTATCTGCTGCCAGACCCTGACCCACCCCAAAACTGTATAAAAGAACTCTATTCGGGAGAAGTAAAGGAGTGTGAATCATCCCATTGTCTGAGAGTTTCTGTGAAAAAAGCTGTAACACTTGGGAAGAGATCTGCTCTCCCGAAGCACCTTCAGGACCCTCCCCTCCTTGCTAGCTAGCCAGCACCTCACCAGTGCAGCCTGGACCGGCTCAGCGCAGAGGGACAGGGAGGCGATCGATCTCCCCTCCGATCTCCCCTCCCTGCTCGCACTCTGTCCCCTTGGCCTGGACTCCCCCCGCACCCCCAGGCTGGACTGGAGATCATCGTGGGACGCCCTCCGGAACAGGGAACCACAATCTATCCTGATTATTCCCTCTCCTTCTACTTATTTTCTACTTCCTCTTCCCTCTGGATCCATTCCTTTTCTCTCTCATTAGAACAGAACAGGCTTTTAAGAGATAACAACCAAACATGACAAAAATAAATACGATAGAGCAAAAACTAGCATATCCATGTTTGATGGCAACCCAAGCTGTCTGAGCAGCCCTCAGCTCCTCTCCCATAAGCTAGGGTTGAGTCTTGGGTCTTGCCCACATGCCCACAGCCCTAGCTACCTTCTCCACTGCAGACTGTTCTCCAACCCAAACTCTTTTGAGTTGGAGCTGACGCCAATCATTCTTCCCACAATGCTACCTGATGGGTTACTGGACCCCTCAAGTTTTTCATGTGTGCAACGTATGGTGTTCATATGTGTGTGGGAGCTTGTGTACACATACACATGGACACATAAAGACCTAAAGTTGGAGGCAGGAATCACCCTCTGTCACTCTTCCACCTTATCCACTGAGGTAATGTCTGCCTCTCAGTCACACCCAGGGCTCAGACAGGACTAGTCATCTTGCTAGCCAGCTTGCTCTGGGAACCTTCTTGTCTCCCTCTGAGGGCAGAATTCCAGGTAGGCCACCATGTGCACCTGGAATTTGCATGGCTTCAAGAGATGTAATCTCTGGTCCTCACCCTTGCAAGGCAAACACTTTTTAAGCTGCTGAGCTGTCTTCCAGCAACCCAGTCCAGACCAGCAGAGCTTTTACTGACACTCTCTTCATACTGCCACTCACATCCCTGCTCCTTTATACCTGTTTCCCAGTGACCTCCACTTCAACCTTGATCCTCCTCTTCCTCTCATCCCACTGTCACTAAATTCCATTAGACGAAACCCTCACTTTCCCCTCCACTCACAGATCCTGCTCTACTCACAGATCCCACTGCCTCTCCTTAGGCCAGGCCCTCAGCAAGCCACTGGCTTCCTTGTATCTTCTAGCGTGGTCTCAGCCTTTCCCCAGTAGTGGCCTTTCCCACATAAACAGCCTTGCACTTTGGCATATATGGGTAGATCTTGGTCCCAGAGGGCAGGTCTTCCCAGTTCCTGCTACTGGGATCTGATGCATTGTTGAATATGTAAGAAGTAGCCAACGAGGGTCTTCAAATAGCAGTAGGGCTCAGATTGTATTAATTCTATGTACCTTTAAATATTTACATTTGGTTTTGCTGAAGGCTGAGAAGCCATCTTTAAATATTTGAAGGGTAGTCATGCATGGCGGTGCATATCTATAATCCCAGCACTTGGGAGATGAAGGCAGGATTATCAGAAGTTCAAGGCCAGGCCAGGCTACACACAAAGTTTGAGGCCAGCCTGAGCTATAACACTTAAAACATTAAAAATCAGAATAGTACTCTTATATGAAGTACATATTTGACTCATCTGGATTTAACCAAAAGTCTCACAAAATAATTAAGAGCCAGAAAGATGAACATAACCACTCATAGGTCCCTGGAGCCCCCTGGCTATTCCTACCAAAGCTTGGCTTTCCGGGAACCCAGACAAAGGAAAAGAAAGTGGCCCAAACCAACATGTAACACAAGGCCAAGGATCATTTGTAGATCTGAATCTTCATGAGGCAGGCAGTGGCAATACAACAGACTCAGAAATACAGTATTGGCTGTGCTTAGGCTTCGAGCTGGCTTTATAATCTCCCTGCTCCATTTGTGAAGCTACGCTCTCAAATCTCTAGTTAGTAAGGAGACCTGAACTTGAATCCTGCTTCTGGGACCGACCTGAGGCTTGCCTTTGGAGAAACAGTTAACCTACTGAAAGTTATTTTTATCACTTTATGTGTATGGTGTTTTACCTGCATATATATGTATGCCTATGGTGCCTAGTGCCCTTGGAAGGCAGAAGAGGGTGCTGGGTCCCCCAGAACTGGGACTGAAAGATGGTTGTGAGCAGCCATGTAGGTGCTGAGAATTAAACCTGGGTCATGTGGAGGAGCAGCCAGTGCTCTTATCTGCTGAGCCATCTCTTTAGTCTCCTCCAAATTTTATTTACCTTTTTAATAATCTGTACTTGTGTTTGTGTGAGGGCATGTGCACATGAGTGTGGGTACCTGTGGAGTTCAGAAGATGGTGTCAGATGCCCTGCAGCTGGAGAGGTACAGGTCGTGAGGCAACTGATGTGAGTTCTGGAAACAGAACTTGGAACACGCAGAACTACCATAATCATGACACTAATCATAGCAATCTGCACACAGGGTGAAGTTCAACTCCAAATAACAATGCTGAGAGTAACAGACACTTGTGCTGCTGTCAGCAACTCCTGACATCATGGCATGACTGGTTCAGTGGGAGCAGTGAGCAGGTCCTGGCCACACTAGCTCTTACACACCTTACACACCTCCATCCGGTCCCAGAACACTCATATCAGCCAGGCTTATCTATGCACCCCTGGTCCTTGTGGACACTCACCTGTAGTAACCGGATCTTGTACAGCTTCTCTTTTTCCATGTTGTACCGTCTGTCCAGGTCCTCCTAAAAGTGAGAACAGGCCACAGATATCTAGAATGGAACTTCCATTCTCTGACAGGGTCTCTGAAAGTTGGGTACATCTAACTATATTCTCTCAGCTTGAGTTCCTTGTCTCAAATGACCAACTATAGAAGTTCACACCTGAGAGATACTTCCACATCATATCCTAACACCTCTTCCTTTATTAGGATCCTGGATGAATCCAGTCTTCTTTTCAGAAGAAAATAGTTACCTATTATTACTCTGGGGGAACATATATGTGCCACAGTAGAATTGTGGAAGGGAGAGGACCACTTTGTGAAGCTGGTTCTCTCCTTCCACCTTACATGGATTCTGGGGATTGAACTCATGTCTCCTGGCTTGCAGGACAAGTACTCAACCTGCTGAACCACCTCACCAGCCCCTAAATGCAATGTTCTTAAGTGAGTATCTCCTCTGGGCTCCTGCAGCTCCTACATCTCACCCTACAACAAAAGGGAAACAACTCTTCTGTAAGAGTCTGTTTTCCGCCAACACTGATTTTCTGTTTATGTTTCTGACTGGACCTGGAGTATCCAAAATTATGTAACTAGTAACCCTTCGTGTCGAGTAACATAAGGAAGAGAAAATCAGCCTCTTGGTTTCAGTAGCTATGCAGTATGTGTGAAAAGATGCCTATGCAAACATTTTCACCATTACAGAAAGTGCTTTGGGGACAGAGCTAAGCATAGGTGTGGCTCTACACTGGAACAAGGCACAAGAAAATGGCTGGATAGTCTGTTGTCTCAGAGAAAATTACAGAAGGGACATACATACAGAAGAACACATAGAGCACATGCATATAGGTTCCTGCACAGGGCTCAGCTATAGGTGACATCTAACAGGTATCACTGGAGTTCCTTGTAAAGTCTCCTAACAGGTTATGAAGATCACCCTTAAAGAACCCTGCTTAGTGGCCCCTGCATAGCTGATCCTCTTCCTTTCTCTTTACATATGATAAGTACTGTTCTAACTCATAACTAGCGTCTGCAAACTAGAGCATGCCATGGAAAGCCTACAGCCTTTGAGCCATGTCTGACTCTCTGCCTATTTCTGTAAATGGAGTTGTGATGGAATATATTTGTGTCCATTGATTTCTAATACATATGGCACATTGTGATCACTTACAATGTTCATGCTTGAGAACATCCAATCAAGAAAATCCCTCGTAATATTTTAAGTAAGATTATAACTGTGTTGAGCTGCAAGCTGGATACACCTTACGCATAGTCAGTATGGCCAACTAGAGCAGTGCCCTGCCATAATACAGCAAAGAAGGCAGTTTCCCCTCTATATCACTCTGTAGCCACTTGAGGCTCATGTGGCTAACACAGGTGTCTTCTAGAGAAGGCAGCAGCATAGACTATACAGAGGAGGCAGCGGCACAGACTATACAGAGGAGGCAGCAGTACAGACTATACAGAAGAGGTAGCAGTACAGACTATATAGAGGAGGCAGCAGCATAGACTATACAGAGGAGGCAGCAGCACAGACTATACAGAGGAGGTGACAGCACAGAGTAAACAGTACCCTGAGAAAGCTGAGCAAGAACAGAAAGGAGGCTGACACATTCTCTTGGGACAATGCCAGTCTCAAAGATGAGGAGACACTTACATTGTGAGTCATGGTGGAGGTCAGGGCACCCTGCGGTTCTCCACTGGAGATGGTCTGAAAGGAAGGAAATGAGGTCAGCATGTTTTCTCAGTAAAGGAGCAGAGAGACACAATAGATGCTCTTAATCATGAAGCCATCTTTCCTCAAGCTTAGCTTTTTACACAGATGCAGGGAATTTGAATTCAGGTGCTCATGTTTGTGCAGCAAATACTCACACCCAATGAGACGTCTCTCCCACCCTGAGGAATACATATTTATAGGCCCAGCTCCAGTAATGTGGCAGTGTGTCTTGGAAAATGATTAATGGTTGGTGCTGAGAGATGTCTACTCCAGGCTTGCCTTAGCTGTTGCCATCTTTAAACAGAGTAGCTGGGATAAGGAACATGAGACCCTCCCTCTCCCCAAGATATGTAAGAGGTCAACCACTGACTAAAGTGGGGCTCTCCATGGCACAGCTGCCCATAAGTCACCAGGGACCCATTTTGAAGTTGCCTGTGAGCCACCGAAGTCCCTGTAACAATCCCCAATAAATGTATTATATTGGTTCACCAGACATAGAACCCGTCCTTTGACCTGGCAGTGCCCTTTCTCTCTGAGTGAATGGAGGTTTCTTCATGTCCCCCCAGGAAGAGTCATGCCACCAAACTGCTGCAATCCTTCCACACAGCAGCCAGAATGCAGCTGAGGGCTAACTGAAGCCTTTACCTTCTCGCCTGGCGCTCTCTCAGCTTTCAGGGCCTCAATGTCCTGCTGGAGCCGAGCCATCTCTTCCTGCAAAAGCAAAACCTTTACAAAGCTCAGGGAAGCCACCGACTGGACTGGAGGGTAACTGTTAAGCCACAAGTAGTTTGTATTTACATTTATGTTTGTGTGCATGTGTGTAAATTCATTCTCATATTGCACACCTTATCATATGTGTAGAGGTCAGAGAAAAACCTATGGATTCAGGTTTTTTCTTTCTACTGTGTGCATCCCAGAGACTGAACTCAGGTTGTTAGCCTTAGTGGCAAGCACTATTACCTGCTGAGCCATCTTGCCTGCCCAATTTAACTATTCAGTGTAGATATTCCTCTCATTAGTTGGTGCTAAGACAAAAACCAACAGGGAACCAGGCGTTCTGCTCCCGCTGGCAAGCTCATCCCTTTCTGAAAAAGAACTCGCCCAGCTTGCAAGGGCAAAAATCACTTTACCCACAGAGTCACCTCCAGAGCCTGAGTCAACCTTTAACACTGCACTGGCTAGTGTGTCCCAGCATCACAGGGTAGGGAAGCCAAGCGTCAGCAGAGCACTCCTGCCTGTCACCAGCACCACACAGCACTTACCCGGCAGTGCGCTTTAAACTCCTGCTCCTGGCTTTTCAGACTTTCATTCATGGCCACGAGTGCTCTCAGGTTCTGCAGAATGCTGAGGAGAGACCAGACAATGGCACAGGGCAGGCAGGCCATTAAGATGTGACTTTATGAATCACTGCTGAAGCCACAGTGAGAATACAAAGAGCTACTTCTTAATTTCTTTTGTTTTCCCCATGGCTGAGACGGGAGTGCCAAAATGGCCACAATTTCCAATTCTAACTATGTAATGTACTTGGAAAACAAAAAACAAAAAAAACCCATACATGACAGGATTCTAGAATGACAATGTCAACTCTGGAAATATCTAGGAATGTTGGTGGTACTCAGTTATCATTTATCAGTTATCATTTATTCAATTGTATTCAGAGTAAGCATAGTACCAAAAAACGTGTGTGTGTGTGTGTGTGTGTGTGCGTGTGTCTGTGTGTGTGTGTATGTAGGCTAGAAAATAATCTCAACTGTTGTTCTTCAGGTGCAAGCCTCTTATTTTCTTTGAATTAAAGCCTGTTTTTACATCTATTTATTTATTTATTTATTTATTTATTTATTTATTTATTTTGTGTCAGTGAGTGTGCTCATGTAGTGTGTGGGGGAGGGAGTCTGAGGAAAACTGTGGGAGTCAGGCTCTCTCCTTTTACCATGTGGGTTTGAGGAAGTGAACCCAGCTCATCAGACCTGATACACAGGAAGCACCATGGAGCCATCTCATCAGCTTGTTCCTCCTGTGTCTCGGTGGCCTGAGATGTAGCCTGGCTGGCCTGCAAGTGCCAAGAGCTTTGCCTTTGCCTCTCTGTCTCTAGGATCACAAGGGTATACCACCATGCCCAGCCTTTGCAGGTTGGACCTGGGACATCAAACCTAGGTTCTCATACTTAAAATGCAAGCACCTTACTAAGCCCCTAGCCCTGTCTCATTGTTTTTAAAATCAGAACAGCTCTGCTCTCTGATCTAGAGGAGGGCTGAAAGAAAGGCGGGTAGGTCAGTGCAGCCCAAACAGCTCAGTGAGCATCAGGGTGATATTATCTGAATGGGAATGGAGCTCCAGCCGATGACCTCTGGCTATTCTGTCCCTTGATCAGAAAAATCAAGCATCAGATACTGCAGCCAGTTTCCTCCAAAAGATGGTGGCACATGCGGAAACCCTTACCTCGGGTCGGCTTTGGCTTCTACTTTCTCCAGGGCTGCCTGCTCTTTGTCTAGTTTCTCACCATGATTCTTCAGCTGCAGGAGAGAGCAGGGTCATCATTGGCTATGGGACTTAAAAGCAAGCAGGAGGGTGTGCTCCATGAACCACCCGGCTTCCTCACTCATTTTGGGTAGATGACTGAGCCCACTGGGTTTGGTTGTGCACTGAGAAGATAGATGGGTCAGACAGATGAGATAGAGGGGGAGAGGTGCCAGGGAGGTCAGAATCAAAACCTGCTAAATACTGCTCTGGTATTAGAAACACTGGTGATGACCTCACAGTGCTGCAGACAGAGGAGGGAAAACAAACGGCCTTGGAGCAGGAAAGGGGGTGGGGATAACACACACACACACACACACACACACACACACACACACACACACACACGGGAAGGGGGAAAGAAGAGAAAGACTGGGAGAGAGAGAAACTATCAGAAAACCACTGTCATGGCAGGGCTGAAACTTCCCAGCCTCTTGGATGGTGTTTTGTGTCAACTTGACACAAGCTGGAGTCATCAGAGGAAAGAATTTCAGTTGAGAAAATGCCTCCATAAGGTCAAGCTGGAGACAGGCCTGTAGGGCATTTTCTTAATTAGTGATCAATAAGGGAGGGGCCAGCCTGTTGTGGGCGGCTCCATCCTTGGGCTGATGGTTCCATAAGAAGGTGGGCTGGGCAAGCAGTGAGGAGCAAGCCAGTAAACAGCCCTCCTTTGAGCCTCTGCATCAGCTGCTGCCTCCAGGCCCCTGCCCTGTTTGAGTGCCTGTCCTCATTTCCTTCATCAATGAATGGCAATATGGAGATGTAAAATAAATAAACCCTTTCCTCCCCAACTTGCTTTTTGGTCATGGTGTTTCGTCACAGCAAAAGAAACCCTAACTAAGACAAATTCGCTAGTGAAACAAATCTTTAAGAAAATGCAGATGGTGATACATAGCAATATACTTTTGTATGTGGTGCACAGATATATTGCCTGTGCATGGTGTGCACGTGGAGTCAGAGGCTGAAGCAGAGAAGTCTTTCTCCAGTTTTGCTTCTCTACCTTAATTTTTGAGACTGATCTCTCACTGAAATAGAAAGTCACGATTTTCACTACTGCCTAGTGAGCCCCAGTGCTGGGGTCCCAGTTACCTAGACAATCTGAGCATAGGTCATTATGCAGCAATCACTTTACCCCTGAGCCATTTCCCCACCCCTACTACTGTTTCTGTCTTGTTTGTATGCACATCTTTTACAATGATCTAGGGAACAGAGTCTAAGATCACGGCTGTGGTGACCTCCTGAAGCATACAAAGCAATATGCAGAAGTGGGCTGAGGGGATGGTTCAGTGCAGTGTGCAGATGTGGGCTGAGGGGATGGCTCAGGGCAGTGTGCAGATGTGGGCTGAGGGGATGGTTCAGTGCAGTGTGCAGAAGTGGGCTGAGGGGATGGTTCAGTGCAGTGTGCAGATGTGGGCTGAGGGGATGGTTCAGGGCAGTGTGCAGATGTGGGCTGAGGGGATGGCTCAGGGCAGTGTGCAGATGTGGGCTGAGGGGATGGCTCAGGGCAGTGTGCAGATGTGGGCTGAGGGGATGGCTCAGGGCAGTGTGCAGATGTGGGCTGAGGGGATGGCTCAGTGCAGTGTGCAGATGTGGGCTGAGGGGATGGCTCAGTGCAGTGTGCAGATGTGGGCTGAGGGGATGGCTCAGTGCAGTGTGCAGATGTGGGCTGAGGGGATGGCTCAGTGCAGTGTGCAGATGTGGGCTGAGGGGATGGCTCAGTGCAGCACCTGCCCACAAGCCTGATAACCTGACTTCAATCCCTGGAATCCACATGGTGGAAGAGAATCAGCTTCCACAGCTGTCCTCTGACCTCCACACTGTGCTGTGGCATGCTTAACAGCCCGCCCCTGACACACACACATGTTAAAGAGGGAATGTGCACACGTATGTAGAATATAATTGCTATACAGTTAAAACAGTCATAAAAGATTCAGAAGTACTGGCTGTAGTGACTACCCTGCAGTGAGTCGACAGATGTGCGTTACAGGTGTTCACTTTTTGTGTTTTGTGAGGTTCTGAACCTTGTGAATACGTGACTCATTCAAACAAAACACAAGTTTAAAATGTTCCTAGTTAAAAATGGCAATATGGCCAGGTGTCTCATCAAACCCTCTCACTTCAAGTCTCCAAATAATCCAGGCTATGATGCTAGAACAACGAAGTGGGTTAGCTCACAGGGAACAGACGGAAGTCAGCTACGGAGCGCTAGCCAGCGTAGGTGGGAAGAATGAACGAACGGCCTGTGTTAGGAGAGCGAGTGAGGTTGGGTCAACAAAGCAGTGAAGCCTGACTGCTACACAGGAGAGAGCATCTGAGAGCCCCAGATGGCTGGCAACAGCAAAGAGAATGGGAAGTTTCCCAGCTTTGAGGATCTCTTGCCGTCAGCTGATCTACCACATAGAAGGCAGCACCTTTCCCCAGAATCAGTGGAGGCAAGCTGTCGTGATGGCTAATACTGACTGTCAACTTGACAGGATCTATTAGCCCAGCTAGGTCAGCCTAGCTGACCTGGGAAAGCTTGTGAGGTTTGCTTCATTAGGTTCACAGAGCTGGGAAGGCCCACCCTATAAACAGGAGGCACCACCCCTGAGGCTGGTGTCCTACACTGCAGAAAAAGGAGAACAGAAGACTGAGCACTGGCAGTCGTCTGTCTGCTTCCTGACTGGATAAGGTTCCTGCTGTCTCAACTTTTCTGCCACAATGGACTGCATTCTTAAACTTCCAGCCAAACTAAAGCCTTCCTTCCTCAAGCTGCTTCCTGTCAGGGGTTTTGTCAGCAACAGGCCAAGTAACTGTGAAGAGTATATAGTAGTATAAAGAGATGTCTGCGGGAAGCCGACAGAAGGGGCTATCATCCTTGCAGCCATCTTGAGCCATATACCCTGACAAGAGACTTGTTTACAATAGTCTACAACAGCAGAGCACACTCTGATAACATCTTGTTTTAGATACCCAGGATTTTCCCTTGGGTGTGTGAGACTTAAAGGCGTGACTTAAGGTGTGATTTAGAGATAAGACTTAAAGACGTGACTTAAAGGCGTGGCTTAGAAGTGAGACATATAAAAGGTGAGAGGCAGACAGAAGAAATTATTAGATACTTGGATTAGACACTTGACATTTGGACTAGACACTTGGAAGAAGTAACCTGGAACTGGGAAAGAGACTAGCAATTTAGGACTCGGATTAGGACCTGAGACTAGGGACTAGGAACGCGAGACTCGGGACTTGGACTAGGAACAAGGGACCTGGAGAGAAGAGAGAGACGGAAGAATAAACGGGATTGAATCACACTCTGTCTGGTCTCCACTCTTCTTGTCCGTCCGTCCTCACTCTCTCTCTTGCTGAACCCCAACCAGTGGACTGGAGCAGCTTGGGGCAGTGCGGGCTCTAACAACTTAGCCCCCAAGGCTTTTGGCAGTTCGAGTTCCAACACTGATAGAGCGGTCCCTGACATTCTGGCCCCCAAGCGTGGGGCAGTGCGGTTCTCAACAGATGTCGAGAGGGAACTTTAAACCAGATGAACATATAACCCAGAGTCTTCAAACAGTGGAAGACAGGTAAAAAAGTGAATCAATTTATAAATGAATTCTGACTAAAGAAATAGCTACAGAGCAATAAACACTTTGGATACAATGACTGCCCACCTACAGAGATCTGGGAAGACAGTGCTCATTCAAAGGGAACTAGGAATCCACCTAGGGAATTGGAGCTGTGACTGGTAGGCTTGTGATACAGAGACATACGTTAGAGCTGGTAGCCCATGCCACTAATGCGGCAGCCAGCTAGTGTCCAGCTTTCCTGGGGTGGCTGTGTGGCTGGCTGTCTCCATGAATGTCATGTGCTATCACTGTGTATATGTTCGCCATATCTTGGAAGGACAGGGTTCATAGCAATAAAAATTAGGTCTGCATCACGCGAGGGCTCAGCACGGTCACGTCTGAGCAGCGCTGCTGGTAGAATGCCACGTGCATCAGCTGGTGTGCGTGTGACAGGCTCTGTCCTCAGAGTCAAATCCTCAGCAAGGAAGGAAGTGTCCTGGTGGTGCATGACCCATGTCATCAGTTTATCCACACTGCGATCTGACCTGCGAGCAGTGACTGTGGGCCCTGAGGTCACAGTGGGGATGGGGGGGGGGGTCTGCTTACCTCTGTCAGTGTTTTCTTCCTGTCGCTGTACTTTGCTTGGAGGCTGCTATGATTCGCTTGCAGCTGTGAGTGAGAGAAAAAGGACACCTGCTTGAATGGAGTCCTTTCCTCAGTAAAAACTTTGATGAGACCCCTCCTTTACAACAAGAAAGTGGAAACCTAGATTGGCTAAAACTGACTTAAACTGAAGGACTTGCATTTTTAATACACATTTACTTATTTTGGTGCTGGGGAGTTAATCTAGGGTTCCATGCATAACAAACACAGGGTCCTAGACTGCAGAAAATTAGCCACACCCATATGCCAGTGTGGGGCATGTCCGTGGCACCAGGACTATTCGTGCTCTTGCAATGCTGGCCAAGGCTGTCCACATGGGACCTGGGGAACTGAACTTAGGGCCTGCTGCTCACACAGCAGCCCTTTCCCTACCGAGCCATGCCTCCAGTCTGCAGGTACTTTATTATCCAAAGACTGTCCCTGAGTCCCACTCTCTACTTTCAAATTTTCTGTCTGACTTCCAGAAGAAGGAATAAAGGTCTTCCAAAAACAATCCTACTATCACCAAGAACTATAAATGACCTCCCCAATATCTGTCTTAAAAAAAAATCAATTGGGGCTGATGAGACAGCTCAGGCAGTAAGGTACTTGCCACCAAGTCTGATGATGCAAGTTCAAGGCCCAGGACCCATCTGGTTCCAGCAAATTACATTCTGACTTCCATGACATGTGCCCTGCTCTCTAACTAAACGAGAAACTGTGACCTGGTTCTCTCAGTCTCTGCTGTCACCAGCTTATCTCCTGCACCTGCTTCCTAAAGTCTGGGCCTCCCTGACCCTTTCTGTTCACATCTCACATATAAGAACGACAGGCAGCAGCAAGCCACTGTGTTGCCCTGCCAATTAAGGTCAAAGTCTATCACTGTCTGGATAGCCTTCTGAGCTCGGTACAATATGGAGGACTCCTTCACTGGCAGGGATTCCCTTTTTCTGACCTTGTCTGGGGAGTTCAACACTCCCCACAACCCCCAAAATCACACCTCTACCTGCAGATGGCACATAACCTGAGTTAGATTACAGGTTCACTTTCCTTTCTCCTGGTAAGAACCCTTCAGCCAGCACCTGAGATCCCTGAGCCGCTTCCCCATGCTAATGAGGCATTCGGTACCTATGACCTTTGCCCACTTTGGATAGTTGGACCCTGTCCCCAAAATTATGTAAGCCTTGAATCACCCCGAGTAAAGCAGAAGCTGGTCCCTGTGTCTCGTATGTTCTCACAGGCACTGCCCTGCTGCGACCCCCTGTGGCTTCCACAGTCCCAACACTGACCTCCTCAGCATCTCCACACAGGCCTTCCATTCAGCCAGTGTCCTTTCATCTCGCCAGACTCAGTCAGCCATGACCTTGGGCTCAGCTAGTTCTATTAGTTACCCAGCTCCCCAGACTTCCCCCTCAAGCCCTCACCACTATAACTGAGTGACGGATGTTTCATTTACTGCAGGTCTCCATTACACCTTAGGGTCCTGGCAGGCAAAACCCTGACCTCCCGTTAACATACACAACACTACACATGAGTGAAGGAATACCACTCTGGCCCTGTGCATTTTCACATCTGTGTATGTGGGTATTCACACGCTCATTAGCATGCCTGTGCACACATGCAGGTTCCTGCAGAGACAATAAAAGGGGGTCAGGCCCCTGAAGTTATAGCCAGTTGTGAGCGACAGATGTGGGTGCTGGGAGTTAGAATGCATGTCCTCTGCAAGGGCAAAAAGAACTCCCAGAGGCTAAGCCATCTTTCCTGCCTTGCTCTGTATCTCCTGTGACAGGGCTTAACCCTTTCCTATACAGGGCCAGCAGTACCTAGTTTAGGTATGTGGGCCATTTGGTCTCTGTTACAGCTGTTCAACTCTGCTACAGCAGCTTGAAAGCAATCACAGAAAAACAGGCAAGTACACAAGTGCTTAGCTGTTCCACTAAAACTTTACTTATGGGCATGGGGAGAGCTGAGGGGAAAAGCACCTACTATGCAAGCCTGAAAACTGAAGACTGGATCCCCAGAACCCATGTGAAAAGCTAGATATCAGTACTAGATATCAGTACCTTTAATTCCAGTGCTTAGGAAGCAGAGACAAGGAATATCCCTGGCAACAGTTTGCTAGACTAGTCAAAATGGTTCAGAGAGGCCTTGCCTCAGGAAATAAAATGGACAGTGATCAAGGGCAGCACCCAATACCAGTCTGGCGTCTACATACCATCAGGCTTACGTAAGCACATCTGTATACAATTACCCTCCCACACCTGCAACACCCATACATGCACACGTCACACACACACACACACACACACACACACACACACACACACTTTATTTATAAAACACACGCAGCTACACTGGACTGACACCTGCAGTATGCCTGTGCCAGAGCCTCCTTTGGCCAGTTTACCACAAGGCTCTCATTATCACTATCTCCCGACTTCTCCCCTCTTGGAAGAATGGTCATTACCTCGAATGGAATTAGAAAGACACTCACCTCTTCCAGATGTTTGGTCTTCTGCAGAATCTGCTTATTCAAGGAAATGACTTTCCGCTGATGCAGCTGGGAGGTTCCTAATTTCTCTGGACTTTCTTCAGAGGACAGCTCAGACTGCTGTGGGCAAACCCAAAGCAGACAATTACATCATCTCCGTTCAGGCTGTGTGTCCCTACGCAGTGTAAGCAAGGTGGTTCTGGGTAGCCGGTCACAGCCAGCCGGGGCATCTACAATGTCCTGCTCAGAACCAAGATCTAGACAGGAAAACTTTGACAACAACTAAGGCAGACTGCTTCAGAGCAGGGAAGAAGAACACAAGTGCAGGCTACCCAGCTAAGGTCATGATGAATCAATCACCCAGGCAACAGAGGGTCCTGAGTGGGGGGACTCAGGAGTCTTAGCAGTTTCTTTATAAGAATATCGGGAATCATGCAGAATTACAAGCTGGAGCTAGAGAGACGTCTGAGTGGGTAAAAGCACTTGCGACCACACCTAATGATCCCCCAAAACTTTGGTAGAAGAAGACTCCTATAGGTATAGGCTGTCCTCTGATCTCCACGTGTATGCAGTGGTGCGCATGCAAACACACACACACACACACACAAAGAGACACACACATACACATGTAAATAAATGTAATAAAAAATGAAATAAACCATAAACGGATTCACCTTCAAAGTTTTATAAACATATAGTTACAAAGTCTAGTCATTTCCAAGCATGTATGTATATATGATAAGCAGCAAGTCCGCCCACTCATCTCTCCCCCTCCACAGCCACTCTCTCAACTATTTCCTTCTTCATCCAAAAAGGAGAAAGCTGCCAAGAGAAGGCAGGTAGTAAACTTCTACAATGGGACACATGAGGAGGGGACGAGAAGGCCAAGCAGACACAGACTGTAAGAACGGAAGGCAGGTAAAGGAGAGATTTCTGGGTAGTGTCACAGCGTGAATGACTGACTACTACAAAGGAATGGTGCACAGACAGAAGCAAGGGCTGAAGAGGGATGGCTCCATAGTACAGGTGCTTGCCAGCCCCCGGCCCAGCACAGTGGAGGAAGAGAACTACTCCCAAAAGCTGCCCTCTGACTCACATTGTGCTCCCCACCTCTGCTAGTCCCACAAACAGATAAATGTAACTTCTGTGTCTTTAAAGGAAGGAAGCAGCTTGGTACAGGAAGTTCATAGATGCATCCAGCTGGGCAGTGGTGGCTCACACCTTTAATCCCAGCACTTGGGAGGCAGAGGCAGGTGGATTTCTGAGTTTGAGGCCAGCCTGGTCTACAGAGTGAGTTCCAGGACAGCCAGAATACACAGAGAAACCCTGTCTCGAAAAACCAAAAAATAAAATAAAATAAAATAAAATAACAGATGCACCTGTCTTAATACCCCTGGTAGGAAGTGGAAGAGCCGAAGAGACAGCTCAGCCATTAAGACCACTTACTACCACTGCACAGGGCCCTGGCTCAATTCTTACCACCAAGATGGTGCCTCACACTCTTTGTAATGCCTGTTCCAAGGGATCTAATCCCTCTTGTGGCCCCTCCATGGTTACCAGGCACATACAACTTATAGGCCAAAACACTGATAAATCTTTTTTAAAAGGAACCCTGGGAGAAGTTCTAAAGAGAAGCAGCAGAAAGGTCTATTTGATGGAGCAGCAATACTCCACTAGATAGCTTGACTGAACACTCAGATAGCCCTGCCGACCCACGGCCAAGTAAATCAGTGACTTCCAGTCTGTGTGCAGACCTGCCTGGCACTCACTGCCCCTGCGTGCTCCATCAGTGCTCACGTGCTCGGGAGTCTGGGCACTGCAGCAATGGGAACGAGAGATGGCAACAAGGTGGAGAATCTGCACAGGCCCAAGCTCTACTTATCTTGGTAAGGCTGGCCCTGAATGATCTATACCACTGTTAAGAGACAATGAAGGGTTGTTGTTGTTGCTTTGCTGTTTAGTGACTCTGGAGTTTGGGAATCGTGTGCTGGGTATGGCCACAGTGAAGAGCCAAGAGGAATATTCTGTATACTATAGGCTGACAGGCCGGAAAGGAAATAGAGAACCCTTGGGGCTAGACAGCCCAGCGGGGGTGTCAGGGGCATACACCCTGCTTCCACAGAAGAGCAGAGTTCAGGTTCCAGCGCATGACTGTGCCTGGCAGCTAACAGCCACTGTTAACTTCCGCTCGGGAGCTCTGCTGGCTCCGGCCTTTGAGAGCACCTGCATGCACAAGCGTGTACATGCACACACAATAAAAAAAGGGGAACTAAACATTAGGTATCACAACCCAGCACTTCAGAAAATGCCCCCGACATGCTCATGTGATGGTTAGCATTCACTGTTAGGCTGACAGGCTCTGGAATCACCTTGCCTCCACGTAGGCTTGGGAGGGGAAATACTGATTGGCTTAAATGATGTAGTAAGACCCACATTAAGACACTCAGCTTGCTGGATTTCTGGAAACTGGAGTTAACATTTTAAGATTAATTTTGCATACATTGAGGTACAATCTATAGCCTGGGGAAGGATAGACTCTTTCTGAACTACTTGAGGGTAGAAGAAAAAGGGCAGGAGGGAATCTTCCTAGTCCAAATAGCTTCAAAGCCAGAACTACAACGAACTCACTGGACCTTACCCACTTTGACTGGCCCATCCTCAACAGTATTACTAATTTGGCCGTTTGCGGCTTGCACCTCATTTCTGAATGAGATTTTAATATCCAACCTGACCCCTGACCCTGCCCTCCAAAGAGCACAGGCACAGCCCAAGAACATTTCACATCACAATCTGAATTACATGAGCCTATTGTTCTGTTGGAATAATTCATTTCCCATCCCTGCTCCCCTCAATACAGTATCTCTGTTTGCCCAGGCTGCCCTAGAACTAGCGTTGGAGCTGAGGATGTCAGCCAGCCTCCACAGTCACAAGAGTGTAGGTCCATACTTGGTAGATGCAGTGCTGGAGACCAAACAAAAGCAAGCATTCCATCAATTGAGCCATATCTGCCTGTCTGTCCGTCTGTCCTTCCAATCCATCTGTGTGTGTGTGAGAGAGAGAGAGAGAGGGGGTGGGGGAGGGAGAGGGAGATGGAGACGAAGAGAGAACTGGTTTAAACTCACAACCCTTCTCCCTCCCATCAACGGCTTTTATAGTCAGTCTATGGAGTAAAAACTGCCTCCCCCGCCCCCCCCCAGTTTCTTTGCTCTAGTACATGCAGTTCACATGAAGCTATGCCAAACCATATCCCTAATATTTATTTACAAGAATCTTTCTTGAAGGAGACCAGGAGATATTTTGATATCTAGAAAAAGGATTTTCAAGCTATTTGGTTTCTCTCCTCACCCCTCTTCTCCTGTTCTCCTCACCTCCCTGATTGTTGAGGGAGGGGTTCTGGAAGGTTTTTTAACTTCTTTTAATAGAAATCATAAACGCTAAGGTGTTACCTGCAATCTCCATACCCATTTTGTCATATCTGTGCAGTGAAATTTCCTAGATGCTACATGTGATGTCACTACTCTAATGTTAACATGAAATACATAGATTATTATCCAGAAATGAATCAATCCATAAGTCTTCAGAAAATTTTAGGAATCCTTAAACAGGGTGCTGAAACTAAATATGTTGAGAAATATTTCTTTGTTCAAAGGGTCTAGTTCACTTGTGACAGCTATTCTTGGTTATCAACTTGATTTGGAATGAACTAAAACCAAGTGGCTGGGCATACCTGTGAGGGGTTTCTCTTGATTGGATTATTTGGGGGTGGGGCACACTTTCTAGTGGCAGCTTATATAAAAGACGTGGAAAAAGAAAGCTTTTATGTATTTGTCCTCACTCCTGCTGGCAAGTTCATCTATCCTGTTGCTGAAGCGTATCTTCACTGGTATTAACGTCTACTTCTTTGGGATTCTGATGTAAGCTGAAGACCAGCGGGGACATTCATCTCCATAGACTGAACAGTATTCTTGGACTTTCCATTGGAAAACAGCCATTGCTGGACTATGGACAACAATGGCAAACCTCAGCCTATAAACCAATCTAACTAAATCTCGTACACACACGCGCGCACAC
The DNA here is from genome assembly GCF_011762505.2 of Arvicanthis niloticus. NCBI lineage: Eukaryota > Metazoa > Chordata > Mammalia > Rodentia > Muridae > Arvicanthis > Arvicanthis niloticus. Next base: position 11,210,246 of record NC_047667.1, on the reverse strand, counting down.
ACACACGCGCACACACACACACACACACACGCACAGAGTTCTTTTCCTCAGAGAGTCTTGACTATTACACTTGATAATCTCCTCAGTTCCAGGAACTCCACAATTGACCCATTGCTTGGAAACAAAGGAATCGATAGAACCCACCAAAGGTTTTAGGAAGAATGAAAACATCTTCTTTCCAATCCACTCTCTCACTGAGAATCCTATAAATAGAAAATGCATGCACACAGGAAGAACCTTTAAGTCTTCAAATCTGTTCTATCTTTATTAGAATATGCTCCAAAAAATAGGGGCTTTCAAAATCTTTCTGTTAGTGCTAAATGAAAGTACACATGCTGTGGAATCTCTCTCTCTCTCTCTCTCTCTCTCTCTCTCTCTCTCTCTCTCTCTCCTTCATGTGTGGATATGTGCACCTGTGCATGAGGGTATGTGTGTGTGTGTGTGTGTGTGTGTGTACAAGCCAGGGGTTGACTCTGGGAGTTTACCTCAGTTACTGTCTATTTTATCTTTGGAGATAAAACGCACCAAAACTGCGGGTCCCTGATTCAGCTAGGTTGGTTGCCCAGCAGTTCTGGAGGAGCTTACAATCTCCATCTTCCTGTCTTCCTGTGATGGGATTACAGATATGTGCAGCTGCCTCCCACTTTTTAGACAGTAGAGAGCTGAACTCAGGTCTTCATGCTTGTGTGGTAAGCACCTTACCCATGAAGCCATCCCTCTAGCTTAAAGTTTCTTAAACTTTAAGTTTCTTAAAGTTTCACTTATAAAGTATTCATTCACATGAACTAAAACGGAATCCTGAGTTCTATCTCCATGTTGATACATTTCTCTAGTCCAAGTGAAATGGTGCTTCAGGAAGCCACTGGTCTAGATGGGAAGCCTTTGAACAAAGCAGTTTATTCTAGAGCTATACTGAAGAGTATTCTTAACCTTGACAATGAAAGTCTGATTACTACTCAAACATACTTTGTACTATATAATCTAAATTTTTTATTTCTCCCAAATTATCTTCCTAATAGCCAGGAGAACCCAGACTAAAGGCAGAAAACAGGTCCTTGAAGCATCCTATCTCACTTGACACTGGCTGGCTGAAATCTATGGCGGGCAAGCAGGCTTAAGAGGACCAAAATGCACCTTTAACAATAGTGTAAGTTGGTGAGATGGAGAGGACAAGACGGGGCTTGACAGTCAACCCTCCATGGGAAAAACTTTAAGTCCCTGGTATCTTAACAGTCTGTTTATAAAATACAACATCTGTTCTAAAAAAGGCCAACCATCGACAAACACGCCCTGTGTGCCCACCAGGAGCAAGGGTTAATATGCTGATCTCGTTTTGTTCAACAATTGCAGATTAAGAACGTGCCTGTAAAACCACAGTGTGGATTAACAGACTCGGCTGCAGAGCTCATGTTTTCTAATATGACAGGCAGAAATGACACCTGTTCTTAGGGGAGATGGCTTTAAATGTCACTTGATGGGAGCAGTGTAGTTCAAAATATTAAACACCCAAGAGAAATAAGAAATGATTGCTTTTCCTACAACGATATCCTTTCAGAATCGAATGAGCCCCTGAAGGTTACCTATGTGTTAACCTGCAAGCCTGTTTTCCATTTTTTCAGCACTAGAGCTCAAACCCAGTGTGAGCCAAGTGCTCTACCACCGAGCTACACCCTGACTTCTAACTTTTCTCTAGTTCAAGAAGCTCCCCCCACACCCCCATTAGTCTCTTCCTATCACAATCTAGTCTGTAGGATGAGAAAGGGAGGCTCCTGCAGCCCACCTTACATAGGGTCGAAGTGAAGTTCTCCACAGTCATCAATGGAACGTCAGTTTCCGGTATCTTGTAAGCCTCCAATTGAACTCAAGCAAACAGAAAACAGAATAGCTCAGCGTTCCTCCTAAATCAAAGCTATGAGCTAGGAAGAATGTGGCGGAATTCTGAGAGGCCAACATGTAAGTGAATGTGGGTATCCAGAAGGCACATACCCTCGCTGAAGACGGCTTACTTCCTTGAGGGTATTTTCCAAAATCTTCTAATGTCTAGCTTTGATTTTACAGTTGATCAATAAAGGCCTCACATTAGCCTTGGCTTTAGTGTAAAAGGAAAAGGTACACAATAAAATGTTGTAAAAACAGATGACCTGCTTCTTATAGTTCTGCCATCTAAGTCCACAATGCTCCCTGCATACCTACACAACTGCAAGCCAGGAGCCAAGTGTGGCGGTGCACACCTGCAACCCCAGCACTTGGGAGGTGCAGGCACGAAGACCAGGAGTTCAAATCATCCTTACAAACAGACAGAGTTGAAACCAGACTGCTCCATGAGACTCTGTCTCAAAACACAAAACCCAACAGAAAGCACCTGCCTGTCAGGACTCTAAAGCAGACTAGTGCTGAGGTGTCCCCCAGTGCCCAGGAAGCAGGACAAGATCTCCCTGGGAGAACAAGCTGAAACCTTCTGCCTCCAAGCATTTCCACAGAAAGCTTTCAGTGAAATGTGGTGACTCCACAGTGAAAACTTAACAAGCAGGCAGGACAGGCAGCTAAGCAGGTAAAAGCGCCTGTCACTAAGCCTGACAACCTGAATTTGATCCCTCTGACGAGCATGATGGAAGGAGAGAACAGACTTCTGCAAGTTGTCTTACCGCCTTTCATGTGAGTCACCATGTGTGTATGCCACGGTGTGTACACCCATTCCTAGCATGTAAACGGAATTTAAAAACTCCTGACAAGCACACTGAGAAGTCAAAGCACTGACGCGAGCAGGAACAGAAGGAGAATCAGAGCCGCTAACCCTGAAACACACTCCTCTGTATGTGACTGTTCAATGACGTAGACGTGCCTACAGTTCATCTATAGCAGGATGTCAGTGTCTCTCACTGCCTTGCCTGCTGTCTTCTGGACATACAGAGGTGTACAAGTGACCTTCTGAGGTGTTCCTCATGGATGTGACCATCCACTCTCCCTGATCCACATTCTGCTTCTTTTTAACATGTGTGCGCGCATGCATGTGTGTATGTGTGTGTGTGTATGGGTAGACATGTATGCATGTGAGTAGCAGTCATAGGCCAACTCTGTGATCAGGAGCTGATCACACTTCTCCTGTGAAACAGTCTCTCATTAGAACTCAAGGCTCAGTGACTGTGGTAGTCTGTCTAGCTGGGGAACCTCCAGTCTCTCTTCTCCAGCATTGAGATTACAAATGTGCCCACCATACCTACACCCACTTTTATGTGAGTTTTAGGGACTGAACTCAGGTCCTTATGGCTGTGTGACATCTGTGTGACCATCTCCAAAGCCCCTAATTGTCTGTACAACTATTGTTAGAAGCCTTTACATATAACCTAGAAACAGTGGCCAAGTCACAAAACCAGGGCAGTTATATAACATGAAGACAGAACCTCAAGTAGGCACATGAAGTATTAATTTTTTTCTTCTGAGTCCACCCTATCAGATTTAGTATATAAATGTCCTTAAGGCCTCTAGGTGCTAATTTAATAAGACCAGCCTGTTCCTGTGGGAAATCACCATCTCCAGTCTACAAAGGCACTGCCAGTAACAGATCCCAACTTGGATATAAGAAATGGAGTGAGAAGAAAATAACTGACCAGAGCCTGTCACACTGAGATGAATGTCTCTCAGGACTTAATATAGAAATATTGGGGAGAGGCTGTGTGGCTAAAACAGTCAGTGGCCAGGCTCCAAGAGAAGACCTTGAGAAAGAAGAAGGCAAGCACAGGCACGGGGCCATGACAAATGCTGAGTTCCCAGGAAGCCCAGAAGGGAACCGGTCAACACAAGGCTGTCCCTCGCATGCTCCAGCAGCAGTGTTGCTGTGACTCACAGTGGCCAGGCGTGTGGATGGCACTCTTTTCCAGTCAGTTCACACTGCCACGTGAACTGGTCAGCCCTAAACAGACAACTACATCAAGCCTCTTCGGTGCACTAGAGGCAGGGGGACAGGAGCAGAAAGAATGTACAGGTCAGAGGAGGACAAGGGGTACTCTGAAACACTGCCTCCCAGACAGGACATGCACACCCCAGCGACGGCCTCGTGGTTGGCTGTGGTTACCCGTACAAGACACTTATAAGATCAGGTCAGTCAACTTCCCATCCTGGGGGGCGAGGGAGGTCATGAGGTCACCTGGTGATACAAGGAGCTACTAGCAGTTGCTGGTTGCTGGGGGAAGAGAGAATCACATTCTTTGTTGTGTAGCCATTACTAAGTTCTGCTCGAGCTACAGTAAATAGTCCTCACCTGGGCTTATCCAAGTAGCCTTAATTAAATTCAGTAGGAGGAAGACACGCACGTACATGCGCACCTGCACGTACATATACACACATACACCCACCACCAGCAGCAGCAGCAGCAGCAGCAGCAGCAGCAGCAGCAGCAGCAGCAGCAGCAGCAGCAGCAGCAGCAGCAGCAAAACACAAAAGATACAAAAGTAGGAGAATTTGTTGGGAAGAAGGGTTCAGTAGGAATGGAAGAGGGAAGAGATGGTAATTGGGGTGAAAATGACCAAGATATATTATATTATGTATGATATTGTCAAAAAAAAATATGAGAATGGGGCTGCAGAGATGGCTCAGCGGTTAAGAGAAATGTCTGCTCTCCTGGAGGTCCTGAGTTCAAATCCCAGCAACCACATAATGGCTCACAACCATCTGTAATGAGATCTGATGCCCTCTTATAGGGTGTCTGAAGACAGCTACAGTATACTTACTTATAATAAATGGATAAACCTTTAAAAAATCAGCTCTTTAAAGATATGTGAATGATGTGTTTTATTAAAATAAAATATAAAGCAAAAATCATCATGTGTGTGTGAGGGGATGTACCATCTGCAAACCTATGCTGAGCATCTGAGTTTTCCAGAGGGAGGCTTCTTTCCTCTGTAGTTTTACACGTGTGCCCTTGGACCAGCCCCAGGCCTAATTATCTGCTGAGACAAAGATTCTCTCAAACCAGGTGCCAGAGTACAGTCTTCAAAAGGTCAGGGGTAGTGGGGCCTTCCAGAACCGGTTAGGAGAAGAATGCCTTCTATAAATAAGGCTCTTGAGGACATAAACACATCTCCCATGAAAATAATATGACAAAGGGGATGGTACCCAGGCTGGGATGCTGTGTTTTACCTCAGAATTGTTATTTAGGCCTTTTGTGTGTGCATGAGCACACATGTATGGAGATTGGGAGACAACCTGCGGGAGCCAGTTTTCTCCTTCCCCCATGATCCTGACTTTGGAGCAAGTGCCTTTATTGGATGAGCTATCTCTTTGGCCTAAAATGCTATATTTTAAAAAGAGCTATTTTAAAATGTCATAATGTGTTCTATGCTGACATGAAAAGTCACTGGATTTCCCCAGAAGAAATGTCTATAGCTTCCACGGGCCAACAAGATGGCTCACGGGTAAAATGCCCCTGCCATTCAAGCCCAAGCTGAGTTTAATCCCCATTTACTCACTCCTGTGTGCTTTGTGTGTATGGGTGCAAAGGGAGTGCATGCCATGGCTTACTAAAGGAGGAAAAAGAAAATCAACTCCACAAAGTTGTCCTCTGACTTTACATGTAGAACATGCATTTGTGCCTACCATCACATACACACACACACACACACACACACACACACACCGATGACAACGACAACGTCGTTGGTGGTGAGGATATAACTTCTGTGCCCAGAAGGCTTGTGCTGTGTGAGCCATACCCACCACCCTCATCTTTTCCAATAGTGTGAAGGCAGCCGGTGGAGGTGCGCATGCCTGAGGAGGCACGTGGTCGCTGCAGGCTCAGAGGGACTACGGATGCACATACATTTCCGCCCCCATCCTCCACCTGACCGACCCTCCAGCTGGCTGTAAAGGCAGGCGGTCCTGCATTTGAACCAGGAATGTACTAGAGCTTCACAGGAAGGTAGAAATGACTAAGCCTCCATAACCTATACTTTCTTCATCTGCAAATGTATATAACATTAAATACTTATTTCCCCAGCACCAACAACTGCAGTATTTGCTCAGTGAGTTGCTCAACTGAACAACAGAATGTGGTCCACTTTGACAGCAGCACACTAGGACAAAGAGGCGGAGTCTTAAGCAGGAAGACAGTTTGGAAGAATCAGATTATCTCAGCAAGCGAGATGCTCACTGAGTAAAGGCACCTGCCACTATGCCCAACATGAACTGAAGCCTAGGACCCACATGGTGGGAGGAGAGAACCAAGTCTCGAAAGTTGTCTTTGACCTTCACAAATAAGCCATGGCATGCACTCTCCTTGCACACACACACACACACACACACACACGTAAATAAAAGTGTAAAAAAGAGAAATAATGAAATAAACTTTTAGAAGTAAAAAAAATGCTGGGCTGGGGAGATGGCTCAGCATTCCTACAGGTAGAAACTGAAGAACGTTCTGGAAGCAAATGGGCCAGCAAGCCTAGATCTCAGCACAGCACAAGAGAGGCTTACTTAAAACATAGAAGGTGAAGACAGGCTGCTGACGTTGTCACTGGACTTCCACAAATGCACTGTGCACACATCATGTACACACACACACATAAAGTCATGAATTAAAAGTGTACAAAATATCTACACAAGAAGGCATTCAGATTCTGTTTCCAGAAGGCAGATCACCTACACCTTTGGACCTGCAGAATCCTCTAGAAAACCCATCAGGACTCCTCATAGACATATCAGCTAAGGCTGACTTGGTTGGCTAAGCACCAAGGTGTCAAAATGGCAGGTGGTAACTTAGCAGCAGCAGGGCTCTTCCGAGGACCCTGCACCTGCCCTGGCCTGGCTGCTTCTGAAGAGGCCCTGGGATTAGTGGAGTCAGAGTAGTTTTGGACACTCAAGCTGTTATGTTGTCTGCAAATCACAGTAAGAGGCTCCTCTCTGTTAAAGCAGAGACTGAAATACTGGGAAAGTTAAGACATCAACAGTAAAAGGCTTGGTGAGGCTTCTAGAACATCCTGAGAGTGTTCGGTAGGAACAGGGAGATGGGGCTACTGAGCCCAGAGCCTCCGGATGCTCACAACCTCCGGATTACAACCACAAATGCTTTGTCACTCCCCCACTCCCCAACCTGCAGCCTTACAGGAACCATAGTAAATTGAGTTAGCTACCTCATAAACAGCTTTGAAACACATGGGTTACTCATCACATCACACTGGCAGAAGAACCTGTGAACCTTAAAACTGAAAGCTGACTCTGACATTTATTTTCTTATTTCTTCCTCACTTTTAGATCCCAAAGCCCAGCCCCTTTCTTTCAAGCACTTGCTCCATGCAAGCTGTTCAATTTATTCCTTGTTTGCAAAAATCTTCTTTACATTTTACCCTGTGAAAGTGGTTTGGTCCTTTCTCCTCACTAAAGAAAAAGGCATAGAGGTAACAGTCCAGCTTGGGCTCTTCTTAAATGGCACTGATGGGGTCTCCCTGGAACACTTTGTCTTCAGCTCTGACTACAGTGGTGCTACTCCCGATAGAACTGATAACAGCAATGCCAATCTCAGAGGACACCAGAGCCCAGTTCCAAGCCAACCTACGGTGCTGAGACAAGAAGACAAAGAACCAAGGGGTATGTGAGCCTGTGTTGAGAGTCAAGGTCTTAGGCCCTTCCTTGTAGCATCCAACCCAGGCCTAAACCTTTCAACACCATCTTAACTAGCTGCTGTGCAACTCCACAGAGATGTGACCTTCCTCATCACATGCAGCAATAAAGCCAATGCGACCGACAAGTGGGGTCCAGGTTAAAGGCAACCAGTCTTTGGCTGGAGGCAACAACAAGACAGTCAGGAGCAAACACAGCAACAGCAAGGTTTCCTGATGGAACCTGAAGCAAACAAACATAAGAAAGCAAAGCTCTGTTTGTATTTTAAATTAGATAGAAAACACAAAAGCAAGCAAAGCTTAAGTGTCACAGTGAAACAAAGATGTTATTTGACAACAGTAGTAGGGTAAGTGGATACAAACGGAAAAGCCAGGACAGACCCACACAGACCCATACAGCAGAATCAGTGAAATCAAGTTAAAGTATTTATCGCAATAAGGAATTTAGTGAGGGCCAGTGAACTGGCTCAGGAGGTAAAGATGCCTGTAGCCAAGCTTGACAACCTATGCTCAATTCCTGGGATCCACAGGATGGGAGGAGAGGACCAAGTCCCACATGTCATTTTCAACCTTTGGCCTCCAGAGGCATGCCCCATGCTAACAAGCAGGCATATATACACATAGACACACGTACGTGCGCGCACACACAAACATATATGCAGACACACATGCACACATATACACACAAACATATACACAGAGACACAGACACATGCACACACATATACACACAGACATTCACACAAATACACATATATACACACAGAAACTGACACACAAATACTTTTATATACATGCAGAGTGGAAACTATTTAGTTCTTCTTCCTGTTGAAAAGCTCCGACTTCAGCTCATTACAGGCCGTCTAGGACTGCAACACACCTACAGCCTTCTGCACAGTAGTGGGGAAGCTACTCAGAATGACTGACAGGAGACCAGGACACTTCTGGAGCCGTGATTTTCATTCCCCTTTCACAATTAGGAATTGCAATCTTTTGAGTTCACTGCATATTTACAGTAGGCCAAATGTCTCTTGGTTCAATCTCTGATGACGTGCCAGTGTCCCCCTTTCTAGGTGATACATGGAAAGACAAGAGCTTTTGGAGTCCATGAGAGCTGGAGAGAGAAACCCATGTTTAGAAGCATACACTTGGCTGACGAGGAAATGAGGAAACCCACCTTAGACACTCCTGCTCTGAAGGTCCATGCCTTGGAGGTCTCACTTTGGGCCCTAGGGGAGAGCAAATCCCCAAGCACACCGCCTTTACCATCACTACCAGAGCTCAAGGTGCAGAGGGCAGAGTGGAACTACTCTGTCCTCAAGGTATCTGAGGCAAAACAACCAGAGCTAAGGGCTCTGGTCAGAGCACAGCCGAGGAAGGAGGGATGAGTAAACAGCCCCTCCCTTCCGACGTCAGTTCTAATTGCAAACTAGACCCCGTCTACAATCACCCTGGGAGTGAGGCTCAGTGAGGATCTGTCTAGATCAGGTTAGCCTGTGGGCACGACTGTGAGAGATTTCGTTGTCAGGTTGAATGGGGAAAGTACACAGGCAACAAACATTTCATGGACGGGGCCCTGGGCAGAGGAGGAGAGGGAGCCCAACACTTGCATGCTTGCATTAACTGACTGTTCTCTGCTCTCACTGTGCTGCAACCAGCTGCTTCACATTTCTCCTGATTCCGCCTCCCAGTAATGATGGACTACAAACCGGAACTGTGAGCCAAAGAAGCCCTTTACCCCAGAAGTTGCTTTCATGGGACATATTATCACAGTAACAGGAAATGAAAAAACCAGGAGAGTCTTGTAAGTAATCTCTCTCCCAGGCCAAGGTGCAGCCACACTAGACTCAGTTATGTGCAAAATGATTCATTACTGGGCTTGCCAGTTGGCTCAGTAGGGGAAGGTGCTTGCTCTGGAGGATGACCTGACTGAGTTCAACCCTGGAACCCACAGAAAGGTTGAAAGAGAAAATCTATTCCATAAAGATGTTCTCTGACCTCAACATATATGCCCCCCAAACATAACAATAATAAATAAAAAATTAAAGCTATTTAAAAAATGGTCATCACTCCATGTCTGAAATATTTAAGGTACCCTGGCCTCCACTTAGGATGGGAGAAAAAGTAGCACTGAAATATGACTGAGGCTTTTGTTCATCCTACACACTTTTAATAATAAAATGTCCAGCAAAAACTTCTGCGTTGGGCTTGGCTGAGTTATGGAGTTTATCTCCTAAAAGGCAAAAAAAGCCCCATAGCTCAGCCCATTCTCCAAACCAAGCCTGAGTTATAAGCAGTCTAACAGGGCAGGAGAGATGACGGCCTGGAGTTGCAGATGGTGGGGTATTAGATGTGACCGCTATTTCAAGACAGACTTTTCCCTTAATATTTATAGAAAAAAAAAATGGGCACCTTGGAATCAAACGAGTTTAACTCACGGGCAAGCATAGATGGCTGTGCACGGGCAAGCCTGGTGCCGGTGTTTCTGACAACTGGCTGATGAATTCCCACTAGACTCCATGATTACAGGGAAGGGCTGGGAAGCAGAGGACAAAGCTGTGGGTGTGGCTTGAGGCCCAGGCGCTGCCCGGCAGTAACTTACCTTCCCTGCATACTCAGACACAATCTGCTTGATCTCGGCAGAGCAGAGACCCACGATCTGGCCCACGGAGCTTGCGGTGAGACGGCTCTGCAATCACATGAGGTATATTCTCAGGGCCATGTGCCCATCACCGCACTGCCCCAGGAAAGTCACTTGGCTTTGACCTCTGACTCACCCTAGAGGTTCAGGACAGGTGTCAGAGGCGCCCTGCCACCCCGCCTCCCCTATCTCCAGAGTCCCTCTGCTGGCTGTGTTAGCTTCCTTGTCCCCTGGAACCACCGCTCTCTCTCAAGTCATTTAGTAGCTACGGTAACTTCCCCTCTGGCCTTGGACCTTGGTTGTCCTTTCTAACTTCCCCTCAGGCACTCGTTACCTCTATTAGCTTTCCTTCAGGCCCAAGAACCCCTAGGATTCCTTCATCTCCACCCTCATGTCCAGCCCTTTGGGGTCCTGAGGCTCACAGATGAGAAACAGAAAGGAAGCAGAGGCCCTAAACTATCTCTTTCTTCCCACAGGTCTTTCCCAGTCTTGAAAGACATGGTCACATCCAAGGACATAGGTAATCCTTCTGGGCAGGCCTTGACCTGTGAGAGGGCTCCCTGGCAATTTAGGACTTCATCTCCTAGACAGCTGGGCTTCAGAAGAAGACAAGAGTTCCCATGGTTACAGAGAAGCAGGACTGACCTTTGGTCTTCCATAGAGGTCAGCACACTACCCCTGCAGGAACATATTGCCCCAACAGGTTCCTTAAACTCTCCCTCTTGGAAGGCCTGATAAGAGTGCCAGGCATTATAATTAGGTTCCTGCTGAAGACAGAGAGCTCTGAAGACAGTGTTCCCCTGCCTCAGGCCCCTAGAACAGACTGGGGTGGGGCCAAGTCTCTATCTCTGCATCCCCTGCACAACCCCCTTCCCTGCTAGCCCTCACCTCCTCATTTGCCATGGCGGTCATCTTGGTCATCAGTGACTGAATACGTTGCTGAAAGAGGAAGAGAACAGTGATGAGCGGTCCTGACGACAGTGAGACTGAAACAAGTGCCTGCCCAGGTCTCTGTGGTGAAACCGCAGAGCTGCTGCTTTAATGAGGGTTAATGGCGAACCTCATAACATTTCACAAAAAGGGAACTGTGAGTGGAAACCAGCTTGAGAGAGCTGTGGGTGAGAGCTAACTCTCCCCTCAGATGACACACACTCGAACCTCCGAGGGCCACCACATGCCACACACCTCTTCCGCTGCTTGAAGCTCATCTTCTTCATGAGCGTCTGGTTTCTCTGCAGCTGACAGCCCTGCAGCCAGCGCTGTTTTCTTGTCCTCAGCCTAGAAGGGAAGATGAGAAAACAGCTGAGCATCAGAGTTGGAGACTCAGCAAAAATAAGACAAGCTTACAGAGGGGTAGCTTGTGAAAGAAAACATATCTGGGGCCCAACCAAAAGAGAACGGATAATCTAGGGGCTCCAGGTCAAGTTCCAGCTTCTAAGGCAGGCCAGTCAGGGTTGGTGAGGCCTGTCTGACACGGCATCACACCTATCAGCTGGACTCCAATCATCCTTGCTCTGTAGCTCTGGGACGCTTCTGCTCCTGGCCTACAGAGGCCGCAGGTTAGAGATACCAAGACAGACAAGCAGGAAACAAAGGCGGCTGCTACATTTCCAGGACCCCCGTTACCCTGTGACAGTGGTGCTGCTGCCATCTCCCAGTCTGCATACCCCTTACCTTCTCTGTTTTGCTCTGGCGACTAAATCCGTATCTCCTGCAAGCCATGACAAAAAATTTAATTACTATTCACAAATCTCAATAAATTCCAACAACTGCATTTTTTATTAAATCCTCTGTGTTTATGTGTATGTGTATATGTGTGTATGTGTGTGTGTATTTGTGTGTGTATATTTGTGTGTATGCATGAGTACAGAGGCTGGCAAACAACACTGGATGTCTCCCTCAGTCACTTCCCAAATTGTTCTGAGACAGTATCTCTCAATGAACTCGGAGCTCACCAATTAGCTAGCCTGGCTGGCCAGCAAGCCCCAGGGATGCTCCTGCTTCTGCCTCGAAAGACTAGGATTACAGGTGTGTAAAAGCCACACCCCCTTACAACTGCCTTTTACACAGTGCTGGGATGGGACTCAGGTCCTCAGGCTTGCATGGCAAGCACTTTACCATGTAGGCCTTCTCCTCAGATGGCTTTTCACAGAATATGAAAAGGATTGAGGATATTCAGTGCTTAGAGAAAATATTCCATGTGCCTTCCCCAGAAACATAATCTATCAGATTCCGAATATGGCCAGTCATGGCATCTGCTGTTCAGTTGCTATACATGGGAACGCTAAGACAGTACAGATTGTCCTTTAAGGGCACTCGTTACTCTTCGGACCAGGAATTGCACCTCAAAACCACTTTGCAAGCTAAAAACCTTGAAAACATCTGTGCAAGCAGACAGTGTATCTAAGGCCAATGCAGACTTTAATATTGTTTTAAGCCACGCTCATATTTTATTTTCACACATAATGTCAGTCATATGAACTCACTTTACAAGAGCTTAAATTTAAAGGTGTGCGATGCATTTCAGCTTCAGTTAGTTTATTTTCTGGCTTAAAACAAAAACTATGCTTTTTTTTTCTTCTAAAGCAAATACAGTAACACACAAAAAACACTCAACCCCAAACAAAGACATAATGTGAACAACCAGCCTCAAAGACCTTAGTTCAGAATAAAGTTGCATGCAAGCGTTTAAGAAAAAAAACAAAGTGAGGTTTTGCTCTGCCCTGCTCAGGACGCACCTTGCCCGTGGGATCAGTATGTGGCTCTCACTGGTCTAGGGTCTGCAGCTTCACCCCTTCCTGATCTTCCATGGTGCCCACCCAATCTCTCTTTAGCAAGATGCACTGCTGGCTCCTAAGCCAGCTCCCTCCTCCAAGGCCCTGCTCCGCCTCATATGAGCAGCTCTTGCTCCATCTACTGTCTGCCTAGAGCCTTACAGTCTGACCAGTTCTCTCCCTTCATCTGCCTCTCTGCTCAACACATGTCTCCAAAGCTTCCACTGTCCAAGTGCATACACACAGAGCCAAGACCTGTCCCTCTATCACATACACACGGCCCCACTATGTCAGTTATGGCCTACCCTTCTGGTGGATGCTGCTGCTGCTGCTACAGTTTCAGTTTCTAATGTTCATTGAATGAAACAATACAAATGAAAGAAAATGCAGAAAGTAAGATGTCATAAGCCTTGTCTAACTTTGCAATAGAACTAGAAAACACCAGAACAGACATTGCTGGGCAGTGAGCCAAAGTATAGAAAATTCAACCTAAGGCTAAAGTTTGAGTGTCCACACAATTCTGAAAGGGCTTCATTGCAGCCTCTGTGGATTAGTCAGTATTGCTGAATTAACAGGAAAAGCCACATCAGAGTTAACATTTTACAAGGTAGACGTAGAAGTTCGAGGCTGTCAAGGGCTGGAATGTTGATGATTCAGAGCCAAGCTACTTTGGCGATATCCTTAACCCCCTTAGTCATTCACTGCCCACCTCTAACCTGATACAAGCTGTCGAAATGAATTTAGCATTACCACCCACTCCCACTAACCCGACAGCTAAAACTGTCACCAGGCAGCAGCACCCCTGCCACAGCACATCTCCTTGGTTTGTTAACACATCTGCCTGATGTAGAAAAAAAAAAAAAAGCCTTTGTTCTGTAGTTTCAGGAAACCATTTCCATGTGGGAATATGATATTTTGGGCAACCTAAATTTATGTTCCAGGGCCTTAGTAACTTATGTTTGATTCAAGAATAAAGTACTTATTTTTTTTTCCCACCAACCAAAAGGGTAAGAGTCATAAGATGACACCCAAGGTCTCTGGCTGTGACTTCTCTAAGTGCGCTGTAACCCTGGGCCCACCTAACATTTCCACCAGTGTATATGAAAAGTGTCTGGATCTAAGGTATGAAACTGCTTCCACTCTGAAACTGGATTTGGGGTGACTTAAGTCTGCAGTTGCAGGTCACAATCTGGAGTCTGGGTGATTGGATCCCATGATTCAGTTCCTCCCCGGTGCAGACAAGGGCCACACTACACTTTCATCACAGTCCTTTCTCATTTGTGAGTGCGTGTGAGTGTCTGAGTACGTGTGTGACCACCTCATTTTTAGGACAGGGTCTTGGACTGGCCTGGAGCTCACCTGTGAGACTAGGCTGGCTGCAGTGAGCCCTAGGGATGTCTCTGTCTTTGCCTTTCTAGCCCTGGAGTTACAAGCGAATGCCAACCACAGGCAGCTTTGTACTGTGGGTTCTGGGGACTGAAATTCAGTCCCCAGATTGGTAAAGCGAGGACTTTTACCAAATGGGCTACCTCTCCAGGCCTTTGTTAACAATTTTTAACAAGGGGCCATGCACTTAAATTTTGTACAATCCCTGTCCCTTCTCAAAATAATGCCCCTGGTATGAATGGTCTCTGAACTGGAAAAACATATTCAATTCTCAGCAGCAGAAGATGAGCTGGGAGAAGGACCATCACACATAACTTAAGACCAGAACAAACTCAGTAGCTTTTGAAACACACTAGTTTCATTTGTGGGAAAGAGATGACATCAGAGAATCACCTCAAAACAAGCAAACAGACAAAGCCATACAACATCTCACCACCAGAGGCAGGTGAGACGGCTCAGTGGGTAAAGGTGCTTGTCATGCGAGCTCGGAGACCTGCGTTCCATCCCTAGAGCCCACATGGAGGTGGAAGGAGAGAACTGATCCCGTTAAGTTGTCTGACTTCTACACAAACAGTCCATGGCTTGCACACAACTCTCATCTCTGTCTGTCTGTCTGTCTGCCCCCCTCCTCCTCCTCTCTCTCTCTCTCTCTCTCTCTCTCTAATGTACTGCCTTTCCTTGAAAAGCTAGAACAGCTAAGGCTAATTTCCTCTGTTTACCATTGCTTCCCAGAGGAAGGCGCCATGAGGCACACAGGGAGATGCTAGTGAGAGAGAGTTAGTGTCAGCCACACAAGGTTCGGAACACTATTCCCACACAAGGGCAAGAAGCACAAGGCACATACTCACATCAAAGGATCAGTCACCCTGGGTAGACAACGAAGGGCATGGGCAAGGTTACTATCCAGTGTTGACCAAGGGAAGTCTGTCTTGCATGTTTTGAAAGAAGTGAGGCTATAAAGTTAAACTCTTTCTCCAGGACAAATCATTTTAACAAGAACTAAGGCTTACTATTAAGGCTTTCATTCTTCTACCCAGATCGACCTTTGCCCTGAAGGATGACTGCAGGGCACAGTGAGCTGGTGCACATGCTCTGTGGACTGGCTGTTTAAAAAGAGGGTCAGAGGATGAACTCCAGCCCTGGCCTCTGCACCAACTCCCCAAGGAGGTCAGAGTCCATGCACAGAAGCACCCACTTCCAGAGAACTACAAAGGGGGGCACAGAGCCACAACCTGGAAGTCACAGCTGCAGACCATGGACTCAATCAGGCAGGAGCTAGCTAGCTTTCTTTCCTTTTTTTTTTCCCCCCTCTTTTTTTTTTCTTTTTTGAAACATCTCACCATATAGCCTTGGCCAGCCTGGAGCTCTCACTTTGTAGACCAGGCTGGCTTCAAACTCAGAGATCCACCTGCCTCTGCCACCCTAACAGCATACCCCACTACTCCAGCAGCTATCCAATTTTAATTAACAAGAAATTAATTGTTGGCTTGCTTTTTCTTTTTTCCTTCCTTCCTTCCTTCCCTTTTGTTCTTTGTATTGTTCTCTCTCTCTCTCTCTTTCTCTCTCTCTCCCCCCACCTTCCTTTTAGGAATACAGACAATTTATTAAGAAAGGAAAAGCACCCCGAAGATGGGAGAGAGCTAGTAAGCTCAAAAAGCCTGTATTTAGATAGAGATATATTCTATAAATCTATCTATCTATCTATCTATCTATCTATCTATCTATCTATCTATCTATCTATCCATCCATCCTAAATATATTTCTATAT
This sequence comes from Arvicanthis niloticus, assembly GCF_011762505.2. Taxonomy (NCBI): domain Eukaryota; kingdom Metazoa; phylum Chordata; class Mammalia; order Rodentia; family Muridae; genus Arvicanthis; species Arvicanthis niloticus. The sequence continues at coordinate 11,194,067 of NC_047667.1, read as the reverse complement.
ATTCTTTTTTGTATGTATACAGGGAAGTGGAAGGCAGAGAACAACCTTCTTCCTCAGGACAGGGTCCACCTTGTCTTTGTTCTGAGGCATGGTCTCCCAGTGACTTGGACCTTGCTCAATAGGATTAGTGTAGGCTTTCTGGCCAGAGAACCCCAGGATCCACCTCCCTGTCTCCACCTCCTCACTGAGATAACAAGTGTGTACCTCCACTCTGGGCTTTTTTATGTGGTGCTAGGGACTGGACCCAGTTCCTTATGCTGCACAGCAAGCACTCTACGTGACCACTCCAGCCCCAGTGCTAGCCAGCACCAACTCCGTACCTGCCATATTCCAAAAGCGTCGAGTGGACTCGGGACTCCTCGTCCAGCAGCTCCTCTGCTCCCTGCTGCCGTCTGTACTTTCGCCGGGGCTTGTAAACATCCTGAGGGGACAAGAAAGGCAAGGCGTGGAACACGAGAGGTTCCCTGGACTGTGGCTGGGTGCCTCCAGCCATTCCAGGGGAGTAGACCTTTACTACAGGATGGGGGCACCCACCCAGTACCTCACATCAGGGGCAGCGGAATAGCGTCTATGTCTAATTTTCAACTTAAGGCAAGCTAGGATCACCTGGAAAGAGTCTAGATCAGGCTGGCCTGTGAACACGTCTGTGGGGATTGTCCTGATTGCCTTAATCATGTGAGAAGACTGAGTTTGAAAGTGGGTGGTACCGTTCCCTGGGGATGGCACCCGGACTGGAGAGAGAAGAGAAAGCCGGCTGTGCACTATGCACTACCGTGTGCACTCATTCTCTCTGCTCTTACTGTCATGTGAGCAGCTGCCCCAGTTCCTGACCTGAGTGCCCCACTGCAAAAGACTGTAGCCTGAAAGTTTAAGCCAAATAAACTCTTAATCTCCTCATTTGCTTTTTTGTCAGCATAACAGACAGAAAACTAGAGCCCAAGGTTTAGGAAAACTCAGGTGCGAGGCCATGCTGGAGCTGCCTCCCACCTGCAACGAGGTGACGACCATAAGCCTCACGTACCAAGAGAAGGAAAAGGTCCCATGGCCAGGGCAGAAGCTAGTGGCACAACTGGCCTATGCGCTTGTGTTCCTTCCCTCCTTCCCTCCCTCCCTCCCTCTCTCCCTCCCTTCCTTCCTTCCCATTCTTCCTTCTGCAACTGAGGATGGCCTTGAACTTCTGACCCTGCCTTCAGCGCCAGAGCACTGGGATTACAATGCATATGCCGCTACATACAGCTTTGTATACAGGTGCTGAGGAACTTAGCTAAGGTCATTTTAACAATGTATTCCTTTAATTCCAGATTTAACACTGTAATTGTTGGTTTTAATTGTCAGTGTGACACGATCTAGAGATTCTCTATAAGGAACTGTCCAGATCAGTTCAGCCTGTGGCCACAACCATGAGGAATACGTCTGTTTTTAACCTCACTCCAGTTAAGCCCCATTTCATGGGCAGAGAGGGCTGGCTGCAAGCTAAGCACACACGCTCGTTCCCTCTGCTCTGACTGGCTGTGACTGGCTGCCCTGACCTCCCTATAATGCTGGGCTGCGACCTGGAACTGCAACCTTAATAAACCCTCTCTCACTTTTTAATAGGGTGTTTTATTGTAACAACACAAAGCAAACTAACACATGTAGCTTACTTAAGCAAGGAACAATAGAAACAAACAAACACAGAACCACACACCTTATTATGTTATCATAATAAGGATATATATGCAAATTATAGTTATGTTTAGCCTTAAAAATATTTTGGTGTGCTGAAAGGTAAGGAAGCCATATTTTTGCAAATGGAAAACAAGGCTTTGTACCTTTTGCTGACTTGAAAAAATTATTAGAGTTTGTTCCCCCTCTTTTAAGACAGGATTTTGCTTATTATCTAAATTAGCCTTGAATGAACTCCTTGCCTCAAGTCTCGCTCGAGAGAGCCTCTTGCTTCAGCCTGCAGAGCAGGTGGGACTACAGGTACATCCCTGTTGTATGTCATCAACATACGATATATAATAAAGATAGATTTATTTTATAAGGCACACATTCTGGCTAAATATACATGTCTTAGTTAGGGTTTTACTGCTGGGAACAGACACTATGACCACAGCAACTCCTCTAAGGACAACATTTAATTGGGGCTGGCTTACAGGTTCAGAGGTTCAGTCCATTATCATCAAGATCAGAGTATGGCAGCATCTGGGCAGGCCTGGTGCAAGCAAAGCTGAGAGTTCTACATCTTCATCTGAAGGCTGCTAGCAGAAGACTGGCTTCCAGGCAGCTAGGATGAGGATCTTAAAGCCCACACCCACAGTGACATGCCTACTCCAACAGGGCCACACCTCCTAGTACTGCCACTCCCTGGCCAAGCATATACAAACCATCACAGCGCATATGTATGTATGCATGTATGTAACATGTGACTTATCTTTATCTATCTATCCATCCATCTATCCATCTTGAACAACATACGTGGCATGTAGTACATGTTCAATCATCGCTACTGTTCACCTTCTGATGGCCTGATCTGCCATTTTACCCCCAATAAATGTCCTTCCTGACTACTAATACAGCTCTGTATGTGGACCAGTGGACACTGTGACAGCACATGCCCTAGCTGACCCAACCCAATGATAGCCCCTTCAAACACTAGCACTTTACTACAGTTGGGATCTTTTCCTGGAGATAATCCAGCCTCCTGAGCCCCAGTTTATTTTTCTTCATAAAAATTTTCATGTACCTGTGAAACACAAATAATCTCCTTTTTTTAAAAACATGTATTTATTGTATGTGTGATCATACTTGTGCATATAGAGGTCAGAGGTCAACTTGTGAGAGTCAGTTCTCTCAGGTTTGGCAGCAAGCCCCCTTTCCCACTAAGCCATTTCACTGGCCCATCTGATGTTTTGCAGAAAATATCTGCATTATGCTTGAGAGCTGCTCTCAAAGTCCTACCACACACATCCCTCAGTTCACTCCCATTGTCTATACAAACAGCAAACTGTAAATAACACAAGCCAGACTTAGACAGAAATGAAAAGGAGAATGAGCCCCTGAACCTGGGACTGCGTGTAATTTAATTCCCACCATGCTCTCCCATTATAATAACACTGCATAATTGTGCTTAACTGCTGTTCTCCACAGTTACCAGTGACAGAGCCAATGACTCAAGACAGGAAATTGGATTCTTCTAAGAAAAGACTTCAAAACAATGGCACGAGGAAAGCCAGAGCCAAGGGGAGCTCACTCTGCACAGCAGCGGCAGGCTGGCTCTGTGTCCGATTAAGTAAGTACCTTCATATGCATCTTACCTTTGGCACTCTCAAACGCACAGGCAGAGGCAGAGAGGCAGAGGCAGAGGCAGAGGCAGAGGCAGAGAGGCAGAGAGGCAGAGAGGCAGAGGCAGGGCGCACACTATTGTTCTCAATGTGACACTAAGGAAGCAGGGCTGAGGAGGGGGCTCTGCTGACGAGTGCTAGCCAAGCATTCCTGAGATCCTGGCTTCCATCTTCAGACTACATAAACAGGGTGTGGTAGAATATGCCTGTACTGTGCTCTCCTGAGGTAGGGGAAGATGATTAGAAGTTCAGTGCTACCCTTCATCCTCAGTGTCAATGACAACTGGGGATACATGAGACCTGCTTCAGTAAAAAAACAAAACAACCCTCCACCCTCAACTAAATACATAATTTGCCCAATATCCTAGGATATAGTATTGGGCCTAGGATAGCCTTAGCCTAGGATGGCATTAGCCTACCTTAGGATTAGGATAGCATTAGCCTAGAACAGCAGTAGGCTCCGGATGTCTTGGCTTTTCTACTTATTTGCATATGCGAGTCACTCTAGCACCCACGGGCGGCCTCTCCAGCTGACCCTCTCACATGAGTCACGGTACCGTCTGTAACTGAGATACGACTAGCCTGAGCAATGAAGACCTAACACCAGCTACTTCAAGCTGTACAGAGCTAAGTCGCCCTTCAGAGCGACAGGCATCTTACCCCACTTCTGCCCCTGACTGCTGTGATGGGCAGCTCCCTTCAACAGACCTCGAACTACAAGATTTCACGGGATAGGCCCAGTGTCTCGCTCATTGTTAACATGACTGTGTCAATTTCAAGTCTGAGATTAACAACACTATGTTCTGCACGTGGCTATGTTCACTTTTGAAAAGTCACACAGGGCCAGCCACATGGCTCAGTGGGTACGACAGCTTACCGCTGAGCCTTAGGACTGGGTTTAATCCCTGAGACCCATGGCAGCAGAAGTACACTATGGCATGTGCACTCATGTGCACACATGTACGCACGCAATAAAGAAATCAAAACTTTAAAATACTTCAGGTGTTTATTACTAGTTAACTCATTATATTTTCTTTTTGTACAGCCCTTTGTTTGGGGGTACACATGATGTGTGGAGTCGAGGGGTCAGCGATAGGCGTCCTCCTCAGTTGATTTCTATCTTCTGTTTGTTTATTTGCTTATTTAGTATGTGCGCATGTGCCTAGGTATGGAGGTCAACTTGTAGGTTTTATGAGACAGGGTCTCTCACTTTTACCAAACTTCACAGTTTTGGCCACCAGCATCCACCTGTGCCGTCTCCCTCATGCTTATGTGGCTAACCCTTTCCCCAGGAGTCAGCTCCCAGCTACACAGTCTTGCTGTCAGCACATGCCAGGCCAGCACTGGCTACTCCTATGTACTGCCTCCCATTCTTGTTTCTGCTTATAGATAAGAGCTTAGATTTTTATTACACTATTTCTCTTACGAGCGTATGTCTGGGGGAGGGCGCACACATATGCCATGGTGCCAAGCAGAGGTCAGAGGACAACCTGTGGGAGTCAGTTCTCTCCTTCCATCACATGAATTTGGGGAGTGAGAATCAAATACAGGTTATTACCTTGGAAAGCATCCTGATCCACAGAGCCATCTCACTGGTCCTGCCCATAGCTAACAAAGCATTAAGTGACAGGGACAGAATGACATTGGACTGGGGACTCTTCAAATATGTTCTCCCTGGTTCTCATCAGTTCTCCTTGTGTGACACTTTGCCTTGGCAAGTGATAAAGGACACATGAATGGCATTAAAAAGTTAAAGTGACCCTAACACACAGAACTCTTGTGGGTCCAATAGCCACTTTCCTGGAAGGGACCATTACAATTGCTTTCACCTGTCACGGTAATCCCTCTGAACCCACATCTAAAATGGCAGGACAGGGAAAACACTACCTGCCACTGAAGTGTCAACCCTCTGATTGCTGCCTTCACAACTGCCAGGGACAACTTCTTTATTGAAATCCAGAGAAGTGCAGTGCCACTACCAATCTGGAGCTCGGGCACTCAAAGGCTCCAGTGGGCCACACAGCACCCTGCTCAAGGAGGAAGCTGACTCTACTGACCTTAAGTCGTTCATTCTCACAGCCAGCATAACTGGTCTAGTTTCCTTTCTGTCACTGTGATTAAACACTCTGACAAAAGGCGCTTAGGGAAGGAAGGGATATTTTAGCCCGTTGTTCTGGATTATGGTCCACCAGGCAGGGAAGTTGTAGCAGGTATGAGACAACTGACCACATCACTTCCACTGTCTAAGCAGAGAGAAATGAGTGATGCATCTCACTTGCTTGCTTGTGTTTAGCTCATTTTCTCTGCTCTTACACAGTTCAGAAATCCTTCTGGAGAATGGTGCTGCCCACAGTGGGCTGGGATTTCCCACATCAATTAATAAATAAGGCGATCAATCCCCTATAGGCCACGCTGGCCTGGACGATCCCTCACTGAGACCTTCCTAGGTGATTCTAGATTGTGTCAGATTGACAATCAATGCTGACCACTGCGGCATCCTTAACAGACCCTCTTCAGTCTAGGAGCTGTAAGTAAATCTGCTTCCCACCCACCAGGGCTCCATGGGTGCTGTACCAAGTGCCACACCACATTCCCAAAGCAGACAAGACAACTGTAACTTACACCCACTTTCCTTCCTCTCTAATATTTCACGTTAGTAAAACAGCAAACCAAGTGAAGTCCCTGGATTCTAAGGGACAGATGCTGAGACAACAGACAGCATTCATTCACGAATGTTTCTCCAGACACAGTTCCAACCTTGTCCCCTGTCTGTCTTTCCTGTGGGCAGCGCTGTCCCTCGGACACTATCGCCTTCTCACGGGTTCAGCACAGATGCCACCTCCAGGCTCCAAGAGTCTGTACTAAATTGTGTAGCTAAGCTGGGTACGGTGGTGCATGCCTGTAATCCTGGCACTTGGGAGGCTGAGGCAGGAGGAGGACTACCACAATAACTGTCTCAAAAACAAAACTCTAAAGGATTTCCTCTCAGTTGCCACTTCGAAGCGGAACAGAGTTGACAACACAGGAGGAAAAGGGGTACAGGCTGTGTCTCTTGAGTTCCTCATGTCTGCTACCATCAAGTGACCTGCTCTTCTCAGGGTCATCACTGTGGGACAACACAAATTCACGTCCAGAATTACTGTTCTGAAGAGATTCCTGAGCCAGCTCACAAAGCCAGGGGAGCCAGGCAAACTCAACTTCTAATCTTACTGCAACCCTGCCGTCTGCGTTCGATGCACAGTTGATATTTAAGCTGGGTGACTTGTTATTTAACAAGTGCTAACTTAAACACCAAAATAAGTAGCTCAGCTACAGAAAGGACTCTGTGGATAGAGGTACCTGCCATGGAAGCACAAGGACCCGAATTTACAACCCTAGAAGCTACATTTAAAACAAACAGATGTATCATTTGAGCATCTTTAACCTTAGCACGGCTACAGGGAGACCGGCAGCACAGATAGGAGAATCACCAGAAACTCTCAGGTCTGCTGTATGCAGCCAAAAAATAACCAAAATACACCATCTTAAACAAGTGAACGGTGAGGCCTAGCAGCCAGGCCCGTCCTCTCCTCCATCTATGGCTGCTGAGTCCTTGCAAGTGAGATCGAGTAGAATGTTAGATGCGCTATGACACGATGATATCACAAGCTAGACACACAGAGAGCTGCATGCTGCTTCTAGAAGACAGAGACTGTCCGTCAGGCACAGAGGGGCTTTATTCTCTTCAGCTCAGGGACAGCGGCTGGAAGCATCTTAACAAAGCTCCCACACACACACACACACACACACACACACACACACGGGAAATGGCTCATGTGTACTGACTCCAGTGAGCAGAACACACCACATATGGTGACCTTCCTGCATAAGCTCAAAGCTACTCTGTCTTCACAGAGCCATCATGGGGAGGGGGTGGGGCAGTGAGTTGGCTTCGCCATCTATAGTTCTTCATTCTCTAGAGCTGTGACGTTACTCTGGCCACTGGTGTAAGAAGGGGACTACACTTTACACTCTGATTTTTCTCCCTTAAACTGGAACTAAGGACTTGGGGCACGGCAGTGGGCTCTTGTGTTCTGGTGCTAAGTGTAAAGCAGGCAGGGATGCTAGCATACATTCTTGGCTGCCAGCTCCTGGGGGACGTGCGACTTCTATAGGGGATGTTTGAAGTCTATACAGTGCTGGGGCAGAGGCACAGGGGCAAGGACTTACTGAGAGGTCAACAACCATCTTGATGGCCTTGTCTTTTCTCTTTATGAAGTCATCATCCTGCAAGACAGAACACAGGAACTCAGCCAATTCTACTAAGGACGAAAATCATCTGTACACACAGATCTGCCTTATCAAAGAGTTGTTCATCACTGCTGTGCATAAAGAAGTCCAAATGGGCTTTTTAAAAATCTGTGTTTAGGCACGTGCATGTTTGTATATGTGCAGGTCCACATGTGTGTGCATGCATGTGGCGGCAAGAAGACAACCACTGTTGTTCTTCCTCAGGTCCTGTCAGCTGGAGACAGCCTCTCACTGCCCTGCTGCTGGCCAAGTAAGCGAAGCTGGCTAGTCTGGGAATCCTAAGGACATGCCTGTCTCTACCTCCCCAGTGCTGGTATTGCAGCCTAGCTTTTAAAATGTCTACTCAGGAATCAAACCCAGTAACTCTGACTCGCACGTCAGGTGCTACCAACTAAACTGTTTCCCCAGCTCTCAATTTTCTTATTAATCTCCCATGGGAAAAAGCTAGGACCTCTGCAAATGATACTGACAGGGCCTTACAGTTAGTAAGCGAAAGCGAGGCCAAGGAGATAGCAGTGACTGAGACAAACACCCTCATGGCCAGTCCTCAAAAGCACTAAACGTAACCTCAACTGTAAGCCTCAGCTCTGCCATCTGCAAAGCAGGAGCACCACCGCCTACATGAAGGAGCACCTGTCGGGATGAAGATGGAAGGCAGTGATGTGCTCGAGTATCTGAGTGCTTGGTGTTCTTACTTGTTGAAGTTACTACTAACTGTGCCCATAGGAAATGTGATCCACAAGCAGTCCCCTAAGAAGTTTGTTTTACAAAAATGGAACCATGGGCTGAGGAGACGGCTTAGTCAGTAAAGTACTTCTCCTACAAGCATAAAGACCTGACCTGGATACACCTCAGAACCCACGTGTAAGAACCACACTTGGAATCCCAGCACTGGGGGAGAGACAGGAGGATCAGCCAGGCTAGACGAATCTAGGAGCTCTAAGTTCAGAGGGAGCCATACCTCAAAAAAAGAGGGAAAAGCAAAAAGGAAAAAAAAAAAAAAAACATGGAGAATAACTGAGGGAGGTACCTAATATCAACATGTGGCCTGTGTGTGTGTGTGTGTGTGTGTGTGTGTGTGTGTGTGTGTGCGGCGCGCGTTGGTAAAACTGTAGAGATTTATCCTCAGCAGCCATCTAAAGAGCTGTTCTAAAGAACCACGAGGCTGCTGAGAGGTGCCAAGGGGAGGGCGGGGTGCTCACTGCACCCAGTACTCTTCCAGTGCATTCTTACTCCAACAGAGAACAGGAAGGAGGAGCGCACAGAAGTTTTCCCAGAGATGACGCTTTTGTAGTGGACAGCAGCTCATACAGAGAACAACGACCAGGCAAAGTACTGAGAACACGTGCCTGTCGAGTGCTCACTTTTAAAGGGACATAGGGCACGTATGCTACCTGCTGCATGGCTCAGGGGACATCACAGAGGGGAATACAAAGAGAATGTGAGAGCAGGAGGGGGAGGGGAGGCCTGTGAACACATGACACGGCTCTGCACTGGAGCTCACTATACCATCAGTGGGTACCGGCACAGTATCAGTCAATGCTCCAGAAAGCAGCACTGCCTGAACCAGCCGGGTAACAGACAGTATGGAAGGAGGGCATGGGTGTGGGACGGGAACGTGGTAGAGGCTGCCCAGGGTGGGCAGGAAGGAGTTGGAAGCAGATAGATTAAGACGCACCTTATACATGGATAAAATGAAAGACTGAGAGCAAACCCCAGAGAACTGGAGAGATGGCTCAGTGGCTGGGCTCTTACTGCTCTTGCAGCGGACACAAGTTTGCTACCAAGCATGACTGTCAGGTGGCTCGCAACCTCCCAACTCTAATGCCAGGGAACCTGACGTCTTTGTCCTCCTTAGGCACTTGCACCATGTAAACACACAAGCACACAATCTAAATATATCTGAAAGAGAAAGAAATTAAATATACCAGGACAGACAATGCCTAATAAATAAGCTGAAGGGAGCGGGGCAGAGCACTGACCTCGGGGAGGCTGTAGGTCTTCTGGAACTGGGATATGGAGTAAGATCGGATGTAGTCGCCCATCTCTTCCTTTGTTTCTATAGCTCGTTTCACCAGCCACTGGCGGGACAAAGTGAGGAGGTATGAGATGGCAGGAGTGGATTCCTACTGCAGTGAAAATACGCAGCCTGTGAATTCATGTCGGCACGACTGACCTGCCCAGGTGGGAAGAAACCAGGAGTACACACTGCTCTGTGACTAGAGCAACCTGCAGGGCACCTGAGATGACAAGACCCAGTGACCTCATGTCATTTGAAAGCTACAGGCCTGTCTGTCTCTCTGTCAAGAGAAGGGGAAGTTCAATGGCATTCCTTTTGTTGTTGAGACAGAGTCTCACGTAGCCCAGGCTGACCTCAAACTCACTATGTAGTTGAGGATGACCCCAAGTGCTGGGATGGCAGGCATGTATCCATCCTGATGTCAATGATTTTTTTTTGTTTTGTTTTCTGGATTGTTTGTCCCAAGGAGAGAGACACAGAAAGAGAAAGACAGAGGGGGGAAGAGGGAGAAAGGGAGGGATGGAGGAAGGAAAGGAGGGAAGGAGGGAGGGAGGGAGGGAAGGTGGGAGAGAGAGAGAGAGAGAGAGAGAGAGAGAATGAATGAATGAGAATGAATGATCTACAGAGCACACCTGGCGCAGTTCCTCTTCTGCTAGATGAAGGAAACCCTCCGCTGGTTCTATAGAAGAGCATGTACCAGTACAGAGCCTGAGGCACTGGAATCACTGAATAGGACAATCTTTGAATCCTTGTGACATTTGAGGTACAACCTTTATAAAACCTGACACAGACACTACATTATTCTGCTCAGTGATCTGCAGCTACAAGATAAAGCTGGAAGTTACAACTGGGAGGTTTCCACATCAGTTGACTGAACATGGGATTTTTATTAAAGTTCCCAGTCTCACGAGGCTGGTATCTGGAAGCAGCTAGCTTTGTTCTTCCTAGTTTCCAATTTTAAAACACCATGTAATTAAAACACACATGCTGTGGTGTAGCTTTTCCCTCAAAGATTGAAACAGGGAAGCTCTTTAAAAACAGGAATGTAAACAAGATCAAAATAACAACAGGAAGTCCCTGAAATTGACCAGATTCACTAGACACCACCCCCCCCAGAGTAAGTAATAAAAGCTGAGAATCTCCCTCTGAAGAAAGGAAGCCAACCTGCAAAGAAGACTCTCAGACAACAAAAGAGAAGACTCTCAGATGAGACCAGTAGCCTAGAAGAAGCAGAAACCAGGGAAACTGCCTACAAGAGGTTTAAAGCTGGAAAGGACACTCTCCAACTTGTTGAGCTGCCAGCGGGCTGTGCAGTGTGCTCCAGGTTCCCAGCCGTCTGAGTCATCTCTTCTCCTGTAAGTAAACCCTCACACAAATAATGGATTCCTGTAAGTAAGTCTGATAAAACCCACTGGTTCACCAGGTTGTACTTCGGTGATATGTGCACTTTGGTCTGTTGTGGGCTCCCTATCTTAGGTGAGTAGGCATATGTGTTACATCTTCCCAGAAAATGTTTTATCACACAACATGCACACAAACATAAATATGCACATCATACACACACACACACACACACACACATATACACACACACTCATACACTGTGGATAGTGTATGCATTGAGCCTGTTCTTCATTCATTCTTTCTGTCATTCACAAGCACATCAGAAGAAAGAACCATTTGTTACAGTTGATAGTCCCTCCTCAGAGAGAACTCCTACATTCTCAAAACAGAATGGGGACAGTGGTGGCATATCAAGTGCACAGCAAACTTGACCAGGTCCAGCTGCCTAGGTATGTGACCCATAGCAAGGCACTCCACAAGGAAGGAATAGGTAAACTCTATAGTTCATTTTCTTAATTAATTGTGTGTCCGTGGTTTGCATGTAGAGGTTGGAAACAACTCTGTAGAGTTACTTCTCTTCTTCCACCTCTATGTGGGTTCTGGGAATCAAATTTAGGTCACTGGGATTTCACTGATGCTTTACCTACAGAATCATCTTAAGGATTCAAATTCTGTTTAAAAGGCAGCCAGGCACAAGCAAAAGACATTAGGAAGCACTTGCCCAAAATAGGTTGGCTTCATGAAAAAAACCACGCTACACAGCACAGGGTGCACCCCTGTGCTGTGCATATCCTAGGAAAGACATTCTTGTTCTTAGCATCTTCCATCTATTTCCACTCTACCACCAACCCCTCCCCAGAGACCTTGGACACTGACTGAAATCACAAGCAGAGCAGGAGAAGAGATAGCATCGGGCAATGCTGGAGCCTCCTCAGTCCCACCAAGAACCCTGACTCTAGATCACATGGCATTTGTCCTGGTTCTTTCTGTTGCTGTGTTAGAAACTCCAAACAGAAAAGCGACTCAGAGCAAAAGCAAACATTATTTCACCTCACAATCGCAGGTTACAGTCCATCACTGTGAGGAAGTCAAGTCAGGAACTTCAAACACCTAGTCACATCTCAGACACGAACAGAGAGAAAGGAACGCACGCCTGCCTATGCTCAGCTAGCTTTTTCTACTCTTAGAGTCCAGGACCCAAACCAGGACTGGTGCTGCTCACTTTCAGGCTGAGTCTTCCCACATCAGTTACAGCAATCAAGACAATATTCACAGATACACCTACAAGCCAAGCTGATCTACACGATCCAGCATGACTCCCTTCCGGTACGATTCTACAGTATATCAAATCCAAGATGAGACCCAACCATGTAGCCAGGTGTGGGGGCCCACACCCTTAATCCCAGCATCTGAGAAGTAGAGGCAGACAGATCTCTTGAGTTTTCGGCTAGCCTGATGTACAGTGTGAGTGCCACAACAGCCAAGGCTTCACAGAGAAACCCTGTCTCAGACAAACAATCAAACCCAATAACAACAAAATTCCAAAACCAAAACAAACAAAAAGAAGCAACCATGCAGCATTTGTCTCGGTTCACCCCCTACCTTCCTGTGGATCACCAGCCCCACCCCCACTCCATTCTGACCTCTCATGCCTGTGTCCACTCCACCTGTGGAGATGAGCTCTGATGGATCACACCTAGTGTGATCTGGTAGTGAACGGAAGGAAGGAAGGCTGCATCCCAGAGCCTCTCCGAGAACTTGATCTAGAGTTCCCACTGTTACAACTAATGTCCGTTAGAGACTCACTTTCCACCATGACTCTCTAGGCCTTGAAAAGAGTATCTTCTTTCACAGACTCAGATCCAGTATGGACACGAGAAAAAGACAAGTCTTGGCCAACTGGTCTAGTCTACTTGGCAAGTAGACACCTAAGGGTCAATGGCCAACACTGTCCTCTGGCTTTCACATGATGCACACATGTGCATGCCCACATATACAAGACACCCATATGCACTTGTATGCCCCCACACTCATGTACCCACAAACACATGTGCACTGACAACACACACACACACATATACACAGCAATGCACATATGAAAAGGGAAAATAAAAGCCACTGATGGACTCATAGTAGAAGCCAAAGTGAAACTGTGGTGCTCGGAGCACAGCTGCCTTTTGAGAATGATGAAAGAATCCCTATCAGCTGTGCTGCACCAGACCCATCCCCCACTACACCAGGGTCCAGGCTGGGCTGTGAGAGCCGGGTGTGTTCCAGGAACTCCTAGTTAAGAGGCAAAACTCTACACAGAAGGCCTCACCTGCACGACAGGGAATATATGGATAAAATCCATGCCCTGGATCTGGTGGGGCTCCAGCTGGTGGGGACACTTCATCCTCGGGAGGACGGAGACAATCTTTTCCGACAGAGCTCTGTCCAGAAGAAAACAATAAGCAGAATCAGGACACACTGAGTGGCTCTAAAGACATCTCTAAAGTCTAGGCAGGACTCTGAAGAAGTCCCGGCCTGGTCAGGGTGACACTGACAGACCTGACTGAGTTCATCCTGGTAGACCGACATGAGAGCGCAACTCAGCTGCATGCATATAAGGTGCCAAAGGGATGCTTCTCGCCATGCATCGCGGCTATTTCTTTCTTTCCTTTGTTTTTGTTTTGTTTTGAAGGCAAGGCCTTGTGCAGCCCAGGTTGTCTCACAGACAAGGATGATCCTCCTGCCTCCACTTTGGTCCTGGTATTATAGGTGCATGCCACCATGCCCTAGTCATGTGGTGCTGGAGATCACCTACCCAGAACCCACACTAATCCAGTGGAGACAAGTTCTAGGCCCTGGCTCAGCATGTCTTTATGACGGGCACACCACCACACTGTTCTTAAGTGCCATCTTCAGCAGGGAGAGCGCCCTCTAGTGGGCCACAGAGCTAGAGCTTGAAAAAAATACCATTTGGGAGCTGAAAACCCAGTGGCCAAGACCTCCACAATGCACAACCTTCTTGCCTTTCCCTGGCCACTCCTCACAGTCAGCTTCATCAAGCAATTCATAAGTGCCTAGAGGGGCGGATAGAGCAAGTCACTTTGGGGTTTATGAGCCTCTTAAAACTGCCTCCCAGAAACTACAGCCAAGTCCAGGCAGTCCCAGCAACAAGCAGGAGAGGCTGCCAGCACTAGCCCTGATGGCGCAGGCAAAAGGGAAGGAAGCACAGTAGGGGGAGGACGGGGAAGAGAAGGCAGGAAGACTTCTTACAGACATTGGCCAGCCACCCTCTGCTCTGCTCAGGAACTCAGACTTCCTAAATAGTCAGGAAAACTTTTTCTGAAAAGTCAGAACTTCTTAAATAGCTTTGTCAACCTAACACAGCCTGGAGTCATTTGAATGAAGAGCCTCAATTGAGGACCTGCCCAGAGCAGGCTGGCCTGAGTGTGTGGTTGGAGACTGTCTTGTTAATCGCTGTAGGAGCGCCCAGTCCATGGTGGGCAGCAGCATCCCTACGCGGGCCACACTGGGGTGTATAAGAAATTCAGCTGAGCATGAATCTGAGAGCGAGTGAGCAGGCTTCGGCCGTGGATCCTGCTCCCATTCCTCCTCGAGCTGCTGCCCCGACTTCTTCAAAGACAGACTGGGACCTGTAAGCCAAATAAACTCTTTTCTCCCCTAAGCTGCTTCTGATCATGGCATCTACCAACAGAACAAAATAAAAAGTACAAGGAACACATGCAGATCACCAGGCAACTTCCTAGCTTGAGATTTTAGTATGTCATTACTAATCTGACACTTTAAGGGTATTTTCTTTTTAGACAGGACCTTGCTATACAACTAAGCATAGCCTCAAAACTATAATCCTCCTGCTTCAGCTTTGTGAATACTTAGATTACAGCTGTGCACCACCACATCCAGCTGACTCTTTTAAAGTTTTAAGTGTTAGATGCACTATTTCTTTCTCCGTGACGGTTGGTTTGTCCTGGATCTAGATCCCAGCCCTACCATCTCTGGGACTTCCAGCAAGTCACCAGCTCTCCAGTCAGAGAGCCCTAAAACAGGAGAAACAAGCGGGACAGCAAGATGGCTCAGAGGGTAAAGGCAATTGTGGCCAAACCTGACAACCTAAGTTCAATCTCTAGGACCCACAGGGTAGAAGAGAAGCAACTTTTATCTGTGTCTAACTCCACATGCAAGCTATGGGATGCACCCACACACCACATGTGCACACACATGGTGAGAGGAGAAAAAGGAGAAGAATTCTTGTCTCACACATTCAAAGGCAGAGCAAATGATAAAACGCACATGCAGTGCTAGGAAGTGGCTCTCTTTGCCTGCAACCCGACAGGACCCCTGCATCATCTCACTAAAACTGTGCTTGTCTCTCAGTGCCCCCATACTCTGCCCCAGCTGTAACTGTGCCCAGAGATTATGCAACTTCCATATATATTACTCCTTCAAGATTCACTCTTTAATTTTTAATTATGGGTGTGGCCAGGAAAGGGCACTGGATCCCTGGAGCCTGCTAGCTAGTTTTATGTCAGCTTGACACCCAGCCACTAGAATGACTCTTGAAAAAGCCTGTGGCCTGTTTTCTTAATTAGATGTGAATGAGGGGAAAGCCCATAGTGGATGGTGCTGCCCCAGGGCTGGTGGTCCTGGGCTATATATGAAAGCCTTGGAGAGCAAGCCAGCAAGCTTGCCCCTCCAGTTCCTGCCTCCAGGCTCTTGCCCCAACTTCCTTCTAAGAGGGACTGTGATGTGGAAGTAGCAGTCAGAGTAACCCTTTCCTCCCCGAGCTGCTTTTGGTCATGGTGTTTTATCAGTAGTAGAGAAATAAGACACAGACAGGTATGAGCTGCCCAAGCTCGGGGCTGAGGACCGAATTCTGATCCTCCCTGCAAGAGCAAATGTGTAACCTCTAAGCTGTCTTCAGCCCCATGTTCTACTTATTTGATGTCTGTAGTCGGTGCCATGCTAATTATAAGCTTTATGAAGGCAGGACACTTCTCCTTAATGTTCCCAGAGTACCTGAATAATGTCTGAGCCGCATTAGTGACAGACTTGAAAAATATTTATTGAAAGGATTAATAAAGACTCTTTTCACCTGGTACTTCCAGTTTTCTCCTTTAAAAATTACCATTTATACTGGCAAGATAGACTGGTGGGTTAAGAAGCTTGCTGCCAGGCCTGACAACCTGAGTTCAATCCCAGGGACCTAAATGTTGGAGGGAGAATTGACTCCCTCATGTTACCTTCTGATCTACACAACACACACACAGGCACACGCACACACACACAAACACACATACCATTGTTCTAAGTTATCATTAGATCTAGAAGATTGTATTTTCCTTTTTTTCGATCCTATCCCTTATTTAGTAATTACTATAAAAATGACTATACATTTAAGAATCTATTTAACTGTTATCCTAAATATTATGCCCTTACCATTTTGAAGGCAATGTTAGGATGGTAGTTGGAGGTATAAGACCAAATAGACACATTAAAAAGTCTCCACTAAGTACTTAGAAATCAGGACAGACTACATGATGTTAATGTGTTAAAAGACAGAAGCTTGGGCTGGGGAGATGGCTCAGCAAGTAAAGAGAATGTCTTGCAAGCCCAAGAACCTGTGTTGTAACACACACACACACACACACACACACACACACACACACACTCCACATTAAATGAGGGTAGGGAGAGTCAGGCATGGTGCCGAAGCACTGTAATCCCAGCACTGGAGAGATGGAGGCAGTCCAGCCCCTGGCAGTCCCCTGGGGCACAGTGGCCTGTCCACCTATCCTATTTGGCAAGTTCCAAGCCAGTGAGAGACATCTTTAAAAAAAAGTAGACAGTGCCTGAAGAACAAGAGCTAAGGTCATCCCCTGGCCTATACAGACACAGAGACAGACAGATAGACAGACAGACAGACAGACAGACAGACACACACACACACACACACACATAACCATTAAATACCACCTTATAGCATGAGAAATAAAAGGGAATGTGTATATAAACACGTGAGCACCATGTCCACCATAAAGCCCTCTTCCCCCTCATTAGGTTTGTCTATGGCAAGCCCTAGTAACTTACATTTTCTGACCAATCGTAGAGTTTTCCTGAAAGAGCAAGTCCACATCCACGTCAAAGCTGCAGGTGGTGATACACCACGTCATCCCTCCTACTACCTGTAAGAAAGCAGAATGCTGTGTCTCATGAGCCCCTCAAGGAGGGGGCAGCAGGAGGGACACTCAATTCCTAAGCAGTCTGTACAGACTCAATAAGCACACAACACCATAAATATCTGGTGTGTGTGCACGAGTGTTCATGCGTGTGATGCGTGTGTGTGTGTGTGTGTGTGTGTGTGTGCGCGCGTGCACATGGAGGCAAGGTATCAAATCAGGTATCGATCCCATGCTGTACACCTCGTTTGTTGAGGCAGGGTCTCTCATGGGTCTCAAGCTCACTTGCTGATTTGATTTGCTGGCTGGCCAGAGAACCCCATGGATTTTCCTGTCTCCATGTCCCCAGTGCTGAGATGACAAGTGCTCACCACAACACCCAGAGTTTTAGATGGATTCTGGGGACTGAACCTGTGTTGCTATACAAGTATAGCTTTTCTGACAGCTCTCTCTGTAGCCCTCCCATATAATGTGTCCATCTTCCTTACCCGCTGCCGCTTATCAGCTAGCGCCCTCATAAATCCTTCTGCAGTGGTGGCGATGTCCATCCCTATGCTGGCTGCTGCAGAAGCTACTGGCCCTGGCTGGGTCCTGAGCAATCAAAGTACTACCAGTGTGAGGGAGAGGCTGACTGTAATCATGAAACCAGTTACAGCATTTTAGCAGAATGGTTGTATCGGGCAGGAATCTGGATGGATGGCACCTAGGCTTTGAAGTAGCCTTTTGTCTGGGATTGTTATCTGAGATTTGATGGGGTTGTTCCCTTGAAGGTTTCTCAAGAGCCTTTACATATCTTACTCTGGAGACAGGCCTGGCACACCAGGAAGTCTCCCACAGCTGAGAGCTGCTTAGGTGATAGTTCTTTCAAGATAGCCCATAGGTCAGGTAAGATGTTTTGGTATGCAAAATTGACTTGCTAAAGGTGCCTTTTGTGTAGCAACAAAAAAAGCTTCAAGGAGGCAGTCTGGGTTCAGTCCCACAGAGGCTGTCCTGTCCCCCGTGCTGTTGAGACAACGGAACCCATCCTTCAGCGGCTTTCATCTCTTCCATCTACTGTCCTGCACAACCCGCCAACACCTACAGAAACAGTCTTATCACTCATTGATCTTCCTAGGCAAGGGTCAGATATTATGTGCTTGGATTTCTTTTTTATGGGATAGATGTATGTGTGTGTGCATGGGTGTGTTTGTGTGTGTGGGTGTGGGTGTGTGTGCGTGTTCATGGGCATATGGAGGCCAGAGAGACACACAAGGTGTCTTCTATTGTTCTATGCCCTGGTTTTTGAGATAGGATCTCTCACTGACCCTGGAGCACAACATAGCCAGGGAGCCCCAGGGATCCTGCATCTCCTCAGTGCTGGATTACCACTGCCTACTACCACAGTGGCTTTTTATAAGGAGCTTAAACTCAGCTCTTCATGCTTGTACAACCCACTGAGTCATCACCTGAGAGTTTTCTTTTTTTTCTAATGTATGTGAATGTTCTATCGACATGTACACCTAGATACTAGAAGAGGGAGGGCATCAGATCCCATTATAGATAGTTGTGAGCTACCATGTGGTTGCTGGGGACTAAAGTCAGGACTTCTGGAAGAGCAGACAGCTGAGCCATCTCTCCAGCCCCAGCTGAGAGATTGCTTAGCCCAGTTTCTGACAGGTACCAGATCGAGAGAGATTATGTCTTTTACCAACTAGCATGTGGTCAGCAAGGCTGACATTTTCTGGTCCTTATTTAATAGCTGAGATGTATAATAAAATATACATTTCCAGGTCGCTAGCCCAGACCCACCTAAGCAGAAGCTCAATAGAGGAGGTCTGGACATGCTTCTTAGAAAGCATCCCTTGGGGATTCTGCCACAACCAAGGAGGAGGGTGACAGCCTGAGCCTGTAGCATTATTTCCAAATGCCTGGCCTCCCTGACCATTGGTCCCAGAAGCTTGAGGAACACAGTCTACTGGGCACCATATAA
The DNA here is from genome assembly GCF_011762505.2 of Arvicanthis niloticus. Taxonomy (NCBI): domain Eukaryota; kingdom Metazoa; phylum Chordata; class Mammalia; order Rodentia; family Muridae; genus Arvicanthis; species Arvicanthis niloticus. Next base: position 11,174,933 of record NC_047667.1, on the reverse strand, counting down.
TTTAGGCCCTGCCTGTTGGTTGGCTTGTCACTCTTCTCTATGATGGTGGAGCTCTCTGAGTGAAGGGCTTACTGTTTGTCGCTGGGCCCTCAACACCTAATATGAGGTCTGTGCATGATAACTGTTCACAGCTCTGCTAAATCAAAAAATGCTACCCCAGGGCTGGAGAGATGGCTCCGTGGTTAAAGTGCATGCTGCTCCTGCAGAGAACTAGAGTTTGGTCCCCACTTCAACTCCGTCTCCAGGAGAGCCAATACCCACCTGCACACACCAACACACATATACACTTAATTAAAAATAAAATAAATCTTTAAAACAAAAGTTAAAAAGACATAAAATGTTCCATCCCATGGTGAAACTCCCCCAGTAAACAAGCAGTCGTCACCTACAGGATAACTGCCACTGTGTCCAAGCATGCAGTTCAGGATAACTATGAACTCAGATAATTTCCTCCACATACTTTATAACTCCTCCCCAAAGTATATGTTCCTTAAAAGAGAAACAATTTCTTGTATGTGTGTGTACATGTGTGAGTGTTCATGCATGTCTATGTGTCCGTACACACACATGCATACATGTAGAGGCCACAGGTCTGCACTGGGTGTCACTCCTCGAGAGTTATCCATCGATCTGTCTGGCTGACACAAGGTCTCACTGCCCTGGAACTGGTCAATTTGGCTTGGCTGGCCAGGGAGCTCCAGGAATCTGCCTGTCTCCACTTTCCCAGTACTGAAATCACAAGCATGCCATATGCCTGGCTTTGTTTTCCTTTTCTTTCTTTCTCTTTTTTTTTTTTTTTTTTTTTTTTCTTTTTTAAAAAAAAAAGGGTTCTGGGGATCCAAGTCAGGTCCCCATGCTTTCCCAGCAGGCACTGTACTGACTGACTGAGCGGTCTCCCTGCCCTGAGAGAATACTCTGTTGCTTGTTTACATTTCCGAAAATATTGTGTGCAGTAGAGGAATCCAATTGCACCTACTGACTTACAGTTCTCTTTGAACAGGAAATCCGAGTACATCCCCAAGGAATCTGGATTGAGCAGAATGGAATCACGGGTACAGATGAAGTGAAAACACAATCACTTCTTCCTTTGCTACCTTGGTTAACCGTGCAGTCCTTCAAAGAAAAGGCGTTAGTGGCTAGGGAGGCTTTCTCTTACCTTGTCGAAAGGAGACAAGCCTTTAATTCTTGCTCTGAAATAGCCAGCTGCAACCAAGAGCTCCAGGATTTCAGTCAGCTTGACGTTCTGTTCTTCATCTTCTCTCGTTTCCACCTAGAACAAAAAGGATGTGTGTCACTGGTAAAGGCCATCTCCACTGAACGGAAACAAAATGTATCCTTCTGGTGCCATGGTTGCATTGCCAAGAGTCTGATGACCATATCAGCATGAGGACAAGAGTTCAGATCCCTAGAACCCATGTAAATCCTGGGCAGGCATGGTGGCCCACCTGTGAGTCCAGCACTTGGACAGCAAAAACCACAGGCCGGTTATTCATAGCTAGACTAGCCCAACTAGTAAATCTGGGTTCAATTGAGAGGCCTCGGCTCAATGGATAAGGTAGACAATGACGAAGGGAGACACCTAATGTCAACCTCAGCCCGAGACATGCACTCATATACATGTGTACACACATGCATAGACATGTATAAACACCACACATGTAAACACACACACACAAGTAAATAAAATAGGAATCCTTCAAGTATTCAGCCATCATGTATCATAAAGATACTGCCAAGAAGAGGACACTTTCTCCCAGGAGGACCCTCTCCCACCTCACCTCATTGTGTGCAGCATCCCCACAGGCTGCCTATGCAAGTGTATAACTGAGGCCTCCCATGCACTCACCCCAGAATGCAGAACTGTATTTTTGCAATAGAACCAATGAAATAAGTTTTTGGCATAAGACACTGTATGGAGATGTTTGATTCCAAATTCACTTTGCACATTAACATGCTTACACAGAGTGGAAAGGGGCCATGTGCTGATACGCAGAAAACAAAAAACCATCCTTTCTTGAAACCATAAAACCCACCACTCTGGTTAATACATCCAGTTACTAAACCCAGAACACTGGAGGCCAGAGAGAAGGTTCAGTGAACATACTGTTCTCCTAGAGGATCCAGGTTCAGCTCCCCAAGCCCACAGCAGGCAGCTCACCACCACCTAAACTCATCCCAGGGTATCTGACACGCTTGTCTGGTCTTCACAGGTACCCAGATTCACTCGCACATGCGGACACGTGGACATATACGTAAGTAAAGGTAAGTAAGTCCATAACCAGAGCACTGACGAAGGGTCACCGTGAGTTCTTAAACAAGACCAAATGAGCTCCCATCTGTCCTGCACTGTAGCTCACAGAAGCTGCAAGAAGGGTTTAGTTATCGGTTTCTTTCATACACACACAAAGGGGTTTAAAAACCAAACAGCATGAGCTGAGTTAGTGAGAACCAGGTGACAGTAATTTTGTTTTGTCTTTTAAGACAAGGTCTCATGTGCCCAGGATTGGACTCCATTGCTGTATATGGACCATGACCTTGCATTTCTGAATCTCTTGCTTCCCCAGTGCTGAGATTCCAGGCAACACCACCCCTCTACATACACACACATACACACACTGTTCACTGTGCTGGGGACAGAACCCAGAGCTCAGGCACATATGCAAGCACTCTCCCCTAAATCCTTAAAAGCTTTTATTAAATTTGTATCTATGTGCACACTACATAATACAATCATTTTGTTTTTTCTGTGTTTTGCTTTTTCTTTTTTGAGACAGGGTCTCACTATGTGTGCCCATCCCCCACCCCCCTATCCCCAGCTGATCCGGAACTCACTATGTAGACCAAGCTAGAAAAGAGTAACAAATCAGACCCAGACTCCTGGTACTCTATGAGAAGCCAAACAGACGCATGAAAGTGTTATGTTGATTACTTTTAGAGAAACTTCCACGAGTTGGAAGGATTTAGGGTAGAACTGGAAGCCTGGACAGGACTCCATAGCAGACGACACAGAAAAGCCTTAAAGCTGCAGTAATTGCCCAGCACTTGTTCCACCTACATGAGGATCTGAGTTTAATGTGCAGGACCCATAGAAACATGTCAGACATGGTACTGTGTAATTGTAATCCCAGGGACAGAGACAGACAGAGAGAGGGAGGGAGGAAGAGAGACAGAAACAGAGAGAGAGAGAGAGAGAGAGAGAGAGAGAGAGAGAGAGAGAGAGAGAGAGATTGACTTTTTACATGGCAAAGAAAGCCTGAACTATTACAGCCCAGACCCCATGAAACTTTACCCAATGCAGGGTCACATCAGCCCTTCCTCTGCTGTACTGTCACCTGGGCACTGAACACTGTGACTCTGTAATGAGTGGGATGAAGATGTAGCAGGATTTGTGGCGGGCACAGGGAGGCAAGATCGGTGTGCAGGTCAATATTAATGAGCACTAGGCAAAGTGTCAAAGAAACGGGCACACCTCTGCCAAAGCCTGCCTCCCTGCCTCAGAAAAGGATTCCGGTTCCCTACTTCTCTCTGGAAACTGGGACTCTTCACTGAGCTCAGAACTTTGAGTAAAACGACTAGAAGGACAACTGAAAATCCCACAGCCAACCCTCTCCCGTTAGAGGGTGGCTGCACTTTTCTTCCCAGCCAAAGTGGAAGTCCTGTCTGTAGGATCGAATGAGAACTGGCTGGAAACTTGACTAAACCGTTCCTGGAAAGGTCCTCCCTCCTTAAAACAAGCAGCAATGTTCCTGTCCGGGCACAGAGCACCACAGGAGAGGGTGTCCTCAACTCTGTCATCACCCCGATGTGCGCAGAGCTCCCAAACTTCCTTCATCCTCCCCGGCCCGTGGGACGGGGGGGAGGGGCAGGAGGCTACAAGCCGGGTAGGTGGCGTTCCTTCCTGACAAAAAGGAATGAGAGGTTGTCCACCTGGACCCTGCAGAAGGTGTGCATCCCAAGGTCACCGCCCTCTGCACACGGGGAGCCAGGACAGTCCCACCGCTCTCGTCTCGTGACTGCTGAGACTCCTGAGCGCACAGCCTTGGCCTGGGGGAGCCAGTCTCGCAACGTGAGGGGCCTCCCGACAGCCCGAGATAGGAATTCCCGGGGACCTCGTGATGTGTGAGGTTGCATCTGGGCAGGGATCTGGATGTTCCCTCTGTCCCCAGAGGACCCACGAACCCATAAGTTTGCACCCAGCAACACGATGCACCCTGGCACACCGGGGGACAAGTCAGCTGCCCCTCCAGGGTACTTAGGGCCCGCCTTGGGGCAGGCACACCTGAGCAACCGCAGACAGTGTCCCCGCCACCCCAGGCTTGTCCCTGCCCGCCGCCCAGGGCTCGGCCCTCTCTCCCCAGCAACCCCAGGGTGTCAGGGACAGAGGTCCTCACCTCCGGGAGCCCCTGGCCCTCCGGCCCCTTGGGTAACCCCATGATCCGGATGCGCTGATGTGGAGCCGGAGGGAGCTGGCCCTACAACCGAACTGTGGTCCGGGTGGGGTGCAAAGCGGAAACTTCCTTCACAGGAGCTGACACTACCACAGCCGGTCGGAGAACCGTGGCCCCGCGGAGCATGCGCACTAGGGCTAGAGTGAGGAACCACTGCGCCTGCGCAGGAACAGCCAGCCCTGCTGGGCGGGGCTGGATCCTGAGTAACCGATCCTCCCCTCAGGGGCGGTACTGAGCAGAAGATTCTTCTTACACTACTTTTTCTTACTTTTTAAAATGTTTCTCTTTCCTTTTTCTTCTTCTACTTTTTCTTATCTTTCCTTCTTTTCTAAGTTTTTTTTCTTAATTTTTTTTATTGTTCTTTTTTTTTCTTAAGACAGCGTCTTAGCCAGCCTGGCTTACTTGCTATATACCTAAGGATGACGTTGTACTTCTGGTCTTCCTGCTTCCCCATCCCATGCACTAAGATTACAGGCATGTGCTACCATGACCAGTTCCTTTTTTCCCCCGTTTACAAAGTAGCATACGTTTCCTTATAACATTTTCATATATCCTTAGTTTTACTTACACCCCCACCTTCTTTTCTCTACCATGTCCTTGCCCTGCCCCTTCCCTTCTTGTATCCCCTAGTATTTCTTCCTTCAACTGTTATATCACAAGTGTTCTCTAACCATTCCCATTCCTTCCATTCCTCTCTTTCAAAACCTTTTTTTTTCTCTCTCTCTCTCTCTCTCTCAGGTTTCTTGGCCTTCAAGAAGCTTCTTCAAAGCTATTTCCGTGCACCATGAGGATTTCTTGCATTCCAGCTCCCTTCCTTTTCTTCCCTGGGTCTCAGATGCTGTGAGTTTGCTTCTCTCCAAGCCTAGCTTGGGAAGCTTCCAGCTCCTGAGTCCGTTCCCACTCAGGTACGTTTTGTGCAGCTAAGGCCCAGTTCCCACCATGTTTCATACAGTCTTGTGCTAGCTAGCAGTATGTGGATGTGAGGTCAGAGAACCCAAAGAGAGATTATTTACATCTGTTCCCTCCTAGTCTCTGCATCTTATTTCCAGGAAAAATTTGTTTGGGAAAAATAATCCCCACCCCATCTTGTCCTGATGCTCTTGTGTCTTTCTGGGAGACATATTTTGCAGAAGGCAGAGTCCTACTATTAGCTGCTGTACCACTTATGTAATTTGCTCCTTGTCTGTCCCAGAGGATGGCAGCTACACGGAAGGACCATCTTCTCCCACCAGCCCAGTACCTGCTCCAGAATGGCTTATCAGCTTATTTTCATTTTGTAAGAAATGGAGGCAGAAGTGACATGAAGTCTTTTGCCACGGGAGAGATGTTCACTGAAGCAGGGGTAGATGACCATAAAAGCATATGCTTCTCATGATCAAAGGGGTTTGTGCTTGCTTCCCTTCCACCTCTTCATATCGCTGATAATTTTGATTATTTTCTTAGATGTATTTATTTTGTTTTAGGTGTATGACTGTATGTATGCCTACACACCATGTGCATGCCTCCTACTAGAAGGAGTTCAAGGGTATGAGATCCCCTGGAACTTGAATTACAGATTGTTGTGAGCTACCCCATGGCCACTGGGAATCAAACCTATGTCCTCTGTAGGAGCAGTAAGAGCTCTTAACCACCAAGCCATCTCTCCAGCTCCTATGATGGCTATTCTTGGTTGTCAATTGACTACATCTGTGCCTTAGTTAATGTTTCATTGCTGTGAAGAGACACCATGACCACAGCAACTTTTATAAGGGCTGCCTTACAGATTCAGGGATTTAGTCCACTATCATCATGGCAAGAAGCATGGAAGCTTGCGAGCAGACTTGGTCCCAGAGGAGCCAAGAGTTCTACATTTTGATTCGTAGGCAGCAGAAGGAGACTGACTGTGTGCCACACTGCATGTAGCTTGAGCATAGGAGCCTTTAAAGCCTGCCTCTACCATGTCACACTTCCCCAACAAGGCCACACCTCCAAATAGTGCCATTCCCTATGGTCAGGCATTCAAATGAATCTATGGGGGTCATTTCTATTCAAACCACCGTAGTCTGGAATGAACTACAATCCAGAAATGGAGAGCACACCTGTGAGAGATTTTCTGCTTGATCCAAAGTGGGTGAATTCACTTCTAGTCCAGACCTTTGATGCAGGAAGACACACCTTTAGTATGGGCCACACCTTCTGCTGGAAGTCTATATAAAACATAGAAGAAGGAGGGTTTCTGGTTTTTGCCTGACTGTCCTCTTGCCGTGCTAGCACATCCATTTCTTCACTGGCATTAGAGACTATGCTGAGACAACAGCGTATACTGAGGGTTAGCCGAGATAGCCAGCCTTGTGGAACTGAGCACGTTCTGGCTTCTTGAACTTTGAGTTCACAGCCAGTCGTCATTAGATTAGCCTGTAAATCATTCCAATAAATCCAATGAATCTGTACAGAGAGATTCAATCTATAGGTTCTGTTACTCTAGGGAACCCTGACTGATACGGCTCCTATTCCCGAAGTCTTAAAAAACCAATACGAAGGAAGTGTTTGTCCTTGAAGAACTTCGAACTGTCTACTTTTGGGGTTTTTCCAGACAGAATGATGGCTTTTCTGGACGCAGAGCACCCAAGAAGTAGGAGGAGCCTTAAGAACTTCATGCCCTGACTAACGACTGAGCCCAGGCTGTAAAGTGATTGTTTCGAAAGCATGACAATCAGAGGATAATCTTCCAGAATCCAGTGGAAAATTCCAGAAGTGGTGGTGGTGAGCTTGTGTTCCCTTGCTGGGGAGGCAGATAACAGGCAGACCCCTGGGGCTTTCTAACCAACCAATCTGGCCTCTGCAGTGAGCTCCAGGACAAAGGGAACCTAAAAGAAGAGGAGGCTTCTGGAGTCCCCAGATAAGGGGAAAAATCTGAATATGTAAAGTAAGGTGCTGAGAAGACAGCCCTCCCCCCCACCCCCACCCCCACCCCCGCCCTCTCAGCTCTTGCTCTTTCACAGTAAAACATGTCTAAAGCGCCCACGCATATCACTCCAAAGATCTTAGTTTTATAACCCTAAACTGTCCATCACTGACTTCATATATATTGAGAATTGTAGCCTTGTGGGGTCAAATATGGATCGAGGCTTAGGGACAGGTGAACTTAAATACCTGGTTGTAAAGTAGCCCATGTCAAAGACGTCAAGAACAGGATGCAGGGAGTTGATGACACAGGTCCCCTGTTGTAAATGTCTTCACAATGTTTTAGATAAAAAAAAATAGAACATGTTATGTATGGATCTCCGTGTGGGTTAGAATATATGAGTGTAGTTGTCCTTGGAGTCCAGAAGAAGGGATCAGAACCCTTGGAGCTAGAGTTACAGGCATTTGTGCACTGCTAACTACCGAGAGCCAGCTTTCTAGCCACCCTTCCCAATGTTTTAAATAAGTTAGCAGGAGTGGCTAACTTTATTATTTGACTCTCCATGTATAGTGTTTTCTGCCTTGAGTTCCTGCCCTGACTTTTTTTCATGATAGGCTATAAGCTGTGAAATGAAATAAACCTTTTCCTCCCCAAGTTGATTTTGGTTATGGTGTTTATCACAGAAAACTGGAACTATGTGTGTGTGTGTGTGTGTGTGTGTGTCTGTATGTCTGTGTGTGTGTCTGTGTGTCTGTGTGGTCTGTGTGTGTGTGTCTGTGTCTCTGTGTGTGTGTGTCTCTGTGTGTGTGTCTGTGTGTGTGTGTGTGTCTGTGTGTGTGTGTGTGTCTGTATGTGTGTGTGTGTGTCTGTGTGTGTGTGTGTCTCTGTGTGTGTGTGTCTGTATGTGTGTGTGTGTGTCTGTATGTGTGTGTGTGTCTGTATGTGTGTGTGGTCTGTGTCTATGTGTGTGTGTCTGTGTCTGTGTGTCTGTATGTTTGTGTGTGTCTCTGTGTGTGTGTGTGTGTGTCTGTGTGTGTGTGTGTCTGTGTGGTCTGTGTGTGTGTGTCTCTGTGTGTGTGTGTGTCTGTGTGGTCTGTGTGTGTGTGTCTCTGTGTGTGTGTCTGTGTGGTCTGTGTGTGTCTCTGTGTATGTGTGTGTGTGTGTGTGTGTGTGTGTGTGTGTGTGTGTGTGTGTGTGTGTTACATAAAGGCCAGAAGAGGAGTTCCAGGCAATTATGAGCCTCTTAACATGGGTTCTGGAAACAGAATGAGTCATCTGGAAGACAGCAAGTGCTCTTAAGCACTAAGTCATCTCTCCAGGCCGCCTCCTCCCTCCCCCTTGTCCTTCTCTTGCTCCTCCTCTTCTTCCTCTTCTTCTTCTAAACTTGAGTTCGGGGGATGAAACTTAGTTTCCATGCTTTCAAGGCAAGCATTTTACTCACTGAGCTGTCATTACTATCACTTCTTCCGGAAAGTTCTTAACTGTATGCTGTTCCTAGGTGGTAAAGCGTTTACGCTTGTGCAACATTGCATTCTATATTTAGCATGACTTGCCTTTTTAAATTATTATTATTATTGCTATTAGGGATTGACTGTAGAGCGTTGCACAAGCTAGACAAGCACTCTGCCATTGAACTGTCTCCCAAACTTCTTTTCACTTTTTATTTTGACATAGGACCTCACTAACTCGACCAGGAGAGTGTTGAACTCATTCTGTAACTCAGGTTGGCCCTGAACTTGCAATTCTCCTGCACCAGACTCCCAAGTAGCTAGAATTAGAGTCCTGTGCCAGCAAGGCTGGCAGCATGTGACATTTCTACAGTGAAAAGGTAGAGACATGACAGGACATGACAAGATGATTTAAACCAGTGGTTCTCACTCTTCCTAATGCTGCAGCTCTTTAAAATAGTACCTTGTGTTGTGGTGATTCCAACCATAAATTTATTCATTGCTGCTTCATAACTAATTCTGCTACTGTTATGAATCATAATGTAAATATCTGATATCGAGGATACTTAATATGTGACCCCTCCAAGGGGTCATGCATGATCCACAGCTTGAGTACCTCCGGCTTAAACCCTATGTCCTCTGGACTGAAGATAAAACAACCCAACACTCCCCCCCCCCCCCCACACACACACACAATAACACACACACTGATGAGTTTCTCTGGCAAATTCTCTAAGAATAGTTTTAGTAATAAATTCCAATAATTTTCACAACCATAATCTATTAACTTCATTTAAAATGATTTGACATGGACCCAGCTCCATAGCAGTGAATACACATGGTGGGGAATATCTGCTGTGTTCTCTGTCTCCTAATGCAAACACTTCAACATTCTTTGTCACCTGAAGAAAATGATATGTAACATTTTGTCAGCATATCCTATGATGGCAGAGCAAGTGGATTTGTGTGAACGTGTGTGTGTGTGTGTGTGTGTGTGTGTGTGTGTGTGTGCAAGTTTGTATAAGTGCAGGTGCAAGTGTGTGGGAAAGTGCATGTGTATACAGGTCCATGTGTATGTAGAAGTGTGTAAGTACATATGAAGGCCAGGAGTCAACCTCAGGTCTTACTCCTTAAGAGCCAACCTCTTGATTCTCAAGATAGGGTCTCTCATGGCCCTAGGCTTGGCTGGTCAATGAACCCCAGGGATCCACACCTGCCTCCAGCCCCCAACAGCTGGTGTTGTAAATGCATGCTGATAAATGTACTTTTTATGTGGGTAATGAGAATTGAGCTGGGTCCTTGTGCTTGTGCAAGTAAGCATGTTGCCAACTGCAAGTTACCTCTCCAGTCTACAAATGGAGTTTTAAGTCTTTGCAGGTGATTCCAGGGAATGGCAAATTTGACAAGAATTTGCGCCAGAAGTTGTTCTTGGTGCTGGAGTTATTACAGCCAACAAACTAGACAAGATAATTACTGAGGGAAATTAAGCATGTAAATTAATAAGATAATGTCTGGTAGAAATAAATGCTATTAAGGGAAGAAAACCTGCTGTAACGGGTTGGGGGAACAGTCTAAGAACACAGGAAGAGGCCAAGATGCAGCTCTCTCATGCTATTTCATGGAGGAAACCCCAGAGAAAGCATCTCAGGGAAGGGGCACTTGAAGTGTACAGCATAGCCAGCCCCCCTCTCAGAGATCATTCCTTACCTGTTTCTAGGAACAAGATAACCAGCAAGGGCTTCAGCAGCAGGGTCTGAGTATAATGATCATTGATGTAGCCCCAAGGTGAGGTGATCTGCAGTGTGAGTCCTGGAGAATGGGGATCCGAGTTGTGAGGTCTGAGGGTAGGATTTCAACAGCAGTTTGTGAAATATATATACAAGAACTGCAAACACATTCTTGGGTATGATACGTTTAGGGTGTGTATGTGTATATGTGTGTATATATATACATATGTATGTATATATATATATATATATATATATATATATATATATATCACTGTTTTATATATACATATATTACACATGTTATATGTACAGTTATATATACATGTATATATATGATACTTTTAGTGTATGTGAGATATATATATAACTCACATTATATATGTATGTATATACATATATATGATACTTTTAGAGTGTGTGTTATTTGTTAGTATTTATGTAGGTGTGTGTGTCAGGCCATGGAAGGGTGTCCTGGTTCTTGGGTTGTGGGTTCGGCCGTACCCCCAGAACCCAGGCTCCTGTCAGGAGGTTTAATCTCCATTCCATCTTCACTCTTCAGTCACTTATACACAAGTGGAGGGCGTGATCCAGGCCTTAGAGAGATTTACATACTAATAAGGTACCTGAAGGCCAGAGGGTGGAGCGGATTAAACATTCCTCCCCAGCCCCTCCCCCCTCTTCCCCTCCCTATTTAACTCAGGTCTGCCCTGGGTTTTGTGGGGTGTGTGCATCCAGATCCATCCACCATCCGCCATGCCAATAAACTGGTTTTGGAAACCCAAGGACTTCCTTGTGTGTTGGGGCCACGCTGTGAGGAACTGTGAGGAACCGTGGAGAGGCCTTTAGTTAATGAGCAGCCAGGCCCAACTTCCAGCTGGAGGAACCCAGAGCGTTCCCAGCCGAATACCCCCAGCATGGCGGGAGGAAGCCTGGGTTCCCCAGTCATATTTTTTCCTACATGTGTGCACATGTGTGGAGACAGAACAGGTCAATGCAAGCTGTCTTCCTTGATTGCTCTCTATCGATCCTACTTTTGCTTTGAGAAAGGGTTTCTCAGTGAATGTGCAGCTCACTGATTTGGTTAGCTGGCAGCCCAGTGAGCTGCAGGGATCCACCTGTATTTGCTCCTGCAGCTTTGGGAGTCTTATACACCTGTACTCAGATTTTTGGGGCTATGGTGATCTGGATTCAGGCCATTGCGCTTACTCAGCAGGTATGTCACTGGTAGAAACATTCTTGAGTCTTGGTTGCATTTTCACGACTTCTGTCCTAAGAGGGGAAAAAAAAAGGCAGAATTCATGTAAACTCCTGTAATAAAGAACTGGTTAAATACAGTATTTTCATTAGTGGACCATCCTGTTGTCAGTTTAAAAAAAAAAATGTATACTTAGGAAGGAGAGAAGTGGGTGAGATGGGAGCTATATCAATATTAACAATGTCTGCCTGTCCAAGAAGAAAAAACAACCACACATTTAAACACTTAAAAGACAAACTGGTAGGGGGATGTTCATTGTGTGTGATAAGATTTATAAACAAGGAAGGAAAATTGAAGAGAAGCACAAGCATGAGGCTTGACTAGAGAATTATCCAGGAAATTGTCACTAAACAGGTAAGAACATTTCAGCATCATTTTAGAAAGTCAAAATGAAGTATCCTTCCTGCATGGAAGAAACACTGTTTAACGTGGCTGAACCAGTGCAGGAGTTAGTAGTAGTCACTGATTATTGAATTACCCAGTTTAGGAAGGTGAATTGGCAAACTTATCTGCTCACCAAGTGTGGTTGTTTGAATATGCTAGGCCCAGGGAGTGATACTATTAGGATTGGGATGTGTGGCCTTGTTGGAGTAGGCGTGGCCTTGTTGGAGGAAGTGTGTCACTGTGGGCATGTATTTTAAGACCCTCATCCTAGCTGCCTGGAAGCCAGTCTTCTCTTAGCTGCCTTTGGAACAGGAAGTAGAACTCTCAGCTCCACCAGCCCCACACCTGCCAGAGCTCAGCCATGCTCCTGCCTTGATGACAATGGACTGTACCTGTAAGCCAGCCCCAATTAAATGTTTCCTTTATAAGAGTTGCCTAGGTCATGGTGTCTGTTCACAGCACCACACTCTACCTAAGAGAACATATATCACTTCAGTGGCTACCATGACTTCACCAGCACTCAAGGGGCAGTTGAAATTTTCACAGGGTTCTAAGTTGCTGTGTTAAAACTCTGAAACATCTTAGAGGAAGAAACACTGAGGGAAGTCAGAGCAAGAACTCAAACTCAGGTAGGAAACTGGAGGCAGGAACTGTGGAAGAATGCTTCCTGTTGCCTTGCTCTCTGTCCCACTCATAGGCTCATGCTCGGGCTTTCTTACATAGCTCAGGATGACCTGCCTAGGGATGATACTGCCCACAGTGAGCTAGTGCCTCCAGCCCCAACTAACAAACTAGACAGTGGGCCAGAGACATGCACACAGGCCAGTATGATGGAGGCAACTCTTCAATTAAGACTCCTTCTTAGTAGATGACTCTAGATGTCTCAGGTTGACAGTTAAAAACTAACCAGGATGCTCGGTGACATAATCCCTTGGGGATGCTATAACAAAACTCCAGAGATGGTTTGCAAAGTACAAAAATCCACTGCTTGGGATTGGAAAAATGGCTCAATGGTCAAGACAGCTGGAAAAGTACCTGAGTTTGGTTCTGAGCACCCATGTCGGACAGCTCACACCACCTATAACTCCAGCTGAAGGGGATCTTATACCACTTTGTAGCTCCTGAAGCTGCCCACATGAAGATACACACACACACACACACACACACACACACACACACACACACTTGATTTTTAAAAATTGATTGCCAAAAATTTTGGAACCTGAGAAGTTTAAGACCAAGACAGTGGCAGAGTCAGCATTTTTCTCATAGATGGTGTCTTCTCATTGTCATTTACGTGGCAGAGGAGTTAAGGGACATCTTCAGGGTCATTTATGAGGATAGATTCCTATTTGTTGCCCAAAGGTCATGCCTCCTAATAATACGAGCCCCAGAGACCCACCTGTCTCCACGTCCTTCCTCAACACCATAATTACAAACACAAAGCCAGTGCACCACCTTATATATGTGGGTACTGAGGACTGAACTCTTATCCTCATGCTTGTGTGTCAAGCACTACGGCAACTAAGCCACCTTTACAGCTTGTAAGTGGATTTTTACTTTTTTTTTTTTTTTTTTTTTTTTTTTAAAGAGGGACTAACGTTCCAACCTACAAATTCTAGAATAAGAACACTAACTTCACATTGCCAACATTTCACAGCCAACTGCTATAGATCTCAAACTTCTGACCTTAACATTAGGTCATAAGACATTCTTTAAACAGAAAAAAAGTGTGGGGAAAAAAATGAAATTTTACAGGCTTTCCAATCAAGATATAGAACCCTTGACTCTTCCAGCCCCATGCCTGTCTGCACACTGCCATGCCTCCCACCAGGATGATAATGGACTGAACCTCTGAAGCTGTAAGGTATCCACAGTTAAGAGTTGCTGTGGTCATGGTGCCTCTTCACATCAATGAAAGCCAAACTAAGACACTTGTTGTGTCTTGCCTTCTTGCTGCCGAGCCTGAGGACATGAATTTAATCCCAAGGCTTATGTGGCAGAAAAGAACTGATTCTCACAACTTGGCCTAAGACCTTCACATGCTCAACATGTAACATGGTTCACACACACACACACATACAAAAATAAATAAAAATGCAATATAATATAATAAAAATTACCATCAAATAACCTAATACAGAATTATCCTCTCACATGTTGTAAGCACCCAGACCTTCCCCCTGGATGAACACTGGATGTGGAAAAGAACAGCACAGAGCTGTAGAGTGATCACTCAACAAATCACCTTGTGGGAAATGGCTCAGTGACATGTCAAAACAAGAGCTACTGTGGTGTGTTGGAAGGTGGGAGGAAAAAGAGGAGAAATGGTTTTAAGTGGCAGTCAGTGAAGTTTTTCTAAGGACTCAAGGTTTAAGACCTGGAGACTTGGGACAGGAAGATGGCTCACTAGGTAAAGGTTTTTCCACCAAACCAGACAACCTGGGTTCCTGTTCCAGGACACACACAGTAGAAGAAGAAAACTGTGCCACTTGTTCCCTGACATCCCCATACATACACTCACAGTAGCATGGGCACAAACACACTCATACACTAAATAAATGTAAATTTCAAAAGAGACCTGAGGGTTAATGAGGGTTACACATAGTGGGGGAAGCATTTCTAGCTGAGGGACAGTGGATGGACAGGATAGGAAGAGCTATGAGCAGGAGACAAGGAGGGCCCACAGGACTGGGGAGCAAAAGGAAGGGAGCTTGGATTCTATCAAGGCACTGAAAGAGTCAACTAAGCACAGTTTTAGCTCAGTGGCTAAAGGAAGGCATTTGCTACGAAGCATGACAAACTTGGTGTGGGGCAGTAGGCTGTGAGAGGCAGCTGGGTACCTGGCCGAGCAAAGGCCTTGAACCCTGGACCCTAATGGGACGGTAGGTGTTTAGCCTTGCTCCTGGGCCCTGGTTCTTTTCATTTATCCACAGCCCTTCCCAAAGAAAAGTTTGTGACCTTAGGTCATGTAGCATGGGTAGAGGGTGACTACAGGCCCCAGAGCATCAAGAAATCTCCATATTAATGAGATACCTAAAGGACAGAGGGCTTAGCCAATTAAGCATTCTTTTCCAGACCCTCCTCCTTGCAAAAGATACTTAACCTCAGGCCCACCCTGAGAACACAAGGGTATAGCTTCACCCACTTTCTGCCATGACAATAAACCTTTTAAAACCATGGACTTCCTCTCATCTTTGGGTCTTGCAGTGGAGAACCGTAGAAGGGGCCTCTAACCAATGAGCTGCCAACCTCTCTGCGTTCCAGCCACGGAGGCTGCCAACTTAAGCAAGCTAGCCAAGCCAGCCATGACCCAGCCAAGGGAGTTGCAGTGACCAAGAGTCTCCAGCCCTGGGGTGCCATTGGATCTTCTCTCCCTCATACCTCTTGCTTGTGGGCTGGTCTAGCTCGTATTCTTCTGTGGCTCCCAGCAGTGCCTGGGAGCCCAGGGGTCTGAGACCAGTTGATCCCCCACTTGCCTTCTTCCCTGGGGGTCTCTACCCAAGAGCTCTGCCCCCTCGGGACCTCAGACTCAGATCTCTCCACCCCTGGAGCGGAGTTCTACAACTTCTCAGAGCCCAATGTCCACCCAGCACTCAGTCAAATTCTTTGGCCCTCTGAGCTGAGGTTCCAGCTGCCTGGGGCAGCAGATACTCGGGAACCACAACTCAGCCCAACAGAACCCACACCCACACTCGAGCCACAGCCCTGCATAGGACCTGCATGGTGGTAGGAGAGAATTCTCTTTTAAGTTGTCATCTGACTTCCATAGGCATACCCAGGCAGGCATATAAAATAAATACAATGTAAAAGCTAAAAGATTGGAAAGACTAAGTCTCTGTTGCTCTGAAGAGACACCAGGACAGGCAGGTGTGGTGCTGAAGAAGCAGCTGAGAGTTCTACATCTGGGTTGGCAGGAAGCAGGAAGAAGGCCACTGAGCCTGGCTTGGGCATTTGGAACCCCAAAGCCCACCCTCAATGACATACTTGCTCCAACAAGGCCACACCTCTTAATGCCATTCCAGAAGCATTCAAATATGAGTCTATGGGGGCCATTTTCATTCAAACCACCATATTTCACTCCCAGACTTCCATAAGCTTCCGTATGGCTACAAGTAGCCATAGCCTAATGCAGAAATGCACACAGTTCAACTTCAAAAGTCTCCATTAGTTTAAAAGTTTGAACTTTTAGTTTGATTAAAAGTTCAAAGTCTCTTCTCAGACTCATGACAATATCTTAACTGTATCCCCTATAAAATAAAATAAAAAAGCAGTTATATACTTCCAACATACAATGTCACTTATATTACCATTCCAAAACAGAGGAAAGGAAGTATAGTGAGAAAATACTGGACTAAAGCAAGACCAAAAGCCAGCTGGGCAAACTCCGAACTGCATCTCCACGCCTGATATCAAAGTGATCTTCATATATCTAATTCTTTTCAGCTTTGGTGACTGCAACACACTTCTTTCTCTTGGGATGGTTCTACTCCCTGTTATAAGTGATCCCTGGCAAGTATCCCATGATTCTCGAATCTCCACTATCTTGGGATCTCCAAGGCAAGCCATGCTTCACTTTCACAGTTTCATGCAACAGCCTCTCTGGGCATCCATGCAGGAACACCTGACCTCAGCAACTTTCCTAGTCATGCAGGGAGATTTCATAACCTCTTTCTTCTCTCCTTAATTCTAAAGCCAGAGCCACACGGCCAAAGCTGCCAAATTCTGCTGCTTGCTGAGTCTGGAACATGCCTCCCTCATTCAATTACATCATCACCAGCTTTCTGCTTTTGATGGCAGCAGGAAGAGAGAGCTACTGGGCTTGGCTTGGGCATTTGAAACCCCAAAGCCCATTGCCAGTGACATACTTTCTCTAACAAGGCCACACAAGCAATTAAATGAGTCTATGTGGGCCATTCTTAGTCAAGCAACTGCAGTCTCCTTTATTAAACTCCAGAGAATAAGATAGAGGAAAATCAAAAACACAGACACAGGCCTGAGAGCCTGGGATGGTTAATGGTCAATCTGTCAGGATTTAGAATCACATAGATGACACACCTCTGAACATGTCTGTAAGCTGTTTCCAAAAGGGTGGACTGAAGAGGAGAGACTCACATTGAGTGTAGGTGGCACATTCCCTGGACTGGAGTCCCGGACTGCATCAGCAAATAGTGAAGGACCAGCATTCATCCCGACTCTACTTCCTGACTGCAGATGCCATGTGACCAGCTACCTCACACTCCTGCCACCATGGCTTCCCCCCTTGAAATTGTGAGCCAGAATAAGCCCTTTTCTGTGTAAGTTGCTTTTTAAAAATTTTTTTTTAATTTTTTTTCTGTCAAAGAAACAAGTAAAATGTAACTAATACAAATCTTCAATACTTACAGATGTCTCTCAATCACAATGCGCCCTCCTCGTCTGAATTTATCAGCTTTTCAAGGAAGAGCAAGAGTCCTTTCCGCAGATGTAGAGTCGTCCTAGAAGATTGGGGCAGAAAGGATGGGAAAGCAACAAAAGGCGGCCTCATTAGCATAACGTGTCTATCAGAGTGGCCACCAGGTGGCAGATGAATTGTCATTCCCCTCAAAGAAATCCTTCGACTTTAAAAGAGATATAACTTCTTTAGTTTCATGTAAATGAAATTTCTCCAATATTTAACTGAAAATTTATAGCTATCTCAGCATGGATTTCCTATCCCAGATATCACTAGGACAGATTGGTCTTTTCTTAAGATTAAAAGCCTTGCTATAAAACCAACAATAAAAAAAAAATAAAAAAATTTTAAAAATAATAATAAAGCAAAACCAAAACAAATAAGCAAAAAGCTAGGCAGTTGCATGGACTTGTCATTTAAAATAAAGTTTAATGTCGTCTGAATCTAGAATGTTTCCCCACCGGCCCACATGTTAAAGGTCTGATCCCCACGGTTATGCTATTGCAGAGTGGTGTGAACTGTTAGGAAGTGGTGCCTAGTTCCACATGTGGTGGCCCATGCCTTTGACCCCAGCACTTAGGAGGCAGAGACAGCTGGATCTCTATGAGCTCAGGGCCATCCTGGTATGCATAAAGAATTCCAAGCCAGGCAAGGTACACGGTAAGACCCTGTCTTAAAAACAAAACAACCAAAGTGCATCCTAGAGGGAGGTGTTAGGTCTCTGGAGGTGTTCCCTTGAAGGATCATGGGACACTGCTCTCTATGACCATGAGATAAATGGCATTCTCCATCATGCTCCTGCCGTGATGTGCTGCGTTAGTTACCACAGGCCCAGAAGCCATGGGGCTAACCTACTACATGCACTGGAACCCTTAAAGTTATGAAGCTCTTAAGTTATGGGGGCAGATTAGTTGCAAGAATGCTGGCCTTTACAAAGAGCCTGTACACCATTTCCAGCACTGAGTGAAACTAGGTGTCCTGGTGCACGCCTGTAATGGGACTAGAGAAGGAGAACAGAAGCTCAAGGTCATCCTTAGCTACATAGTGAATTAGAGGCCAGCCTGGGCTACATGGGGCCCTAATTCAAAGCAAACGAACAGAGAGAGGGAGGAAGGGAGTGGGGAAAGAGAGAAAGAGGTAGGGGAGGAGAGAGGGAGAGAGGAGGGGGAAGGAAAGAGGGAGGGAGATAAAAAGGTAAATGAAGGGAAGGAGAGGTGAGGAAGTGATACGGGCAAGCATAAGAGGTAGTTTAGCTTTGGATCCTTGTGCTAGCTAGACTGATACAAGTTGATGCTGCCTAAGTTATTTTGGAAGAGGGAAGCTCAAATAAGAGTATACCCCCACCAGATTGGCCTGTGGTCAAGACTGTGGTGCATTTTGTGACTGATGACTGGTATAGACGGGCCCATCTATCAGTATGGTACCACCCCTGGGCCAGTGGTCAAGGAGAGCAGGTTGAGCAAGCCTCAAGGAACAAGCCAGTAAGAAGAACTCCTCTGGGGATTCTGCTTCAGCTCCTGTCTTGACTCCCTTCCTTGGTTCCCTCAGAAATGGACAATGATGTGGAATTGGGAGCGAAATAAATCCTTTCCTCATCAAGTCCCTTATGGTCATTGTGTTTTATCATAGCAATAGAAACACTAGCATGGTCACCTTATTTGATTTGGAATTATCCACACCCCCTTTTGTCATTTGTATTTGGCAGCCTGGTTCTGTCACCTGCACACACTGCGTGTGCATCCCTCTGCACCCCCTCATACCTTTCCCTCTAAGCAGCATATCCAGAAAGCCTAGAACCCTCTCAACTCTCCATCTTCACTGGGCTGTATGCACGCCCGTTTTTGAACAATGTTATATTCCGTGACTCCCTTTAACAATCAAATTCAGACAGTTTCGATTTAAACATTCCTAATATATCTGGGTGTGAAGAATAACCAGTGCAGCCTAAACTGGTTTTGGATTTATGCTCAGTAAGGAATATTGTGTCTCCTAATAGCCTTTTAGGGATAACCTCCTATTAACTATCTTATGCCTACGCATAATTTTGTGAGAATATGATTAAAATCAGGTAACTTATGGGAAGAGATATTTGCACTAGAGAAGTAATTATATGGCCCAATCTATCAATAAAATAGCTATCAACCAAAAAAGAGAGAAGCAGGCAAACTAAGACCTGTAGTAACGAACTCCTCCTCTTGATTCTCACAAAAGGAAGTCCTGGATAACTGGGGACTCTTGAGTATGTTCACCCAAGGATGTAGCCCGATATCAACCTGAGCAGTGGTTTCCTCTGTAATATGTACTACTGCTTAGCTCAAGATAAAATTATCTTGCTTTTTTCATAATTTTCTATGAGCCATGATTTTCAGTTCAGGACAGCAAGAACCTAGAACACTTGGCCCAGCCTCTACTATGAGAAACGAGGAGAATAGGGTAAAGGAGGGGAGCACAGGGGAGAGGAGGGGAAGAGGAAAAAGGGAACAGGAAGGAAGGGAAGAGGAGAGGGAAGGGGAGGGGAGAGGAGAGGAGGAGCGTGACATACTTTTTAGCATCTGATCCTCAGTCTCTTCTTGTCTAGGAAATGCGGGGTAATGGTCTATTTTTCCCCACATCCTGTTTTCCTTGAAATCACTAACTGATGTTCCTACAGCCCACATCAGTGATGCTCAGGTGGAGTAAAGATTAGAAGCACAGAGAAACGCTCCAGTGTTGATGCTTTCTGATGCAGGTGTTGCTGCATAGACCCTTTGCCACCCTTGCGCTGACTGGCACCGGTCATTCTTCTCCCAAGTGCTTGGGTTGCAACATTGTCGTTCTGTTAAACCAGAACACTCAAAAAGCGGGGTTCCAGAAGGGCCACTCAGACCGCGGAGGTTTCCCACTCAGTTCTCCGAGAACTCAGGCTCTCCCACCAGCTCGAGGTTGTCAGTTGAGACCATTCCCACTTCTGTCCTTTCCTGGTCCTATACAAGCATTGCCAGGGACCCTGGGGTGATTTAATGTATGAGGAATAGAGACCTGCACTTCATACTATGAGCACTGGAGACTCGGGGTAGCTAAAGTGAGAGAGTGTATTCTAAGATCTTGAAGCAACGGGCTTCAGCCTAATGTGGCAGATGCACTTATTGAATGCAGAGAACAGTTCAGCCCCAGAGCAGCCCCTTCCTCCCTGTCCTTTGTGGCTGAGTAATCAGGATGATCTTACACAGAATCTGGGACTTATCTTCAACAAAAGTCATGTGGGGGTTCGTCTCTGCATCTTACATTCTATTTGTTTTAAAGGTATCACATGTATGACCTTGTCAAGTCTTCGGGTTGTTAGACAAGTTTGACTATTGGTAATTTTCTACTGTAAATTTTTTGGGGGTGTGGCTTGGCAGTTTGGGCTGGTTGGGGATTAGCTAGATTCTAGCAGTGGTTTCTGCTTCTCTGTGTTTGGACCTAAGCTGGCTCAGGGTACTTTTGAAAATGAGCCACAAATTTTATTTTCTATAGAAGGACCTAATCTTTCTGTTCCAACTGAACCCTAACTCCACAGGACAAGAAGTCTTGTTCTCCCTGGAACATCTTGTCCCCATACTGCCCAGAGTCACCTCAAAGCAGGAGCTGGGGACTCAGATGTTGACCTCTGCCTTTGCTAGATATCTCAGTGTCTTGAGTGATGATGGGAAGCCCAGTCTTGGGTGGAAGAAGCGTTCACTTTAAGGTTTACGCTCCCGTATGCGACTCCCGGATGTTTCAATAGGTCTATTTTCTATCTCTTCTACTGAATTTAAAAATCATGGGCTGAGCTGATGTCTCAGTGAGTAAAGTGAGACTCAGGCAAATAGAATGGACCTGAGTTTGGATGCCCAGCATCCACATAGAAAGCCAGGTATGGTGGGACGTGTCTGTAATCTTACCACTGAGAAGGCAGAGGGCAGGGGAATTCTTAGGACTTCCTGGCTGCCCAGTCTAGCCCCATCAGTGTGCTCCAAGTACAGAAGGAGATCCTATCTTAAAAAGTAAGGTGGAAACCTTTGGCCTCCACAGGCAGGAATACCATGTACATATGCAGCCATGTGTACACACACCTGGACAAGCATGTTCATGCACAAGAACATACATACAATTTTAGCTACCGTTTATTAATTTCTGACCCCCTTTTAAGCTCTTTACCTGATGATATATCTATAATTAGAATGTCTATAATTATGGTATAATAGACTTTTAAATGAGAAAGCATCCTGATTCACTCTGAGTCTCTAGGCTTTTAACTATCTGATTTCTTTTTCTTAATATGTAGGCTAGGTAAGGACTATAGGCTAAAACTGAGGGTCTTATTTTGCTATGAATGCATAGAATGAAAATTTTACGTGGGTTTCTAGTACCTTCCTTTGGAATGTAGGGCTATGACTTTCTAGATGCTGAACCTCAACCCGAATTCCAAGTTTATTGAAACTTCATTTGAACCTTGTGTGGTGGCACATGCCTGTCATTCCAGAGGCTGGAAGGCAGAGTCCATTCAGGGCCAGTGAGACTTCTGTCTCAAAACAGAAAAGAAAAGAAAAACCTTACTTAAAGGCTTATTTATTATATTATAATTACATAATTATAGATAGTCATCAATTATAGATATATTACTAATTAAATTATTTAAAAGGGGCTCAGAAATTAATGAAATGATATCTGATATTCTTTAATTAAATGGAAGAGTTAGAAAATAAGGCCATGGAAATAAATGTTCAGGAGGTCAGACATCCTTACAGAACACAGTAGAGGAGATTTAAAAAAAAAATAATAAGTGTGCTGGCTGAGAAGATGCTGCAAATGTCATGTATAAGGGCTGAAAATATCTACTTCAAAGTTTGCTATTATGACATTTTCAAAGATGCTAAGATGCTGGGTGCAAAGAGTGGGAAATAGAGAGGAGAATCTGTTTAACATATAATACATACTTGTACGAAGACAAAAAGGTGCTAGTATTTTTGCAGAATAAAATAGAAGTTCATGTGACAAAGCAATAATGGTACTCAGAGGAGATGATCTCTCAAAAGGAATGCATGAACATGAAACTATGGAACAACAGATTTAAACAGGTCTGGAGAGTTCTGATCACAGAACATAGCTAATGTCCTTCTTGAGACTCAGCACAAGTGTATGCGTCTGCACATATACTTGTGCATGCATTTACACATACACACACCCAGGAGGGTTGCCTAGCAGGGTCCAGGGCAGCAAAGATGAAATATAGATTTAGCAAGTATTAACTCAGGGATATCGGAGCGGAGTGTGTGTTAGCCACGTGCAGTTAGAAAGTGCCCAGCCATTGCACTGTTAAGACATATTAAAAGTAAGGCTGTGCATGTGTGTCTTTCATTCAGGAACTTCAGAGCATTGGGGTGGGTGGCAAGGAAGCATGCCGCCCTAGCCTGGAAGTATAGAGCAGATTTCCCCAATTACAGCTACAACAACCCATTTATTAAACATTGTCTTTAGGCTTCAAGTTTTCCATTCACAATCTAGTGTGAGCATAGCTTTCTCTCCTAGCCTCTGAATCTCACCACAGATTTAAATTTTTAAAATTTTATTCTTTGACTGCATCAATTAAATGCATTAGAGTTGACCTCAGAGACACCAAAATGTGTCAGAGGTCACAGTGAGGAAGGAAATCACAGGCTTCTTCTTGGAACCCAATTTGACCAAGAGTGAGTTCCAGTTTGAAATCTCCAGGTCTCTCCCGTGTCTTCCATATGTCATAGTTTGTGGTCACTGGCTGATCTGCAGTCTCTTCTATGTGTCTGTTCTGTAGGGATGCCTTCTGGTCCTCTGTCCCTTAACAAAGGGCTTTTCTCTGTATTGAACAGCATGTCATGGAAGAAACTTGATAGAAAATTTTAACTTAGATTAAATTTAATTTAATTAAAATTAAAATTTTAACTTAGATAGATGAAAGAACATGTCATGGAAGAAACTTGATAGAAAATTTTAACAGAGTTTCATAAGAGATTAAGCCACTGACTCCAACTGACCTTGAAGCACACAATACTGAAAACAACTGTATCTGTGTGTTGTTTCCAGCATATGTGTTTCCAGCCTATCTGCTGCATAAGGTTGCTTCCAATCTGTTGGTTGTTTTCAGCAAATGATCACTACAACACAGCATTGCATAAATGAGTAAGGTGCATAAATGAATATATCACTTAACATTAAAGTTGTACATCAGCTTCTCTGGTAAAAGCTGATTACATGGGAAATCCAAGACAAATAAGGTTGGCTATTACAGTGTTCTCTTAAAGGCAAGTTAAACTTAAGCAGCCTTGATTACACAGTAGGACAGCAGGTTAAGTTTTAAGTGAACCCGAGGTATAATATTGATTCAGTTGTGAAAGCCGGCAAAAGTTCAGGATCTTTGAACGTAAGAGATATTTTCATAAAATTGTATAGCTACTTTTGACAATTTCATGCAAGCATATATTTCCAAAAGAATCTTACCCCCTTCCCATGTCTTCTCCTCTTTTCACTCCTTCTAGAACCCTTGCCTCCAACACACCCTTATCCTACTCTCATTTCAAAAAATACAACACACAGAGTTTGATTAGGGTGTCTTTAATATGTGTGGGTGTGAGGTTATTTGTCAGATCATAGTCATTTTACCAGAGGATACTCCACTGAAGAAAATGGCTCTTCTCTCCCTCTCTCAACAGTCAGTAACTATTAATAACTCCTCCACCACTAGGAATCCTCATGTGTCTGTCCCCTATCCAATCACTACAGATTTCTTTCAACTTCTCAATTTCCCTTAAACTGTTTCAAGCTCTTTGAAAATAATTGTATTCTTCCCTCTGCTTAGAACACCTACATTCTATCTAGCTCACAGACCTTCATCTCAGCCAACTGACACTGAATCCATTATTCTTGGTCCAGGTCTCAAACCACCCTTCCCCACAAAACATTTCTGAGTAATTTGAGCACAATGAATCCCAAAGCCATCATGACTACAAAACTTGCATCAGTCATATCAATTATAGCTTGTATTAAGACAGTTAATGCCACACTCAGCTTCCTGCCCAGATATACTTACTGAGAATGCCCCAAGCCTGTAACCCTCACGGATGTGGCACATAGTGACTGAGCATGTAGCACTAGTTGAACATTGTCAGAAAAGGGGCTGGAGATGGCTCAGTGGGTAAGAACACTTGCTATGTGAGCATGGGGAGCACAGTCCGAATTCTCCAGCACCCACATAAACAGCCAGGCATGGATGGAGGAAGAAGAGGCATATGAACTTTTGCACCCAGCTGAGAAGCTATTGACAGCTGATACCTACTGGGTAAGGGAGAGTTGGGTTTTATTTTAAAAGCATGGCCTTTGAGAGGTTGGGCATGCGCCAGTGGGTGACCCTACACCCGTGTGTGTATGAAAAACACAAAGTGGATTTAATGTATTACTTAATAATAATAATAATTAAAATAAATAAATAAATAAACAAACAAACAATCTACAATTGGAGGAGTAGATCCTAGGGGAGAGGGAAGTAGAAGGTGAATATGGTCAAAATTTAATGAATAAAATTCTCAAAGAGTTGATTAAAGTATTCTATCAAAAATCATTCTTGGGCTGGAGAGTTGACTCAGCTGTTAAGGGGTTGACTCTCTTAGCTATGGTCTCCATTGCTGTGAAGAGACACAGTGACTAAGGACACTCTTATAAAAGAAAACATTTAATTGGGCCTGGCTTACAGGTTCAGAAGTTCAGTCCATTATCATCAAGACAAGAAGGATGGTGGGGTCCAGACAGGCATGACACTGGAGAAGGAGCTCAGAGTTCTTCATCTTGTTCCGAAGACAAACAGAAGACTGGCATCTTCAGGCAGCTAAGAGTAAGCAATCTTCAAAAGCTGGAGCTTGATCATAGGAGACCTCCAAAGCCCACCCCCACAGTGACACACTTTCTCCAACAAGGCCACACCTACTAACAGTGCCACTCCCTATGGGCCAAGCATATTCAAACCACCACATAGGATCACAACCAAAAAAAAAAAAAAAATCATTCTTGATTTAGTTCAGAAACAGAAAAACAATTTTAAAAGAATCTGAATTTGGCCATGTGCTCCTTACCCCCGTGTTATGGGGGCTGGAAATAGGAGGACTGTGGGCTTGCTGGATGCAAGTCTGGTTCTAGGTACAGAGAGAGAGCCTGACTCAAGCCAGAGTGATAGACAGGACACCTGATCTGATGTCTTCTGGCTTCCACATCTGTGCACATGAACTACATACATATACCCCACATGTGCTCACACACATACACGCACACTCACACACTCACCCACATGCACACATATGTGCATGCACATGTAGCAAAGAAATGAGATTAGATGAACAGAATTGAGATTCAAGGAGCTATGGATAGCCACAGTTAAGGCAAAGGCATGCAGAACTATTCCCCTAGGAAAACAGGCTCATAATTATTTCTAAAGTTTTCCATTTTATCAAAGAGCCATAGAAACCACTCCTTTTCAAAGCCCCACCAAAGCACTATTTTCTAATTAATTGTTATAGAGAGAAAACTATTGCATAAATCAATTTCCAACTTAGTTTGATGGCAATCACTAATGAAATAGATTGAAGATCTGAAGCCTTAAAGAAAGGGTTTTCAGATGAATAATATATTTTATTTGTCAGCAGTCCTCGAGCTCAATTTATGCTGAAATTAACTGAAAGTGGATTGCAAGTAATTGTCAGTTCGTTGTCAGCCCGATTTTCCAAGACCCTGAATAGATAGGATGACGAAAGGTAATTTCAGGTTTTTTTTTCCCCCTTCGTAATTGCTTCTGGGTAATACCAGAGCCTTTGAAAGAGGGTTCAAGGCTGTGCATGTTGAAATTTGCAAAGAAAATGCAAAGCTTGGTGTGAATACCAAAAAATGTCCAGACCCAGAAGAGTCCAGAGTCCTAAGGCTCATCAATGTTTCCTCAAAGCGTCTACAACAAATAACGTTCAATAGCACGATTTCAGACTTCACATACAGGAAAACCTTACACACCAACAGTGATGCGTAGGATTATTATCTGCTAGTGATTTCTTCATAGGTATACATGGTCACACCTGTGTACACCCATGTCAAGGCCAGAGGACAGCCTCAGGCGCTACTCTTAAGTCACCAGCCATGTTTTGTTTGGTTGGTTTTTGTTTGTTCTGTCTTTCAGACAGGACCTTTCATTGGCCTAGAACTCAGCATCTAGGTGAGGCTGGCTGCCCAGTGAACTCTGAAGACCCACATGCCTCTGCCTTCCCACAGTTAGGATTGACCAGTGTGGGCCACCATCCTTCAACATTTTTCTTTTGCATGGGTTTTAGGGCTCCTGTTTGGGGCCTGTGCTTGCAAGGCAAGCACGATTCTGACTAAGCCATTTATGTCTCCAGCTGAAGGCAGAGATCTGAGGTGAAGGGCAGTCTACAAGGGGTTACGAAAACATACGAGCAGTTTTTAAAGTTTTGTTTTCTTTTCTTTTTATGCTCAAATCACTTCAAGGAAGAGTCCCCAGAAGCCACCTCAAGAGAGGTGAGGAGTCAAGAGTCACATAGTTTTCTGTTGCAAGGAATCTCAGGGAAGTGAGTATGCAAAGGGTGTGGCAAGCAGGGTGACCCCCAGGGTGAAAAATAATTTGCACCCCCTCCACATTTATTGGGTACAGATTTTGTAAGGTGAACTGTCTTAGCAAGTCAAGCTGTTTCTCAAAGCCACACACTTGACAGCCAGCAGGTGCTTGCTGTGAGTGATTCCTGGCATTGTGTCAAGTAGTAACCTTCATTTTAATTCAATTTATAAATAAAATGATACTAAGCTTGTTTTGGTTTTACTAAAAAAAAAAAAAAAAAAAAAAACCAAAGTATCATTCCGCCTGTCACTATTATCTATGCACTTTTTTTTTTTTTAGCCCTGACACATTCTTATGTGGTTTTTGTTATGATTGAGTTTCACTGTTAATACAAATGTGTACTAGCTCCTGAGGGTCCTTCCAGTGAACCTACAAACATGAGAGTAGACTCAACCCCAAAACATAATAACAAACATTTGCAAATGTGATTTGTACAATAACTGCATTTCTGGTTGAAAATTGAGGAAGATGGCAGGCCTCCATTTTTACATGGAGTTGTTACATGATTCATTTTACATGAATCAGCCCTGGCCAGTCTGCCATTGACAACTATGCTCTCTTCTTACAGTTATACCCTTGAGCAGGAGGAGAATTCTTGCTGGCTGTATCTGAATCATGGTTCCTAGCCAGGCCTGGCTGCAAAAGCTTGTCACCACAGCTATGCAGGAGACAGCTGTGAGTTCAAGGCCTATCTGGGCTACAGGAAAAGCTCAAAGTTAGTCCAAGAGACTTAGCTAGAACAGTACCTCAAAAAAGTGAAAAGCAGGGCTGGGCAGAAAGACAAACGTTACATGTTCTCTCTCATCAGAGGTCCCTGGCTCCAAATCCTCTGATGTGATTACACATGGCCTGGAGTACCTACAGAGTCCAGGGAAGTAATATGGGACCCTTGCCAGGATAGGAGGTTTGGGAAGCAACAGAAAGGGTGATAGCAGAGTCCAGGTGATCTAATCCAATCAGGGGAATGGGAAAGGAGGGACTGTTTAGGGAAGGGGAGGGAGATAAATACAGAAGAAAGTAGGTGAAGGGTAAGGGGGATAGCAGGGTGCAGGTGACCTCATAGGGTATTAGGGAAAGGAACCTTTTTAGGGAAGATACATGCAGAAGAAAGGATATAAAACCACAATAATAATATCTGAAAAAAAAATAACTACAAGGAATCATACCATTAACTATCTTTAAAAAAATCCATAATACACACAATTCTATGTGTAAATATACACATAATTTTAACGAACTTTTCTCATCCGTACTGACAGCACTCCCTCCAAGAATCAAAGACCACTCAATGAAAAACCGCAATATCAGACACGAGAAGCCCTCTTTTGAGTTGTTGGCCAGAGCTGTCCAAGAAACTCCAAAAACATAGAGCCTATTGCAATTGTCTTTGGTTGTCCCACAAAGAGGTAAAAGATAATCCCTGTTGCTGGAGACACTTTGTACTTCAGAAGGAGAGCCCGGTGACTTGTGAGACGGAATATACCTGAATGTCCCCTCCCAAGGACTAGCTCTCATGTTACCAGAAGGCAACATGCAAACTTCCAAAGGAAGAAGGCCGCCAATAGTCCTCCCCAGCCATGACATCAATGGCCAACATGATAACCCTAAGAGTGGAGTAGTGGTACACAGTCCTTGGTGGTAACCAATGGCTCTCTAATTGGACTTACGATCCACTACAAAAGAGAGAAGTTGTGCCTAGTATGGAAACTTAGCTCACTACTCAGTGCTAGTGAAGTCATGGTTATTGGAGGAGAATCTATAACCACTAACTTACTAAGCTGCATAATCCCTAACATCAATTTATAAACACTTGTCCTCGTACCCACAGTTACGTGGACTCTTCTCCACCCATTATCAAGGAAAATTTCTTTTTGCAACAGAAACCACTCTAGAAAACACCACAGTCAATCGAAATGCAGAGTTGTAATGCCCGGGCCTAAAGGATACATCTACAAAACACTCCCACATCTGAGGCTCAGGAAACATTTCGGAAGAGGGGATGAGAAGATTGTAAAAGCCAGAGGATCAAGGAGTTTGTTGTGAGATCGTGTCTTTTAGTACTGTCAGAAGCTACACTTATAAAGTCTCACCATCATGGCTGTCCAGTGAGCTGGACAAGGATGACACCAATGCACATGCTAAAGTAGATGGGGGGAAGGCCACGAGGCCTCCACCTACATATAGGACTACATGAGGAAAGCTGGGAGTGGGAGAGGCGGCCCTCCAGAGGGAAGGCCACACCAACTGGTTGTCCATTGTCAAATGGTCAGCCCTGAAAATACACATGTAAGTAACATCATAGGTACTGAACAGGATATATTTAGGAATAAGTATGTATATACTTATATACACACATAGACATGCATACACATAGGTATACATATTCACATACTCACAGATATACATATATGCCTGCAATAACAATCACTGGGAAAAGAGCATGAATTTGAAAAGAAGCTCAAAGGGGCATATGGGGGGGGGGTTTGGAGGGAGGAAAGGGAAGGGAGAAATGTAATTTTATTATAATGTCAAAAATAAAATGAAATGATTTAAAATTTATTGTATTCTATCTATCTATCTATCTATCTATCTATCTATCTATCTATCTATCTATCTATCTATCTATCTATCTGCTTGAATGTATATGTTTGCAGAAACCCTCAGAGGCCAGAAGAGGGCTCTGGATCTCCTGAAACTGGGGAGTTACAGGCAGTTCTTAGCTATCATGTGGGCGTTGGGAACTGAACCTGGGTCCTCTGCAGCAGCAGTAAATGCTCTTAATGGTTGAGCCTTCTCTGCAGTCCCAGTATCTGTTATCTTCTTTATTAATTGCTGAATTAATCCTCGTGGGCCATGGATTAATCTCTTTGGTAATGGTGAGTGGCTTGGTGATTTTTTCATCATCTTGACACAAAGTAGAGTTATCTGGGAAGAAGAACCTCAGTTGAGGAAATGCCTCCATCGGATTGCCTCTAGGCAAGTTTCTTGATTGATATAGGAGGGCCTAGCCTGCTGTGGGAGGTGCCACCCCATGGCAGGTGGCTGGATCAGATTATCTAAGAAAGCAGGCTGTACACATCATGGGAGGCCCAAGCCAATGAGCAGTGTTCCTCAGTGGTCTCTGCTTCCATTCCCATCGATGGGTTCCTGCTTTGAGTTTCTACTTCAGCTTCTTTCAACGAACTGTGACCAGGGATAGGCAGGCCCAATGAAACCATTTCCTCCCCCAAGTTGCACGTGATCATGGTGTTAATCACAGCAATAGAAACTCTAACTAGGACAGTTAGTAATAAATCAATAGAAACTCGTCTGATGTATCCAGCTGATGTAGAAAGCTGCATACATGTTGATGGGGAGAGCTACAATATGTCTGATGTAGACAGCTGTGTATGCCCTGATGTTGAGAGCTCTATACATGTCTGATAGAGTTACATACATGCTGATGTGGATTGCATATATACATATATATGTGTGTGTGTACATATACATATACATATACATATACATATACATATACATATACATATACATATACATATACATATACATATACATGACATTAATCCTTAAATGCCACAGCTGCATATATGCCAATATATGGCAAAGCCCAGGGAACTCTCTAGGTCCAAATGACCAATGTGTCTGACACCTCCATGCCATCATTAGAGAGGGCCAGTGATTAGTGGGTAGAGAGCTTGGGTGGGGCCTAGCTTCTAAACCCAAACAGAGGATAATGAGGCCAGGTTTTCCTGCTTCTTAAACATCACGTAGCTTCCTCTTATTACCTGGGCCAGATGCACACAGGGAAAGAGATTGCACTCTAGAACACATTCAGTTAAGCTTGCCACACAAGCTGTGACAGGGACGTTCCCTTCGCAGTAAAGCTCATTCCAAGTCTTGCTTGCATCATGTACAGCTGATTCCTGGACCCTGGGGTAGTACACAGCCGTTGTAAGAGCCCACTCCACTAGTCCTTCCACTTAGAGCACATGTAGCCATGAGCTGGCCTTCTAGCGTTGTACAAGGTTCCTGCCTGGTCCTGTCCTTTCACTGCCTCTGAAAGTGATGCTCAGCATCCTTACCAGAACCGGAGCTCAGTGACGACGTCCTGATGATAGGAGATTTACAGTGGACTCGGTTGCTACAGCAGAGCCTTTCTAACTGTCTCTCTATTTTCTGCCTTGAACCTTGTTCTCCAGCTGGCCGTGCCTTGGCCCTGAGGCTGTAAAGATTCCAGGAGGCAAATCCCTTTCACTAAGACTCCACATGGTCCTTCAGTGTCCTCCCCTTCTCCTTTGTAAAGTTGCGTACCAGTTTTCCGTGCATGTGCCCACCTCCACACATGCAGAGCTTCTCCTCAGATGATGCTCTATTTGTACCCAACATGCTCCTTTCCCTTGTTCTCATTGTCTGTGCACGTTAATTTGTGTGTGTGTGTGTGCTGTGTGTGCAGGTGTGTGGACGCATGTGTGCATGTGAGTGAACATATGTCCACCTGTGTATAGAGGCCAGAGATTGAGTTTCAATGGTTCTCCATCTTATATATTGAGGCAAGATCTCTACTTGAACCTTCTGCTGACTGATTTGGCTTGCTCCAGGAATCTCCTGTCACATACAGGTGTATGTGTGTGTGCTTGTGTGCTTGTGTGTGTATATATACATGCATATTCATGCATTCTGTAACACACTAATCATGGCTTGGTTTCCCACATTCAACAGAGTTCTGGCTTTAGGCTACACCAGGCTCCTATTGCTTTTCTGTCAGTGGGCTCTTGTCAGGTGTCTTTGGCCTGCTTTACCAACCTCTTGGTGGGTACTATCTCCTGTTATATACCCCACTCCCCACACATACCCCGAAACTGCTTCTTCCCTTAGTGAAATTCACTGGAGTTTACTCTTCTGATCTCTCTGCATGTTCATTAGGGCTTCGGTGGCCATGATAATGGGTTGCTTCCCAAATCAGCTTCTCTGTTTGTGTCAACAAGGGCTCTTTGTCTCAAGGACCAGAAACCTAGCTCAAGGTCGTTTAAGGAATACAATGGGCTGGGAAGATGCTAAGTCAGCATGGTGTTTACTTTGCAAGCACAAGGACCTGAGCTTCATCCCTAGAACCTTTGTAAGACAATCGGGTGCTATACCTCATGCTTGTGGTCTTGTTGGTTGAGAGGAGAAAGCAAGTTTGCTCACTGGTGAGTTAGCCTAGCCTACTTGGTAAATTGCAGACTGGTGAGATACCCCATCTCAAAGAAAAAACGGGGTAGATGGCTCCTAAGGAGCAAAGCCAAGGCCGTCCAGTGGTCTCCACAAGCATGCATGCACTTGTGTCCCGAATACACTTGTATAAGCACATGCACACACTCAAAGGAGAAAAAAAAACCAAAGGGACATTATTATCTCACTTATTGGAACTGAAGACACCACCAGATGCCCCAAACCACTCACTCAGGGTTTGCTATCCTGTGCATGTCTCTGTCTGCTTCTTCCACATTTACCTTGTTCTCAGACAGTCCCTCGCTACCTGGTGGTTACTTAAGTGGACCTTTAGCATCACCACGTCTTAATATTCCGGAGAAGAAGATGCCTGGTCTCCTGCAGAATTTTCACCTTTTCCTTACTGTAGTCATCTATCTATCTGGCTCACAAGCTTACAAGGAATCTACCATCTCTATCACTGGGATTACGCATGGCCACGTGACCATGCCTGGCTTTATGTGAGTTCTGAGTGTCTGGAGTCCTTATGCATGTGAAGCAAGCTCTCACCCACTGAGCCATCTATCCTGCCTTGTTAGTCCTATTTATATTTGCTTGCTTGTTGGAGTGTGAACCCTAGGCCTGCTTTTGGAACAAAGATCTTATATTTTTATTTTGCATCGTGGAACCCACCCTCCCCCAGTCACTTACTTTACTGCTGTCCTGTATCCCATTTTGTTAGAGGAGCATCATGATAGCATCTGTATCATTAGGTATTGACAAGATGTGCTGCACTGGGCCCCTGACATCACTTTTCTCATGAGTAAGCACAGAGTAAGTCTAAGTACTCACTTTTATGTGAGTAAGCACAAAGTAAGTCTACAAATGACTTGGAAACTTAAATTCCCTTCTGTTATGACCTCAAATACAAACTAGTTTGCCTGTACTTTTCCTGCTTCTGAGTGTGTGTGTGTGTGTGTGTGTGTGTGAGCATGTGTGTGTGTACACTAAAGTTTGTTTGTGTGTTTGTATATGCAAAAGTCAGAGAACAACTCTAGGTGGTGCCACCCACCTTGTTTTCTGAGATGCAGCCTCTCATTGATCTGGAACTTGCCAGGTAGCTTACGCTGGTGAACCAGGAATCCATCTGCCTCTGTTTCCCCAGAACTGGGATTATAAGCACATATCTCATTGGCTGGCTTAAAAAAAATGTGAGTTTTAGGCATGAGGATCAGGTTTGCAGCAAACACTTTTAACTGCTAAGCCGTCTTTCCAGCCCCCAGATGTATTTTGTTTGTTTATTTTTTGTTGTTGTTTGTTTTGGAGACAGTGTCTCTCGTAACTCAGGCTGGCGTAGAACACTCTGTGCAGCTGGGAACGTGCTAGAATTCCTGATCCTCAATCCTCTTCCTCTCAAGTGCTGGGATCACAGACCATCATGCCTAGCTTATGTGGTGCTGAGGACAAAATCCAGGACTTTATGCACACTAGGTAGCACTCTACAAACCAAGGCACTTCCCCAGGTCACAAGATGATTTAAAGAATACATGAGGATATATGCAGGCTATATGCAAACACTATACATGATTTTATGCAAATGATTGGAGTATCTTTGGTGAAGGAGAGAGGGACAGTGACCTAGGACCAGACTCCCACCGCAAAAGATGGCACAGGGAATAAAGGCACTCGGTGCCAAGCTTCACAACTGGAGTTTGATCCCTGGAACTCTTATAGTGAAAGGGAACAAGTGACTTCAAGTTGTTCTATGACTTCTATGAATAATACATTGTGGAACACACACACACACACACATGAATACATACAAAAATACGTAAATAAATATTTTTTTTTTAAAAACTTAAGAAATGACCAGAATGTCTTATTTATTCAGAAACAACACAAGGAAAAAAAATCAAGAAAAACATTTTCAAGTGAACACTGTTGATCACAATTAACACTCTCCCAAAAGCTAGAGGTAAGGATTAATGCATGGGGGAGAGGCAGACAGAAAGACACATTCTACTTCTGAACAACAGATGGCGACGGAGCTAAGGAAATGGAAGACATTGTTCCACGTTAGTGAAATCCTGTCAAGTGTGCTGAAGAAGCCAAGCTATAAACAACATATGGGAAACAATGAATATTTTAATTAGGTGTTAATAACCGAATATTGAATCCTTGTCTTTTTACCTAATTCACAACAGTGTTATGATGACTAATTAATAAGTGATTGTAAAGGAAATGACTCATTATTTGCTGCAATAATTAGACCCGTTGACATGCATCTAATCGTGAAACGATTTTTAAAAGTAGATGGATACAGAGCAAGTTAGCTTTCTGTAGTTACAGGAACCCCAGGTGCCTGTCTGATTTTTATTAGCACTTTACATCGTTGGGAACCTGGGTACCAGCAATGATTTGTTGCATCATCTTCTCGAGATGGAAACATGTGTGGGTATTGTCTTAACAGATAGCCTGTCACATGCACTTGAAATTATGTATATAAGAGGAAACGAGAAAGCCTACTTTCATGGAGGAACTTTTTGGAAAGATATCAACCATTGAGCAAATCAAAATAAAACCCTAGCCCAGAAGGAAAAAAAAAAAAAAAAAAAAAACAAACCCCTCTCTCCAGAGTCCCTCATCTCTAGCGTCTGATTCTCATATATATATATATAAATAAAACTAAAAAGCAAGTATATAATCCCAGACTCCTCCCCCTCATTCCATATTTCTATCCTCTTTGAAGTACCTCATGTCCTCAGGACATAATGAAATGCCTTGCACTGGAAGGAAGCCACACAGATACATTTCAGGACCCCTCCCTTCTCTCCGCTAGTGGCAGGCTAATGCAGTTTACTTATTAGACGAGTCGCCATGGATACTGACAGACTCAAGCCAAGTCTACCCCACTGAGGGGAATTGGAGAGTTGAGGCAATTAGCCTCATAATTTAAATAAACAAAGTTCCCCCCATTTTTGTTTCGGTTACCTGATTTTTTTTTCAAATGAATGTCTAATTTTAGTTTTGAATTATTAGAGGTGGTTCTCGCCTCAGGTCTCTTGTTAAATTAGCTGGCAGAGATCTGGACTCCTCTCCCCCAGGCGAGTGAGCTTTCTGCACCTCCTGCTTTACCATTCCCAAGCCTTCCTATCCGGCATTCTGGGAAATAATGTGAATAACTGCAGCCCGGTGTGAACGGATTCTGCAAGACCACGCAGATCTAGAAATGATCGCTTGCAGAGACCAGATCCTTTTAATCTGACGAAGACATTCATAAACCCATGTCCTTCCTGACCCTGTGGTCCTCAGCCTGTTGTGCTCAGACCACATGTTTCTACCCTGGTCCTAGGCCAAGCCACAGACTAGAGAGACACTTCCAACTGGGGATTTTAGGGCTCGTCTTGGCTGCCTCTCCCAATCCCATTTTTCTTCTCAGACCATGTCCCACCCTTGCCAGTATGAACGCCTTCATCTGGCATTCTGCTGAGACAGAGGAGTCTAAAACACGGCTATCATTCCCACGTAACGAGGCTTCACATGTAAGTCACTACCCACATCCGTCATCTCTGTTACTTAGCACTTCTTGTCTTCATCCCGGTTGGGACTAACTATGGCAGGAGTTCTGATGAATGGGAGCTATGCGGTTTTGCTTTGTGCATACGTGTGTTTGTGCGTGTGCATGTGGAAGGCACAAGATTGCTTCATTTGTTGTTCTTTAGATGATACTCACCTTGTTATTTTGAGGCAGGGTTTCTGGTCTGGAACTCTCCAAGTAGGCTTGGCTGCCTGGTCAGAGAGCTCCAGGGATTTGTCTCCCCAGTGTTGGGATCACAAGTACACATGACCTACCATGCTTGTATTTTGTTGTTGTTATTTGTTTGTTTTTCATTATTTGCTTCTTTTTTGTGTTGTTTTATGTTTTGTTTTGCATGGATTCTGAGGTTCTCACTCAGGTCCTGCTGCTTGTAAGGCAAGGACTTTAGTGGACAAATTATGACACTGGGGCTGCCCTGTTGCTCCTACTGTGGGTCTGTGAAGCAAGAGTCTCTCTTCTGGCTCTTGCCATTCCCTAAGATAGAGCTTGCTCAGTGTGACTCAGCATTGGCAGTTTTCTGGCCATTCATCACTAACAACTTCCTCCTCCTCCTTGTCTTCCTCCTCTTCCTCTTCTTCCTCCTCTTCCTCTTCCTCCTTCTCCTCCCCCTTCCCCTCCCCTTCTCCTCTTCTTCCTCCTCATCTTTCTATTTAAGATTTTAAATTTTATACAGTGTGAGGGTAGGTGAAGTATGTTTGTTTGTGTGGGATGGTCCAAGGACAACTTGCAGAAGTTGGTTCTCTCCTTCTACCACGTGGGTCCCTGGAATCCAATGCAGAACATTGAGCTTTGCAGCAAGCACTTTTATTCACTGAGCTCTCGTTGGTCCCCTCTCAGTCTAGCCTTTTAGTCCTTCCTCCTGGAAGTAGGGGCTGTGATACACGCAGAGGCTGCATCCATCATGATTGGACCGTGTGGTGTCCAATGGTGGTAGGGCTCCAGGTTAGAAATTGGTCTTGGCATCTGATTGGCATGAGTTTGCCTCATCCTTCACTTCCATATTTCTTACCTTTCCTGAACCTCATTTTTTTTTTTTTTTGTAAAAATGAGTAGCAGATGGATATTCATCCGAAAGAGGCAGAGTAGTTATTAGAAATAACTTACACAGGGCACCTCATAAGAGCTTTACTAAAAACATTTATACATTACTTATTAGATTTAGTAATTATATATGGTTTTAGATATTTTTATTTTATGTATGTGGGTGGTTTGCCTGAATATATGTCTGCACAACACATGCATACAGTGTCCTCAGAGACTAGAAGAGGGCATCGGCTATCCTGAAACTGGGGTTGCAGATCCCGTTAGCCACATGTGCATCCTGGCATTTGAACCCAAACTCTCTGGAAGAGCAGCCAGTGCTCTTGATCATGGATACAGCTCTCCAGCCCCAAATGTTTATATTTTGATATAATAAGAGCTGACAGTCATGTATAGAACTGTCTGTATGCAGTAAGAATCTGGGTATTCTAGTCTATTACTGTTGTTCCTTATTCTCCTTTCTCCACCCTAGCAAGACTGTACATCTCGCCTAAGTGAGTTACTCACATGCATGCAGGTACACATGTGTGAATATGGAGACTACAGGACAACTTACATTCCTCCAGAACACCACTCGAGTTAGTTTGAGACTGCACCTCTCAATGTCCTGGAGTTCTTCCAGTAGACTAGGCTGGCTGGCTGGCTGGCTTTCAACTTCCAGTAGCCCACCTATCTTTATTTTCTCATATTTCTTTATAGCTCTGGGATTCCAGCCAGGTATGTGTATATATACATGTGCACACATGTGTGCAGATGTGTGCACATGTGGAGGGCAGAGGTCAACATCTGGTGTCTAATTTTACTACCACTCTCCACCTTCTCTTTCCACCTTCTCTTTTGGTAAATTTTCACTGAACCCAGAATTCACTGGGCTAGATTGGCTGGCCAGGAAGCTTCTAAAATACCCTCTCTACCTCTCAGCCCTGGGAGAGCAAGAATGCTGCCATGCCTGACATTTTCCCGGACAGATTATAGGGATCTGAACTCAGGTTCCCATGCTTACACGGCAGGCACTTACCCTACCCAACAAGCTATCACCCCAATTCCTACAGAGCAGCTTCTTAAAATATAAATTCTGGGTATTTAACTCAGGCCCTCATGTTTGCAAGGCAAGCATTTTACAGGCTGACTCATCTCCCCAGCTTAATATTTGTTTTGGAAAAAAAAAATAGCTGTGTGAGTCAAACTCTGCAGAGAGCACACATGGCATCCCCTCCTGTGACTCTGCCTTCAATGCATTATGCTTCTTGCAACTGAGACGTCATTATACACGAACCAAATTGGTGCTAATACTATCTAAAATATATGGATGGATGGATGGCTTTACTCTGTGAAGCAGTTTGCATAGAATGCTCGGCCAGTTGACTTTCATTTTATTATAGTAACTGTCTGGTAAATGAAGGCTATCATTGTCATCCTTGATTTTCAGGAAGACTGAAGCTCAGGGAAGTCAGATCCTCGCCCAAGGTCACACAGCAAATAGTGGCACAATCAGAACTTAGAGCAGGAACATTTGATTCCAGAATTTGAGCCCCAACCCTCACTAATTGTTCCTAGGGATCATGTCAAATGGTTTAGACAAAGAGCAGTCAGTTTTCAGAGACTGGAGGCACAAAGGTGGGATGGAACTCACCCAGAGATTGGGGGGGGGGGGAATTGTATGGTGATCAAAGTCTCCAGAGACAGTCTTTACAAAGGAATCCTTAGCAGTAAAACACACAGCCATGAAAGGGTGAGTTGTAAGCTCCTCATGAAGCCAGGAGTCCATCTCTTTTCTGTTTGGGGTTATCCCTGGGTCTGGATCTTCCCAAGTTGTTCACTGTTATTCAAGGCATCTCCTGTATCCTGTGATGCCATTTCTCTAATAGAAGGCATTTGGACCCACAATTTCCAGAACCCAGGGACCTTCCTAATGGAAAAGATGCCATGACTCCCATTGTGAGCTTGAGAAAGAGTATGCGCTACTCATGGTGACCCAGCTGGCCAAGCTGGGTGGTCATCAGAGTGTCCTCCTGCTTTCCACAGTGGGCTCTTACCTTTTTATGAGCGTGCAAGGTATGTATGTGTGTTTCATGTATGAGCATGTGTGCATGGAATCCAGAGTTCAGTCTCTAGTATCATTTCTTAGGCACCGCCCACCTTGTTTTGGGAGACAGGGCTTTTCATTGGCCTGGAACTAGACTTTAGGTTAAGCTTGCTCAGTTCACTCATGCCTGTCTCCCCAGCACTAAGATTATAAGCACGTTGTAACCACCATGCCAAGCATTTTTTATATGGGTTCTGGAGATCAAACTCAGGACTTTAACCGCTAAGCTATATCAGCCCATTCCACCCAACCCCCTGCTAGGCCTCATATTTTATGACATCAGACATGGGGTATGGGGTTTCCAAAACTTCTTCCATCTGTGTCTAGTGCTTAGTAAAGGACACTAATTTCCTTCCTGGTACTGGGAAAAGCAGTCAAGGTTCACCCAAACCAGACAGGGCACACCATCCTCACCAAGTGCAACTCTATTGTCTTGCTTCAGAAGCAAGCACAATGCTCCCCTTTCTCCTACTGAGAAGCATGCCTTCCCAATACTGGAAGCAAAAACATGTTCACACTCAAATCTTGAGGGTTGATTAGATTTTTAAAGCTGGCCGTCCCCTCCCTTCCTGCCACCCAATAGATTACGAGTACAGCCGGAGCCTCTTTTGTTTTGAACAAATGTCTTTATTTAAAACAAAATGCAGAGCCTGTTTAGACCAGTGCATAAACAGCTATCCAATTCAGTGACTTCTTCCAAGAGGCAGCCTCTCGCCCACTGTCAGTGGGTCCCTGCTGAGATATTTGATGCATCCACTGCATTTTATATTGCTTAATGTGGCTTATGTATCTGCCAATAAATCTGAAATCCAGGTCACAGAATATGTAGCTCAAGGAAATCCATAAAAGTCGTGGAGAGTGGCTTCGCTAACTGCACCGCGTTGCCAAAAGCTGAGGTCATTTCCTCTTGCTAAAAATGCAGAGCTTCATAAATTATTTTTATCACCTCTAGAGTCAAGCAAACAGTTTTGCACAGATGCCAAAGAGGCTTCATCCCCTCCCCATACCGCCAGTACTCTTTAATCTTGAAGTGTTTTTCACAAGTCTTCTGCAAAATGATTGTTTATGCTTCCCTCTCCTCCTCTCCCCTCCATTACCAACGTCCCAGCAAAGCACATGTAAATCTGGGAAAATAAACACAATTGCATCCAGCCAGGCTTTTCACAGAGACTGACATAAATATTGGGGTGAGGCTGGGGAGACAGCTCATTTTCCCTGGGGGGGGGGGGGGAATATGACGATGCACAGGCACACGCGTGCGCGTGCGCATGCGCACGCACGCACGCAAGCACGCACGCATGCAAGCAAGCAACCTCACACGCAGCACACACACACATGCG
The DNA here is from genome assembly GCF_011762505.2 of Arvicanthis niloticus. NCBI lineage: Eukaryota > Metazoa > Chordata > Mammalia > Rodentia > Muridae > Arvicanthis > Arvicanthis niloticus. Next base: position 11,134,455 of record NC_047667.1, on the reverse strand, counting down.
TATATTTGCATATACAAACACACAGACACATAAAACAAATAGAATAAATCTTAAAAATATAATAAATAATAATGAAGCTGGGCACAGTGGTATACACCTTTAATTGGGGAGGTAGAGGCAGGTGGATCTTTATGAGTATGAGGCCAGCCTGGTTTACGAGCAAATTCCAGGACAGCTAGGGCTGTTATACAGAGAAACCCTGTCTGCAAAAGAAAGCAAATGATGATGGTGGTGGTGGTGGTAACAACAATGACAACAATAACAACGACAACGTATGGAGGAGTTAGGCAAATGAGTCAGTGGGGGAAGGGTGCTTGCTGTGTGAACCTAATGGCCTGAGTTTAATTCCTGGACCCCATGTAAAGGGATAAGGAGAAAACGACCTTCTAAAGTTGCCCTCTGACCTCCACATGTATGACACACACGTACACACTCGCACATCACACGATATCTAAGAAGACTAATGCTAAGCACGGAAAGTGGTTTCGAGCTTGTCATAATTATCCTCCGATCCCCAATACACACGCCAGCGATTGGGGCGGGGTGGGGGTGGGGGTGGGGGTGGCATTGTTTCCACAAAGCCATTTTGTTTAAGGAGGCGTTAGGTATGTCGAGATGGTGAAGAACAAGCCCTGAGTGTTCAGTGGAGAACTTTATAGAAAACACCACTGAATTAACTTACAGTACATTTGTTAAACACGAGCACCTCTAATAATGACATTTCATTGAACAATGCCCTTTGTCTTTCTCAGTTCATCAGCTACCTATTTCCAGTAATGAGCCACACTCAGCCCATTCTGATCTCCCCCTAATGTAAAGGCTCAGCTCACTTCACCGCCAGCGAAGCATAATGCTATTATTCAGTCTTTGGCTTAGGAAGAAAAAGCTATGGAATAGATCGCCATTCTAATTGGCTAACAAATACTAAGCCTTATGACTGCTAATGGCACCCAGTCCTTCTGTTTTGCTCTTCATGGGAATAACCAAAATAATACTAACAACAACAACAATAAAAAGAAACCAAAAAGGGGCAACAGTGTGAAGGGAGGATAAAAGAAAGAAAAGACTAGTGGGCGTAGTTTATGAACAGTAACATGAACATCCACGGGGAAAAAAATATGAGCACATATTATATTTAATAACTCACATGTTATCTTAATCCTTTATCAACAATTCCTGCAGATAGCTTAATACCAAATATTTTAGTTAAGATTAACAACCTGTGAAGCAGAAGGCTTGGCAAACGAGGGCTGGGTCTACCTCAGCTGTGTGAGCAGGAAGGCTCGCCACTGGAAGGCCACTGGAAGGCTGGGTCGTGCATGAGGTGTTCGTTTTTCAGCCAAGAAGATGCAGGCAGGTTTGGAAAATATTATGTCTACCGTGGCCCTGATTTATACTCCCCGTGGAAGTAATGAAGCCTGTGTCCAAACTTATTTTTGTTCCTTTTTTTGCAAAAGCTTTCCCCTGAAATGAAAGATAGGCCCATTCCTGTTTTTCCTTTCCCACGTGGCAGAATCTCCTTAAGCCTGTGTCCGGACCCCGATCTCTCTTTTGAACTCAGCAAAACATCTCATTAGTAAAGGCAAGATTGGGCTTCTTGTAATCTTTCCCCAGCTGAGGCACAGCTACACAGTTTACAATGGATCTTTGGGAAACTGCTTTTTTTTTCTTTCTCTCTTTCTTTCTTTCTTTCTTTCTTTCTTTCTTTCTTTCTTTCTTTCTTTCTTTCTTTCTTTCTTAAACCGAGAGCAACGGCTTCCATAGATCTCTCTCAATTACCCACAGTAAATTTAGGCATTGTGCAAGAGCAAATTTTACAGTCCATGAAGAGATGAAGTGAAATCTAGATGAAATTCATTGTGACACATCCCCAGTTAGCGCTGTGATGTGTCTGTATTACAGAAGATAGACGTTCTATTAGCATGGAGGCTCCATAATAGACTGTGAATCATCTCAGGTAATAGAGATGCCAAGCAGGGTGAGTGAAAAGTGCTATTGGATTCCATTAGCGTCCTTTGTTTTTAAATCAGTCATTTCTTGTGAATAACCAACTCTACACTTCTTGACCCTAGCTCCCGGTGATAATTGCGGACTCGTATCACAAGGCATTAATCTGACTTACTGTGTAATTAGCAGTGCAGTTGAGAGCTTATTTGGGTTTTTCTGAATGTAGAAACCTGTGCCTTTTCAAGCCAGACTGTGGATTATAAACATATAAATGGGTAAAAATAGCCGTGGTGAGACTCATTTTAATTCTGCTTTGACTTCTGTGGAATTATCCAGTTGATTTGGGATTTTTATATTGTGTCTTTGCTACTTTCTGCAATCTTTGCTGTTCTGTCTTTAAAGATGTCCTCCTACCCCGGGTTTGACATCAGGACGAAATATTATCCCAAAGGTAGGTTTATAAAGGGATTCAGTTTCATTAAATCTCTTTAAATGCATTTCAAAATTCACTGGGTATCCACTCATCAGCAAAATACGATCAACATCACATTTCCCTTCACAAAGAGCCTCAGCTAATCCGGAAATCAGCTATAACTGATCAGTGTAGCCATTACTCTGATAATTAGTACAGGGCTTAGGTGGAGCTTAGATCTGTGACTTTCAGATGCCAGCAAAAGTGTCCTTTGTGCAGTAGATCCAGTTGCAGGAATTCTGTTTAATTACACTCTAAAAAGAGGCATTTAGACAACCCAGACAAATATTCACTTCCTTTTAAAATTTTCAGTTTATTTAATTAGTTAACTAATTAATTGTGTGTGTGTGTGTGTGTGTGTTGTGTGACAGTACACAAGTGGAAGTCAGAGGCTAAAGGAGTAGGGTCTCTTCTCCCATCATGTGGGTCAAACTCATGCGAAGCTGTTTTACCCACTGAGCCATCTTGCAGGCCCTAAACACATATTTCTTATTTTGTTGCATTTTATATATGTGATAGCTTTGTCATGAGACAAAGCTGCATTTGCCCCCAAATTCTGAAACGGGTATATATACATTTCAGACATATCTACAACACACACACACACACACACACACACAAAATACACACATACACATAGATACACACACACACACACACACACACACACACACACCTGATTTACAAGGTAGGAACAAGGCAGTTTTGCCAAAGTATGATAGCATCTAAAGCAGGCAGCGCAACATGACCTGAGTTGCTTTAATATTCCCCCATAAATCCCCGGAGACATCTTTAAGAAGAGCCCACTCTACGTCTTCCTGCCTATGATCATCTGTTTCCACACCAGGACGAACAACATTATCCTCACCCGCAGAAGGATGAGAAAGGAGAGTGCCTCTATTCGGGGCTTTCTCCTTAATGTTGTACTGACAGGTGTAAGATTAACTTTGTTAGGTGTCTAGCCACTCATGCAAACTAAATTAAATTAATGGAACAAATTTCTCTCATAATTAAGATAAAAATTCATGTCAGCTGTAACCTTGCTGTACACTAATTATATACAAATGATTTATCATCTGCTTCGCCCAGAATATTAATCCTTACCTCATTGATAACTGCAGTCAGTGTTAAGAGATGAAAGTTGATTAAATATGACAGATTAGGCAACCACAGCCCTCGGAGCCGGCACTACAGTGAAACCAATAACGCTCAAGTCGCTCTCTGTGTTTCAAACGCATCCCCATGGAAACAGATGCATGCTTAATGAAGGGTGTTGAGATTATTTTCAATAATGACTGATATTGGAACAGTGGGCAGAGCTGATCAATAACAATTAGCCACTTAGCCTGCTAAAGACATGGTTAGAGAAAACAGGTTATTTACACATTAGTGGGACCTTATCCAAAGACGAATACTCTGTAACATCTCTATGCTGTATCGTGTGCGAGCATGTGTCTTTTTTCCCCCTGCGTGGGAGGGGTTCCATGGCGGAGGGGTGCCTGCGTGGGAGGGGTCCCATGGCGGAGGAGTGGTATTGTGCCAAGCGCCCTCCTGTCGCCTCTTAGCTCCTGCTTATGAAATGAGTGATTGATGTTGCCAGCGGTTCTTTGGTGCTCTGAAGAGAGCTGCCAAGTGTATCAGGAAAAGTCCAAAGGCGACTGTGACCATGAAACTAATATTGCTTTGTAGGGATTTGGTTTGAGGAAAACTTCGCTGCCAAGGCGTAACTCAATTGTACAGAAAATTCTTTTGATCCTTCACTGTAGGCTCCGACCTTTAATTTTAAAGAATCCAAGATGAGTCGTGAAGATATCTAAGGAAAACCTCCGCTTTGGACTCCCTTCATACTAGCTGTAAAGTATTTTAATAACATAAATTTAATAATAGATCTGGCTTCCAAGTCTATTTGGAAATTTGCACTTTTATTTTGTATTAATTTGAATCACCCCAGGAGTCAAGATCTTGTAATGCTAATTACTTACAGAGACTCCCAGGATTCCTACCCTGACAGTCAGCTTGGAGAAATCCCAACTCCCTGGGCCAAAAAGTGTTAATAAAAAGTGATTAGCTGCTCGGGCCGAGCCCCATTATAATAATGCATTATAGCTCCTTGAATGGGCTATGCGCATTCTCATTTCTCTGAATGAAGAAAATTGTTGAAGGAGATGAAAACCTGAGCATTTCAGCTGGCATTGTTACCCAAAGAATCAAGCTTTTAAAAATAAAAGAGCAGGCTCTTTCTTTAGAAGTCTTAACGTTTTCAGACTCACTGGGCATATCCCCCTGTCTAGTTCATCTATTTGTTCTGCTGTGGGAAGCTATGTGTGAACGCATGCAGGGGGTTAATGCCCAACTTAAGAGGCTATGTATGTGAGGATTTTTTTTTTTAAAGATTCATTTATATTTGTATTTATGTGTACATGTCTGCCTCTAAATATGGGTGTGTGAACGTGACTGCAGTGCCCACATCGGCCAGAAGAGGGCGTCTGATCTCCCTAGAGCTGATGTTTACAGGGGTCGTGGGCCACAGTGTGGGACTGAACTTGGGGTCCTCTGGAAGAGCAGCAGTGTGTGGAGAAATGGCGCATGAGCTATTTCTCCAGCTCATTAGAAGCTTGGTACTTAGGTAAAGCACACAGTATTTGCCTTCTTTTAGTCTCCTGGGACAGAGGGGTCTTTACTCAAATCATCAGCCACAGGGTATCCATGGCTGGGACTCCACACTGACGCTAATAAAGCTGAAACTATATTTATTGTGACGGAACAAAAATGGATCCTAAACTCCCCAAGTCAAGTGCAGTCAACAGGAAATGGGTTGACACATCTCCATTGGGAAGGCAAACGGGCCTGTCAGATTCTTGAATAATACTGGGTCATTTCAGCTCTGTTTTAGCATCTTGATAAATAAATATAGAATACCTACAAAGACCAGTCCACAGAAAACATATCTTAATACACTCCCATGAATCCACGAATCCATCTGATATCTCACCCCTTACCCCATCAAAACCAAACAAAAAGCCTACACTTTCACTACATCTTCTGGCGGAACCAGAAATGCATTTCATACAAAGGTGATGACACAATAATATTATTGTATTTCGGCAATTAAAACAGGGTTCTCAGGGTAAAAGTTCATTAGTTTACATAGTTGTTCTTACTGGAGTATGTGTTTATCATATTTTCCTTTTATTATTTTAGTTCATTTGTTGTTATTGTTTTGGTGGTGGTGGCGACAACGACGTGTGTACAAGCTCATGTGTGGAGGTCAGAGGGCAACTTCAGTCCGTTCCCTCCTTCCCCTATATGTGGGGACTGAACTCAGGTCAGCAAGGTTCACGGTAACGTGGTCATGCATTTTGCTGGCCCTGTTTACAGTCTTTCTGAAAGTACCATAGTCTGCTCTCTATGCTGAGGACTTGAGTCCTTGCTATCCCGTACCCAGTTTCAGCCCCCAACACCTACCCAGACTGGAAATACAGTCGGGGCAATTACCCTTTCTCGACCTTCTGAACAACACAATTATTGGGAAGATAATAAGATTATCCGGGCTTTTGCTTCTTCAAATGATACCGAGGAATTCTGACCGAACGCCATCTCATATACATTCATCTTTAAAACGAGTAAGAAAAGGGAAAATGTGCCTTTGAGCTAATGAGGACCACGAGACAGGCTGTAGATACATTTTCTCACTTGCCTAATGAGCAAAGTGACAGATAGCGAGGCGTTCACAGTTGAGTAATTCTCTCAGCCGGCAGCAAACGCAGAAGCATGTGTGCTTGCAGAAGGTTGCAGGGGGCGGGAGGGGGGTGGTCTGAGATGTGATAAACATACCCCGATTCTGCTGGCCAGAGTAAGTTATCACCCAGAGAGGAAGTCTTTCCTCGGGGAGGAAATTGAACTAGGGAAACAAACAAACAAACAAACATCAAGGCATTTCCCATGTGACTTACTTTCAATTAGAATTGAGTTAAAACAATAGGCAGAAAAAAAAAGAAAAAGAAAAAAGAAAACCCCACTCTTCGCTTATCAGGCCAGCTACCTGGAAGCCACCAGTAGGACTAAGGATCAAGAAGGTAATGGCCACACCCACCAGGGTCTGGGCACCTCCCCCTACGAGGGCCTCGGTGTCTGCAGACTTAGTCCCGGGGAAAGTGAGAACATGGGTCTAAAGCTAAGGGCAGTTGAGGTGGTGAGGGAGGGTTGTGTGGAAGAGAGACGAGGGTGAATTTCTATGGAATACTCCCAGAAGTCCATTGGAGAATTCATGGACTGAAGGGGGGGCCTTGAAACTCCTTTTACTTTTCTGTTAGGAAACTGTTCCACACCACCTCTGTGCCAAGATGATCCTTCTTGTACCCTCTTGCGAGCTTTGGACGTGGGCTGTGTTAGTCACTGTAAAGGGGAACAAGCTGAGGTCCCAAAGGCTAAGCTACTTGCTTTGGCTCTCCTGGCTAGCGAAGGGAACTGTTGGATTCCCACTCAGTCTTCCTGGCTTCAGTATCCAGGGCCAATGCTCTTCACCAAATTAAGACTTATTTCCTCACCAGGAAGCTGACACAGGGCAGAGCTAAGAATTCAGCCGGAAAATTGTGTGGAACAATGAACCGGTCCTTTAAAAAAAAAAAATAACGATATGGCTGGTGAGATGGCTCAACGGGTAAACAGCAGTTTCTTCAAGCTTGAGGACCCAAGTTCAAACCCGAGGACTATCACACTAGAAGAAAACAACCAACTTCCAAACGGTGTCTTTGAATACCATGGCACACACAACAACACATACATGCTTAAATAAGCACACACACACACACATACACACACACACACACACACACACAGAGTGTTTACATATGTGTTAGATTCACACGTAACACACCATTTATGGGGTACTATTTTCCCTATCAGTATACAGTATATAATGAGCATATAATGAGCAAACCAGGGTAAACAGGATTTCTGTTTCCTAAAGCAATATTTCCATGTATTTGAAACCTTCTGAGTTTTTATTCCTTTATAAATACTCAGAAATTAGTGAAAGAGCTGGGAGCTCAAATTCAGCTCTCAGTGTTATTTATACTAAAGCAGTCTGGTGACACACATCTAGCCTGCAGGTCCAACCTGTGGTGGTAGAGGAAGAAGGACCAGGAGTTCAAGGTCATCCCCGGGTACACTGTAAGATTGAGGATACCCTGAGATACACACGGTCTTGAAAAAGAAAAAGGGGGAAGGGGAAGAGAGGGAAGAAGGAAAAATTACAGGAGAAGAGAGACACTTTTTTGTACTCTAGAGTATTAGAACTGATCTAGAACCTGTTCCCCATTATCCACCCTGTCTCAGGCATCACTTCCCAGGCTCGTCAAATTCCTTCCCCATTCCTCCCCGGGATCGACGTTGCCACAGGTGAGCCTGTGGTGCCCGACTCTCTGTAACCAGTTTATTCTACTTAACATGGTGTCTTTCATTCTAACCTTCTGTAAAAGACAGGATTTCATTCTCTCCCTGCCTTTAAGATATCCATCCCATCATGAGTATACACCACACCTTCCCTGTCTATTCATCTCTGGGTGGACATACTGGCTGATCACATGTCTCTATCACTGTCAACTGTTAAAGAGGTCCTTAACACTAGTGGAATTTTTGTCTTGAAGGCTAATTCCTGTCCCCTGATTGGTACCTATAACTCACTTCTCTCTGTCTCTGTCTTCATCTCTCTCTCTCTCTCTCTCTCTCTCTCTCTCTCTCTCTGTGTGTGTGTGTGTGTGTGTGTGTGTGTGTGTGTGTATGCTTACACATGTGTATACATGTTTCTGGAGGCCAGAAGACAATCTTACCTGTCACTACTCAGGGGTTATTTACTTTAGTTTTGTTTGGTTGGTTTTGTTTTGGTTGAGAAAAGGTCTCTTCCTGGCCTAAAACTTACAGAGTGAGCTAAGCTGTCAGGCCAGTGTGTGCCAGGTATTACAGAGTGAGCTAAGCTGTCAGGCCAGTGTGTGCCAGGTATCTGCCTGTTTCTGCTTCTACAGTGGTAGGGTAGTAAGCATCCTCTACTATCTGTTTTTTTTTTTTTTTAAACAAAACAAAAACCATGCATTGACAGTTTACTCGCTGAAGCACTCACTAGCCTTGAGGCACATAGGTTTTTATCATTTAAGCTATTTTACTTCCTTCATGAAGACAATTACCATTTTTAAGGAGACTGAAACAGAGATGTAGAGAGTCTGAGAACTCTCCGAGGGCCACACAGACAGGAAGAATAAAGGTAGAAGATATCTAAGCGTACCTGGTTCCCTCCGACACCACAGCTGCCTGTGTGCAGAGGAGGAGCGTTTGTTTATATTCCAGCCTGACACTGGTAAATCAGGAGAGAAACGCACAGTATCTTCTGTAAACTGTTGCTTTCAATGTTTTGTTGTTGTTGTTAAAAATGATTGGAGAGGCTGGGGATAGAGCCCAGTGGTCGAGCATGTTCAAGCCCCTATATTCAATTCTCAGCACTATAAAGATGATTGGAGAGGAAGCAATAACTGAAACCATTCCAGCTAGATTAGTTTCTGGGAAATCGAATACATGTAAGATCTTCCCTTTGGGGCTGGTGAGATAGCTTAGTCGGTAAACTATTCGCCTTACAAGTATCAGGACCTGAGTTCTATGATCAGAGTCCATGTAAGGAACACAAAACAAAACAGCCCGGCGTAGTGTGTCCCTTGCTAGTTTGGAATGCTGGTGTTAGGAAGGTGACGATCCCTGGACCTTACTGGCTAGCTAGTCTAGCCAGTTTACTGTGTGTGGGGAATGTGGAAGTCAAATTTGTAAAGAATTAATTGGCATGGAGAGAGAGGCACCACAGGCTCCTCCAACTCCTCAGAGAGTCTTCATCTGCATTAGATCTAAGGTGGCTACCACAACACCAGGGAGACAGCAAACAGCAACCCAGGCCAGGGCAGCTGCTCCCGCATCTTCATGGAAGTCCTAACAGGTAATATATGCCCCTCCCACTTCTGAGTTACCTCATCAGGCAGGACTTTTAGTGGAGCACGGTGACAAGATACGATTGGCCAAGGATTTAGGGGCTAGGGATTGGTTTGGATACTGTATATAAGCTTATGCACTGTGCAATCAACTCAGATTTGCATCCTGATGCTAGTCTCTGGAGTCTGGTCTCCTGGGATTTGTCATGTGACTCCATCACCTCTCAACCCCATCCTCGGTCCTATTTCCACAATTGAGCCATGCCCATGAGAGTCCCTGTCTCAAAAACACAAGTTGGATGGTAACTGAGGTAAAACATCTAAGTTGTCCTATACATACATGAACATATGATAACAAACTTGCACCCACACAAGCACACACACACACACACACACACACACACACACAGAGAGAGAGAGAGAGAGAGAGAGAGAGAGAGAGAGAGAGAGAATAAACAAATATCTTACTTTAAAAAAAAAAAGTAGTGCTATCAGTGTCCATTAGTTACAAAGTACACACTGTGATGTTTTGAATAAGAATGGCCCCTGGAGCAGGTGTGTCACTGGGGGCAAGCTTTGAGGTTTCCTGCCATTCCTGGTAAGTGTTCTCTCTCTCTCTCTCTCTCTCTCTCCATCTGTCCTCCCTTTCCCCTCCCTCCTCTTCTTCTTTCCCTCCCCTTTTTCTCTCCCTGTCTTCCACTCTTTCTTCCTCTCCCACCTCACTCTTCCTCTGCCTCCTATTCATGGATAAATGTGAACTCTCAACTTCTGTCCCAGCGCCACGCCTGCTTGCCTGTTGCCAGGAAGTAACCCTCCGAAACTGTAAGTCCTAAGTAAACTCTTTCTTCTAGAGGTTGCCTTGGTCATAAGGTCTCATCACGGAAATAGGAAAGCAACTAAGACACATCCTTGTCTCTTATCACACACAAGACTGAGGTGTAGGTGCGATTGCTATTCTCACTTGACACACAAGCAAACTGAGCCTTAATGTAGAAAATATCTGTCACTTAACCACCAGTTTATCCGTTTGCCTCCGTAACTTGGTGTGACTTGACGTCTGAAACTCAGCACTAGTTCTCAGGATACTAGAAATCCAGTATGTTCAGCCTTCAGCTATTTGTATGTGCGGTAGTGATGTGTGTGTGTGTGTGTGTGTGTGTGTGTGTGTTAGAATATATCCGAATGCAAACCCATGATCAGAGGAAGACATTGGGTACCCCATCTATCACTCTGTGTTGTGTTCCCTCGAGACAGGCTCTCTCACTGAACTTGGAGGTAGGCTGGCAGCCAGCAATCCTTTTGTCTTCTCCCTCTGCAGTGCTGGGCTTACATGCGCATATGGCCACGCCTAGTTTTTTCCTCCAGTGCTGAGGATTCAAACCCAGTTCTTCATGCTGGTCCAGTGTGCAGCAGGCATTCTTACACACTGAGCCATCTCTTCCACCAGTCATTTGCTGCCATTGATGCTGCATATACACACAGCTTGCAGCCTGCCTGGTGTTGGCACCTTCTGTTATCTTCTCCTTGGTGCTTTAACAAGCACCGTGTCTTTGACGGAGGAGCTTTCTGAGCAGGGAGCCGGCACTCCATCTTTCCCAGCTTCTTTACTTTATTCAAATTACTAATCACTTAGAGCATTGCTAAAAGCCTTTCTCCCTCGCTCCCCATGCATGCTTAACCTAATTAACTATAAATGAGGAAAACGCTATCCACATTAAAAGAAAATGTTAACCTATAAATTATCAGACTCTTTCTGTGAGGCTAAGGATGCCTTTAAAAAGTGCCACCCTGGGGGAAGATTCAGTTCAGGAGAGTCCAGTGCCATCCTTTACCAACGCAGACCACAAAACACTGGTCCACAGTGACCATCGTCTCTGTGTTCAGTACAATGCTATTTGTAATCCTCTCAATTTACTCCCTTTGTATTTGTTACAACATTCCCAGGCAAGCCAGGCACAGAGACAGATACCTTTAATACCAGCACTTGGGAAGTAGAGGCAAGGGGATCTCTGTGAGTAGAAGGACAGCCAGGATATATATATATATATATATCTCCTGTCTCAAACAAAACAACAACAAAAAACAAACAACAACAATATCAGAACAACAAACAAAATAGAATATTCCCAGGAAACTGAATACCAAGTCCTTAAAACGCCTTGGGAGCACACTGGGGGAGAAAGAAACGGAGTAACATTTTTATCCCTTACTGCAGAGACTCTTGATTCTCAGCGGTCTCTCAGAGGCAGATCCAGCCACCCAAAGCCCAGAGTCTTGAAAGCCTCAGTTCACAGACTTCTAAATTGTCTACCCAAGCCAGTCCCTGAAGCCTTCCTGCTGGGCTCACAAATGGGACAACTTCTTGGAGGTTCCTGTTAGGTAGAGAACACATTTGCCCAGTCATCTGAAAGCCTTGTTTGATAATAGTTCTTGAATTGACCTTCAAAGGGACAATGTTGTGTAACTTTTTCTGGAGAGACTCAAACAAAAGAAAATTTTCCTCAACAATAGATTAAAGGTAACTCCCCTAAGAGTCTAGCTGAGTGAACCAGTGAGTTTCTTGGGGTTACAGAAGCATGGGTAACTTAAAGGCGGCTCAGCATCACTGAAAAGCCCACACCAGCCTGGTGATGAGTCAGGAAAGCTATATCTCTGTTACTAACTCTCTCCACAACTTGCAGGGACTCTACCACAATCTCTTCTGGGGATACGATTTTGAATCTGGTTTCAGGAGCTTCCTCAGACATGTAAGGTAGGTGCGTGCATGCATGCGTGCATGCGTGCGTGCTGGTTTTAGATCCAGAGCCCTTTAAGTTTTGTTTACTTCCTGTCTAATAGTCCTCTCTCCTGGAAGAAAGGTTTCAGTTTCCAGGAAGTAGCTACACAACAAACAGGAAACTGGTGATGAGGTGAGAGGAGAGGCAGCAAGCACAGATCATCCTCCCAGGAAGCCATGAGAGGACAGTCTAGAGAAAACAGACCTGTTCATTGGGTGAAGCTGTGAAGTAGAAGTCTCCAGAGCAAAACGTCCCTCCTTTAAACTTTATCTGTAGCTGTTCCTGCTTTAAACTCGTGGAACACATCAAGGCAGACGACTCTGAGGCTGTAACAACTGATAGATCACATATCTTCTGGCTTCCACTCTCTAGCCCCCAAATTAGGTCACTCCCCCGTACAGTCTGTCTGTCAAGGCCAGCTCCAGAGAGCTACCATGACCTCACAACTCTCAGAGGTGAGTTGGCACTCTCCCTTTTGTAGATATAACCAAGGCCAGCTCCCTCTGGTGCTCAGACCTGTGAAAACATTCAACAATGCCTAGTATCTTGTGACTCCTGGCACAGAGGCTCTGTCACATGGTGTGCATTATACCCCTGAAAGCCACTGAGAGTCAGAAATCCCTTTTGTTTGCTGGAACTATAGGGTCTGTTTTTCCCTTTAGGACCGTGTCAGGTTGTCTGTCACATTTATGTTCTGGGAAGGGAATGGGAATGGGAAGCTCTCTCCTGCAGAGTCCTTTCATGTTCTACATGGCAGCTTCCACTCCTAATGTGATCTCACTGCAGGGTCCCCTCCAGCTCCGCATGGCTGTCCCCCTAGTAATGCCCTTCCAAAGAGCAATTCATCTCAGCTTCCTTTCTACATGCCTGTCCTGTTCTGTAAGTTATAACAGTAACTAAGAAGGTGCAGCTGGCACAGAGAATTCCAAATTCTTCCATGCCCCTTCACTTGGGATGCAGTTTATGACAAACCACAGCACACTCCTCTAATTCTAGGAGCAGTTCTGGTTTCTGGGGAATTAGTACAGGGTTTCTGTTCCCTCTCTAGGATTGCTGGGGTAGCAATCCACTCCTCCTTGGGCCCAGAGTAGCAGGAGTAATGGAAGCTGTGATCACACCTCTAGGGAATAGCAGAGACCCAGCAGGCTTAATATCCACATGTGCAGTCAATTCTTGATTATCCACGCCAATGATCTGTGACGCAGCCCCAGGTAATCCCAAATAACCAACAATCCAAAAGAAATTCCTCTTTGGTTTTGGAATATGCTCTGGTTTTTCCAGCTGTAGAGCGCTCTCTGACATATGCATTCCTTGGTTGGTTATTACAGATCATTTATGTTCCTTTAGTTGGGCACCTGGTCTGAGCAATGACTTGAAGTCTGCTTCAGATTGAAAATTTGCCTACCCCATTGACAAATGATTCCCTGGCAGGCAGTTGAATTTGACAGTACTATATATTGTAGTAAGAATCATCTTCCAGGGACTGGTGAAACATCTTACTGGCTAAGAGTACTTGCTGCAGAGGCATGAGGACCTGGGTTCAAATCCCCAGGGCATATGTAAAAAGCCAGACATGACTACACACAGATGTAAATCCCAGCTCTGTGAGAAACAGAGACAGGAGGTTATCAGTTTTTTTTCTGGTCATCCAGCTTAGCTCCAGGGTCTGTGTGGTAGTTCAGTTGAGAATGGCCCACACTGGCTCCTGTGTTTGAATGCTCAGTCCCTAGCTGGTAGAACTATTTGAGGATTAAGAGGTGTGGTTTTCTTAGAGGAGGTGGGTCATTGGAGGCAGGCTTTGAGGTTTCAAAAGCCTACACTATTCCAATTGGTTCTCTCTGCCTTGTGGCTGTTGACTCAACAGATGACCACTCAGCTACTGCTCCATGCCTGCCTACCTGCTGCTATGCTTCCTGCCATGATGGTCATGAACTCTACTACTCTCTGGAACTGAGAGCTTCTAAATTAAACACACACACACACACACACACACACACACACACACACACAGGGGGGGGAGGGGTCTGTCCAGGCTTGTTTATGAATTTATTCATATTCCTATGTCCTATGCTCCACACAAATGTGTTGGGTTCCCTTGGTGTTCCAAGACTGTAATAAGTCAGAGCTGTGGAGCTGAAAGACTAATCCCTGGCTCTCAAGGGGCATACCTTCTCAGGAGACTTAATGAGATAGATTGTTGTATCTTTTGTGTGTATCCATCAGAGTACATGTGTGGGTTCATGTTTGTGCCCAGGAGTGTGTGCAAGTGCTCGTGTGCATGTGCGTGCGTGTGTGTGTGTGTGTGTGTCAGAGCTCATCTCAGGTGCTGTTCTTCAGCTGATCTCCATGTTGTTTTGAGAAAGAGTTGCTCACTGGCCCAGGAACTCACTGATTCAGCAAGAATTGTCTGACTGAGACACCTCTTCATCCTGTCCCCTCCCTCAACTTTCTTTTTTTTTTTTTTGAAACATGGTATTGAACTCATTATGTAGCTGTGGGTGATCTTGAACTCTTGGTCCTTCCATCTGCATATCCTAAGTACTGGATTACAAACATCAACCAGTTTGCCCAATGTATGCCATACTGCTTGGAACTGGGATGCAGGGCTTTACTCATGATAGGTAATCACTCTACCAACTGAGTCCCATTTCCAGTACATACTGCACTCTTTTCGTGTGGCTCTGCATGTGTGCACTGCACATGCAACCACTCCTACTTTCTGCTTCTGGTCCTCATCTCAGCAAGCACTTTCCTTTGAGACGTTTCGATAACTGGGAGAAAAATGCTATAGGCATGACTGTGTTTGGACAGGACCTAGAAGAGACATTGAGGATTCTGGCCTGTGTTTTTAACGAGAGATATTAAAATAGAAAAGATACCACAACAGGGGTGCATATTATTGGTGGATTTAAAATATTTACATTTAATAATCCCTATATTGACACTCAAGCTCTAGTGTCTATATAACTTCATTTGGAGGAGGAAAAACATTAAAAGTCTCAACTCCAGGTCTCTTCTGAATGTAAGAGCCAACCACTCTCTGTGGTTGCCGATTCACACTCAAATTATGCCGCGAAGAGATGAATGTGTAGGGAGGGCAGATGTATGTAGCTGAGCAGAAATACTTTGGTTCTCAGAGGAACTTCTTCAGATACCAAGCACAGGTCATTGGTTACAAGCCGTGTGGTCACAGGGAGCAGTTCTCAGCAAGGCAGATGTATCTGAAAAGCTCTGACTCAAAAGGCATCACATCCACTTCTTTCTATAGAGTGTGTCTGCCCAGTGACATTGAAAGGACTCAGGTGATGGCTGGGAAGGCGGCTCTGTGAGTAAAGAGTTTGTTGTGTAAACTCAAGGTCTAGATCCCATGTAAAAGGAAAGCTGGGCATTATGAGGTTTGGTTCTAACCCCAGTGTTAGGAAGTAGAGATAGGTGGATCCCTGAGGCTCCCTAGCCAGCCAGCCTAGCCTATTTAATGAGCTCCAGGTCAGTGAGACACACATTGTCTAAATAAATGTGATGAATAGCATTTCTGAGGAACAGTGTCCAAGGCTATCCCACCATGGATGAACATGTGGGCATGTGTGTGTACACACACACACACACACACACACACACACGATGGAGTGGCTTGTTTCTACCCTTTAGACCTATGTCTTCACAAAGTCATCACCATCCTCATCTCCACCCACACTCCTTTTGGACTTCATCCCCTTTCTTAAGATGACTAAGAACAGCAGAAACTTCCAACAGTGTGAATGCCAGGGTTAAGACTCACAGCTCGACACTTTATTTATTTATTTATTTATTTATTTATTTTCTGAAGGTAAAACAACACAAAGAGGGACTGAGGAGATGGCCTGGTCAATAAAAGGCCTGCTGCATATAAGTAGAAGGACCTGAGTTCAGATCCCCAGAACACCAGGAAAACAGAATGTGGCAACAGAAATCTAAACCCAAAACTGGGAATAAGTGGGTAAAAATGGAGGGTTCCTGGGGCTGCTGGCTCATCACAGACACTCACGGACACATCCATATACCACACACATCATAAAAAACAAATAAAGTAAAAAGACCTAAAGAGAGCTGATAACTAAATAATATTCTTGTGACCTTTCACCCACTTAAATCCGGTATGGAGGATGCCATCTGACAGGGTTTATCTCAACTAGAGCTTGCCAAGCAGCAACTTTGTAGACATCCCTCTGAAATGGGATGGAGGGCCACAGATTAACTGTAGGTGCAGAGGTGACCTTTCCTCTCTGTCTTCCTCTACTGCCAGAACGACTCCTAACATCGCAGCCATGGGCCTGGGTCTTCTGCAGGCTATAGGATGCAGAGTAATTTGGAACATCCAATGGGGAAAATACTTGGGTTTCTTTTGTGACTAATTTGATGCATTTCAATTATCTGTCCGGTAACTAGGATTCCACAACAGCTCTGGCTGAGGCCTGGTTCAAACCTAGCTTTCCCTTTTGCTTCCTGTTGTTATTAGACAATGCTTCACCTTCCCCTCCTCCTCTCCTCCCTTCTCCTGCTTCTTCTCCTTCTCCTCATTTCTTTTTGTTGCACCTTTTATCCTGAGTTCCCCATTGTGTTGTTAGTCAGGGTTCTCTAGAGGGAAAGAAGGTTTAGGTGAATCTGTACTATAAAATGGGATTTGCTAGACTGGTGGATTTGCTGCAGGTGGGCTGCTGGGTAGCCCAACAGCAGGTACCTGCATGTTGAAGACGCTGAAAACCTAGCAGCTGTTCAGTCTACGAGGCTGATGCTGCAGCAGCCCCAGTGCAGAGCTGAAGGCCTGGAGGATTCCTGGAGAGGATTGGACCTTCCATCTCTTTGGAAGGCTAAGGAGCTGGATGGGTTCTGATGGCAGGAAAGAATGGCTACCGCAGCCACTGTGGGGTACACTCACTCACCAGCAAGAAGCAAAGGCAAGCAAGGTGCACCGGGTTTTCTCTTTATAGCTAGGTAGGTCACTGCCCTCCCCCCCCCCCCCCCAGGGTGAGAGTCTCCTCAGTCAATCTGTCCTAGAAACACACTTGAAGACCCACCCAGAGGTGTGTCTCTTGAGTTTATCCCAGATCCAGTCAAGTCGACAGCCCAAGATTAACCATGACACACATGTCTCAGTGCAGAAAGTTCCATTCCTCCTTGCTCTCCGCTCTATTCCTACATAGAGTGCTTGATTTCTTTTCTCCTACTTATTTGCCGCAGAGATAACTCAGAAATCAGATGCAATAATCAGATACAATGAGGCCAGAAATTCTTGTGCCTGGCAAAAGGACATCCAGAAGCTGGATCTTGAGCACACAGGTTTCTTGCAGGGGAACTTGTGGTTTTCAGTGTGTGTGTGTGCGCATGTG
Source organism: Arvicanthis niloticus (assembly GCF_011762505.2). Classification (NCBI taxonomy): domain Eukaryota; kingdom Metazoa; phylum Chordata; class Mammalia; order Rodentia; family Muridae; genus Arvicanthis; species Arvicanthis niloticus. Next base: position 11,116,925 of record NC_047667.1, on the reverse strand, counting down.
TGTGAAAGGGGGTGGGGAGAGAAGAAGAGAGAGAGAGAGAGAGAGAGAGAGAGAGAGAGAGAGAGACAGACAGACAGACAGACAGACAAGAGGCCAACAAGAGTGCAAATTGGAAGTTGGAAGTCACCAGAAACTCAACAGGAACAGACTCAAAGCTATGGTTCTGAGGAAGGAAAAGATGGGAGATGAATGTTCTGTTGGTCCCTCTAGTTGAGAGAAATAAAGTTAAGACAAGATTTTATAAAGTCATGTTACAAATAACAAAATACTTCACTGTCTATTGTTAGAAAGATGCATGGTTTACGAGAGAGTCATCATTTATCAAACGTTTACCGTGGAATGTTCTATGTGTTTTACACTGATGTACCTTGATCAAACTCTATGACATTTTCATAAACAGGACTTGCAATTGGCCCCATTTTATGAAGCCAAGATGTGAAGAAGCTAAGAATTGACCTTATGTCACTAGGGCTGTAGAATCTGCATGGATGTTGGCATGCTGATCACTTGTGATGGCTCTCAGGGATACGAGAACAGGGTATCATTTTTGTCTCCCTCTCCCTTTTTTTCTTCTGGAGACAGAATCTCATGTAAGCCAGGCTGGCCTTGACCTCATTGTGCAGCAGAGGATAGCCTTGAATTCCTGCTCCTTAGGCCTCCAGCCCCTGAGTTCTGAGATTGTTGCCCTATCTGGTCTATGTGGTGCTGAGGATGGAGCCAGGGCTTCATGCATACCAGGCAAACAGTCCGTGAATGTCCTCAGATCTCTTTTGGCCTCTTGTCTTGTTCTCTATTTCTGTTTCCTACCAGAGGTGATTTTTCCTGTTCTCTGACATGTGCAAAGGTATTTCTGGTCATCACAATTGCATATGGGGCTAAACACTTTATGGTTCCTGAGACACCCTTTCACCAAAGGAATCATTCAGTTCTGAAAGCCAGTGGTGCAGAGGTTGAGAAATCGTGATGCAGTTTTAGACAAGGGCTCAGAAGACCGGAAGACTGTTGGCACAGAAAGACTTGCTGGTGGTAAGTCAGGTCCCATCTGGCAGTCATGATAGTTATTCAGGAATTATTAGATAGATCATAATTAGACAGATAGGCAGGCCTCTATACTGAGGGCTTTTTTTTTTTTGATGACAATCACTTTCCAAATCAAAGCTGAAAGCATCATTTTTCCTAGAAAACCCTGGCAGCCAGACAATGCCCAGTTTGCTTATTGGCAGCTTGAGGCTACTTGTCCATGCAGCCCCTATGCCCATTCTTTATAAAGCCCTAAGCAAGAGTTGGACAGAAGTTGTGTTTCTTGGGACCCCTCCTGTTGGGTGGGAGCTCTGATGACAGTTGATTGGAGTCCCGAAACTTTGCACTGCTCCTGGGAGCTCTCTTTCTGTGACACTCAATAGATTCCCTTTGTCTTCAGACTCAGACATTATTAGCAGGTACCTTTAATTGGATCTGAGAGACATGAACTTACCATTGCCTTTGAAATTTGGAGCTCTGGTGACTGAAGACCATCTGGTATCTTTGCACTGACACCAAACCTAAGTTTTTGACTAGATTCTGCCCGGAAACTAGGAAACTAGGAAACTAGGAAACTGCCCGGGTCTTAATGGCAGTTTCTGGGCTTCTTAGGAGTTACTTCTGAAACGGGCTCTTGTTTGAGAAGTAGCATTGAGTGACAGAGATTTTTTTGGTTAATGGGCCTAGGTTCAAATCGTACTCATAAAGTGGGGATTATAACTTCTATTTTGTAGAGTTGTATCAGTGTCTAAATCAGATAACTTATATAAAGTATCTATTACACAGTAGGCTCGTAAGTCACATATTACAGTAGATGCCACCTTCCAGACAGGGTTTGATTCTTCATTTAATACTTTGGAGGTGGCTGTTATAGAAGATTAACTCAGTTAGTGAAGCTCTTGTCTCACAAGCCTGAGTACATGGTTTCAATCTCCAACACCCTCATAAAAAAAATTATAATGACATCATGGTCTTGTAATCTTAGAGTTAGAGAGGTGGGATGGAAACAGGAAACTCCCTGAAAGCTAATGGCCAGCTGGGTGGACCTACGTGGTGAAGCCCCTGGAGGCTGTCCTCTAACCTCCATATGCATGCTATGTTTTCACGCACCTGCGTCTACATGTTTGTGTCCTAACACACACACACACACACACACACACACACACACACACACACACACACACACCTCCATCTCAAATTAAGATGAAATTCTTATTCTTTCCTCTCTCTCTCTCTCTCTCTCTCTCTCTCTGTTCTTTTCTTTAAGGTTTACTTATTTTATGTAGATGCGTACACTGTAGCTGTCTTCAGAAACACTAGAAGAGGGCATCAGATCCCATTACAGATGGTTGTGAGCCACCATGTGGTTATTGGAAATTAAACTCAGGATCTCTGGAAGAGCAGCCAGTGCACTTAACCGCTGAGCCATCTATGCAGACCCCTCATCTCTCTTTTATTCCCACATTGCTGCTCCATCCTATTGTCTTGGACATGTTAGGAGAGATTGTGTTTTAAAGCTTCTGTTCTTTGGTCCAGCCACTCTGGTTCCCAAACCACTCAAATGGAATAACTTTGAGTAGAAAAAAAGGACATTATTAGTAAAATTGAGGGCTTTCCCTAAATCTACTTTAGTGGGGGATCCCAACTCCCTAGGGGAAACAAAGGTACCACTGGGAGCTCAGAGGAAAATATTATGTTCTAACCTTTTAAAAATTAATCCAACTGTTAAGAGGGGTCCCAACTGTATTTCACTGAAGCCGTGGTCTGAAAGGTACAAGAATTGAACCAGGACAAATGGAGTACCCTAAGCAAATGTCATGCCAGAGATTTACCTACCTACAAGACATTGGCATGGTTCAGGTCAGAGGTTAATTAAAGACATTGAAAGGTCATCGAGTGATTAGGTGAAGGCAGACTTTTAATAGGACATCGGCCTGAGCCACACTGACAGAAGATTTATGCCAGGCATGATGACATCGCCGCGAATCCTGCTGATAACAAGAGCCTCAGTATTGGCCTGAACAGAATGATGAATGAAGCCCATATCTCCCCACACTATTCATTACGAGCCTTTCACTCCCGGTGGCACTTAGCAGCATCTATTTACTGGGGTTGGAGGGTGTGGGACAGCATCCCAGTCCGTCTAATACTTTTAAACGTACACTCATGATATAAAAATGAAACAAGAGATAAGATTAGACCTTTGAATAATTGCACGGCACTGCTTCCTGGATTATTTGCACCAGTACCAACATTATCCCCCCCCCCCCCATGTTCTTCCAGTGTGTGAGCAGCTCAGGAAAATTAATTGTCTGAGGCAGAAGGTCAGAGGGAAAAAATTACCGATAAGCGTGAAACACGCTATAAAACAGAACCTTGCTGAGTCTTGCCTTCCACGGCTCTCAATATGTGAACAAAAGATTATGTAAAGAAAAAGACATACAGACCCCCCTGCCATGCTTAGCCTTGCTGTCCTTGTTTGGATTCGATTAGGGAGCAGATCTAGAAAGAAGGCCTGATAAGTGGAGAATAAAAATAATAGATAGATAGATAGATAGATAGATAGATAAAAACAACACACAATATTGCTCAGCCCAAAGCAGATAGAAGAAAAACTAAAGGCCCTGATGAATAACGTTTACTTTTCCACGAAACTCCCCTTCAACATGTTATGTATTTATCAAACCACCAGAGTGTAAATTCTATGAATAAGCCCTACCATCTCACAGGCAGCAGACACCATGGAAACTGCAGCAACAGAAAAGGCTTAAGCATTCGTAAAGGCTACTTTCTGTAGAGCTGAGTATAGCTATGTCTGCAGTTCCACATTGCAGGGCATGGGGGTGGGGGTGAGCAGAATCTTTCTGCTTGGGCCACCAACCAGGGCCAGGCCAAGGAAAGATCTCATCCATCTAACCCCAAGGCAAGTGCCACATTCATTTAGAAACAGAGATGACAGTCCTGTAGACTGAGAGGCAGCTGCAGGAGCGCGATGGGAGGTTCGATGTTCCTCATTTGAGATGGCTACTGTTTTTATATTTTATTTTGAATTCTGTGTATGTAATGGGTGGGAGTGTGTTATGGGGGTTTGTGCCCATGAGTGAAAGGCCCTTAGAGGCCAGAAGAGGATGTTGGATTTCCTAGAGCTGAAGTTACAGGCAGCTGTTTAGTCCTGAGAAACAAACTTGGGTTCTCTGGGAGAGCAGTAGCTGGGCTTTTAATTGCTGAGCTATGGCTCAGCCATTTTAAGACCATTCTGCCTATGGATTAAGCAAACGGCAGCTTGATTTATACAGTCAAATAGTTCAGCCCAGGATATACATGCAACCCCTGGGAGCTGTGAGAGAAAAGCTATGCATGTCGACCACATCCCCTGGAACAGAACAGACTATGTTTTTTGAGGGTTCCATGTTTCCTTGACAGCCTTTAAAATGCAAAGAATCTTCATTCAATGTTTAAGTGTTATGCTTATACGTGTCGATATACACACATGTGTGTTGACCCGAAGAGCCTTCCTCCATTCTTGCCCCCTTATTTTTTTGAGACAGGACACTCACTGGGCCTGGGCCTGGGCCCTTGAGGATTCTTGGAGAGCTGGTCTTCAGTCTCCCTGTGAAGCCCAAAGAAGCCAACAAAAGCATCAACAGTGGTAGCAGTCTGATGGGCAAACAGGCAAAAGCAAGGCATTCCTTCTTCCACATCCTCTGATTTGGGTTGCCACCCACTTTTGGGGCAGGTCTTCCCATTTAATGGAATTGGATCAAGAAAATCCCTCACCCAAGTCCCATGGTGTGTCTTCTTTTAGTTGATTCTAGATTCATCATGAGATCACAGCATAGGCAAGTGTGTGTTTTGGGGGGAGGAGTGGGGAGGTGAAACTGCTATGGGGCTATCAGTGCATAGTGTAAGACATAACTATCTGTCTGGGGTTTATTTCATTTTCAGAGATGATTTACCTGGTGTAGACAGCCTTTTCCAACTACCCAGTTCAAAGCACTAGACTGGAACAGACAGAAAAGACACAGCATCTTCTGTTCTGTTCTGTTCCCCCCCCCCCCCCAACTACCTCTCTCTAGGCAGGGTTTCTTCGTGTAGCCATAGAAGTAGACTAGGCTAAGCCTTGAACTCAGAGATCTGCCTTTCTCTGCCTTAGGAGTATTGGGACTAAAGGCACATGCCATCACCACCTGGAAATATTTTTTATATCACTAGGAATATCTTATTTAAAAAATTGGGTAATCTCAGAAATCAGGAGGTAGAGGCAGGTGGATCTCTGAGTTTGAAGTCAACCTGGCCTACAAAGCAAGTTCCAGGACAGCAAGTTACACAGAGAAACCTTGTTGCAAAAACTAAAATAATTATAGATGATGATGATGATGATGATGATGATGATGATGATGATGATGATGATGATATAAATAAGGGTCGAGATGGCTCAGTGGCTAAGAGCATGAACTGCTCTTGCAGAGAACTGGCACTCCATTCCCAGCGCCTAGTGACAATGATCTATAGCTCCAGCTCCCAGTCATCTTATGTTCTTGTCTGGCCTCTTCAAGCACCTGCACCAATGGGCACATATTCACACACAGACACAAACACACATAATCGAAAATAAATCTTTAAAAATGGGAAGTTAAATAAAAGAGATTACTTAGCTAGGTTAGTGATAATCTCTCTTTTGCTCTAGATATGACCGAGGATCTAAGAGTCTAAGTTGACTGGCAAGGCTGGGACGAGAAGTGTTGGCTACCACTCCTGGCTTTTTCATGTGGGTTCTGAGAATGCAACTCAGGTCTGCATGTGTGCACAGCAAGCACTTTACCCAGTGAGCCATCTCCTCAGCCTGTGATCAAGGTAGTTCTGAGGTCTGTCTTTGATGAGTCGTGATGTCAGCCAAGTCCTTAAATCAGGAGGGTAGCCTTACTTAAATGTCAGAGTCCATCTAGATGGCTCTCGTGGACAGGGTTCTGTGGTACAAACTATACTTTCTTTTAGAGACTGACCAGAGACTTTGTCAAGTTAAAGGGCAGAGGAAGAAGTCTGTTCCAAAGAAATCTGTTTTAGCTTGTGTAATAGAAATTCGTTCAATGTCTGACCACAGAGGCCCTTTTCCATGAAGCATTTATGAGCATCTCACGGAATTTATTTTGGAAAATGACTTATGGAAACAAATGTGAAAGGAAATATTGCTAACAGTTACTAGTTGTGGCTTCAAGTTAACAGGAAAGACAGACAGACAGACAGACAGACAGACAGACAGACACACACACACACACACACGATAGGAGAGAGATGCAAAATCTCAAACTGGAGGAAGGCTGGAGAGATAGGTCATTGGTAAATGTTGCTTTTGCAGAGGACTGTTGTAGTTTATATTTTAAAAAGTGGCCGCTGAAGCCAACTGTCTAGGCTGCAGCAGCTCTGGCTGGCTCAGCCGCCATGTTCAGTGGCCAGAGGCCACATGGGTGTTGCAGCCAGAAATGGCCAGCCAGAGACACCAACCCTGCCACCCATGAGACGCCAGCGTGGGAGATGGCTCTGCCAGTCTTCCACGCTGTCTCTGCAAGGCTGACTGTGCCTGGACTATCCATCCCGCCAACCACACAGGCTCGGTACAGATGAGACTCTAATGCTTAGATCATCCAAAGGCTTATATATTTACTAATGACCAATAACAAGATGCCCATACAATCAGAAGTGTGACCCAATACCCAACCTAGATATACTAACTACCTTTGACTGGCAGAGAGACGTGGACATCCGCCTTCATGTTTGCCTCTCTCGTTCCTCTCCTAGCCCCTCCTCTTCCTTCTTCTCTTCCTCTCTTTACTCCTCCCACCTTAGCTCCTCCTACAGAGGACCAGAGTTTGGTTCCCAGCATCTGTGTCATGGGGTTCACAACCAACTGTAACTCCAGGTCCAGGGACCTAACATCCTCATGTGGCCTCCACACCACACACACACACACAAACACACACACACACACACACACATACACACACACACACATACACACACACACACTTTTCTTTACAAACCCTCAAAAGATTGAAGCTTGAAATACTGACTCTTGAATGTAATTCTAGCACTCAAGAGGAAGAGGCAAGAGGATCAGGAGTTCAAGACTAGCCTAGGATACATAGGGAATTTGAGGCCAGCCTTGTCTACTGAGACTCTATTTCAAAACAAACAAGCAAACAGCTTGTGAGGGCATAAGCAAGGTGAAGGTTGAGCCTTTTTATTCATTGTAGCTGGTGCTTATGTACTCCACCTCTTCCTTAATATGTCCAGTAAGAGTAGAGGGTCAGGGAAAATGCTGAGCTAGGAGAGAAAATAAACAAACCAAACAAGTCGCAAACACACACACACACACACACAAACAAACAAACAAACATCCAAGCACCGTAATCACAGAGCATGGTATCTAAGCATGTTTTCTTCTTTTGCCTTGTTATCTCAGTCACACTTTATCATTAATGTTGCACTTCTGGCTTTCTTGCCTTGGGCCATAGCCATCTAGAGCCTCTGTTTGATGGGAAGCACAGAGATGACTGTCATCCTGGACTGTTCTTGGCAGGCAGGACTGAGCTGAACGGGAAAACAAATGCACGATGAACAGGAACATAAGCACCCCAGTGGAGGCCAGACTCCCTAGCCACGCCGAGGAGCAAAGCCACGGTGAATTCCTTTGAGTTATCAGGAGGATTCCCTGGGAAAGTCAGTGAAATCTGACACAGACAAGTCAGACGTGACAATCTAATTAAACGGAATCATGTGTCTAAGAGATTCTGCTAGTGTTTCCTGGAATTTTCCTTTCCTTCTTTGTGTATGTGCACATACTTTCCTCCGTATAGACATGCTGGTTGTCTTAGTGAGGGTTTTACTGCTGCGAACAGACATCATGACCAAGGCAATTTTTATAAGGACAACATTTAATTGGGGTTGGCTTACAAGTTCAGAGGTTCAGTCCATTATCACCAAGGCAGGAATATGGCAGCATCCAGGCAGGCATGGTGCAGGAGGAGCTGAGAGTCCTACATCGTCATCTGAAGGCTGCTAGCAGAAGACTGGCTTCCAGGCAGCTAGGATGAGGGTCTTAAAGCCCACACCCACAGTGACACACCTACTCTAACAGGGCCATGCTTACTCCAACAAGGCCACACCTACTCCAACAGGGCCACACCTTCCAATACTGCCACTCTCTGGGCCTAGCATATATGAACCATCACACTGGTGTACATGCAGGCCAATGTGGGGGCGTTTTCTTCCATTGCTTTCCTCATTATTTTCAAATTTTTATCTTATTTTTAATTGTATGCTTCTGCCTGTGGGTGTGTGTACCACAGTGTGTGAGAGCACCCTCAGAGGCCAGAAGAGGGCATCAAGATTCTGGAGAGCTGGAATTACAGGTAATCGTCAGCACCCATTATGGGTTCTGACAACCAAACTTGGATCCTCTGCGACAGCAGCACAGATCCCCAGCTGCCAAATCGTCTCTCCAACCTTGCCATGTTATTTGGAAACAGGTCTATACTGGTTAGGTTTTCGTTTTCTTTTGTTTGTTTGTTTGTTTATTTGTTTCTACTTGACACAAGCTGTAGTCATCTGGGAAGAGGTAACATCAACTGAGGTAAGTGCCTTCATCAAGCTGGCTTGTAGGCAAGTGTGTAGGGGCATTTTATAGACTAATGATTGACACGGGAGGGCCATCCCTCAGCATGTAGTCCTGGGTTGTGTGAAAAAGCATGGAAGCAAGCCAGTAAGCAGAACTCTTTCATGGCCTCTGCTTCAGCTCCTGCCTCTAGGTTCTTACCCAGACTTTCTTCCTTGGCTCTTTTTTTTTTTGTTTTGTTTTGTTTTGTTTTGTTTTGTCTTGTTTTTGGTTTTGGTTTTTGGTTTTTCGAGACAGGGTTTCTCTGTGTAGCCCTGGCTGTCCTGGAACTCACTCGGTAGACCAGGCTAGCCTCGAACTCAGAAATCCGCCTGCCTCTGCCTCCCAAGTGCTGGGATTAAAGGCGTGCGCCACCACCGCCCGGCTCTTCCTTGGCTCTTGATGAAAGCCTGTAGCACACAAGCCAAACACACCCCTTCCTCCCTAGATTGCTTTTGGTCATGGTGTTTTACTACAGCAGTAGAAGCCCTATCTAAGGGTCTTTAAGGGTATTACAAGCTCACTAATTTTGCTACACTAGCTGGCCTGGGAGCCTCAGGGGTCTTTGCATCTCCATTTCTCCAGTGCTGGGAGTAAAGGAGTGTGCCATCATTGTGATGTCCAGTTCAAGAGACCCCCAAGTGACCACCAGGGATCACAACTCTGATGCAAGCACATGAGAGTCTTTTATTCAAGTTCGGACGTGGGCTACAACTCTCCCTGCACAACAGGTTAGGAAAGTGATGCTCAGGTCTAGGGGCTTAGGGTTTGTATAGGGAAAATTTGCAAGCTGAGGCTTTCAAGCCTTGGCGTTACATGATTGGTAAAGGAATGTTAACCTTCAAACTGATAACATTTGTTTCGACAGCAAGGAGGGACCATACATCTGGGAAGGGGCATCTGTGACCTGGGAAGAATTAACTCATCCTGTTATCGTGGCCAGTTTTTTTTCCTGTTGTTGTAAGCTGGCCACAGATGTTATGTCTATTTTCTACTGTTGGGGACACTGGTGGTCTCGTTCCAGAGCTCAAAGGTCGGGGCCCTATCACTCCAAGGACAGAGGACAGCAGCCTTCTGCTTCTTCCAAGGACTAGAGATAGCAGCCTTTCCCAAGGTTTCCCAAGGATAGCTGCTTAAAAGAGTTTCGAGGACAAGATGGGATGTGTCCTGCTGCTGCTTTCCGTCTTTACACCATGTCTTGCTCTTTTCCACGGTAAGTAGGGATTGAATTTAGGTCTCCACGCTTGGGTAGCAAGCACTTTGTCAACTGAGTTGTCTCCCCAGCCTCATTTTTTCTTTTATATTTTGTACACTTCTGAGATATACTAATTTTGATGCACTGTCATTGCTAGCTGGTTCACTAAGTTACTTACATATAATAAGTGCCAGCAAACCTATAAAGAGTACTATAGATGCAAGATGCTGAAACCCATACATGTGACTAAGTAGACTGAAAGAAGAAAGAGAATTAACTATAACTGGCAGTTCTAGAGGCTTTTAATTCAGGAATCTCATTAGAAGTGAACCTGAAAGCACAGCTGTTCTGTTTGAAGGTGAAATGTTCTCCGTGTTCCGTGTGCTTGAACACTTGGACCTCAGCAGATGGTGCTCTCGGAAGGTGTGGGACGTTTTGGAGATGGAGTCTTGCTGGAGGAAGTCATCGAAGGAGGGTCTTAAAACTTCATAGTGCAGCCCCATTTTCTGTTTATCCTCTGCTTCCTGAGTGCAGATGTAATGTGACCAGCCAGCTGCTGCTCTGGCCATCTTGGCTTCACTGCAGTGACAGACTGTGCCCCTCTGTAACTGTTAGCACAAAGAAGCCCTTCTCCCTCACTGGCTTTGTCAGAGTGTGTACGCACAACAGCAGAGAAGCAACCGAGAGGGCCTCTAATCAAGTCTCTGTTTTTCATTTTTCCTTTTTATTTATTTTTCTCTCATACATACATCCCAACTGAAGTTTCTCCTCCCTCCCCTCCCTCCACCCTTCTCCACACCTCCTCTGTCCCCCAGATCCATGCCTCTCTTCATCTCCCCTTAGAAACAAGCAGGCCTTCCAGGGACATGAACCAAATGCAGTATAACAAGCTACAATAACACCAGGCACATATTCTCATATCAAGACTGGACAAGGGAACCCAATAGGAGGAAAAGGGTCTCCAAAGCTGTACAAGAATCAGAGAATTCCCACTGTTGGGAATTCCACAAGAACACCAAATTACACAACCATAACATACACGCAGAGGATTTAGGTCAGACCCAGGCAGGCTCACTGATCCCTGTGAGCCTAACTGAGAGTTCAGGTCAGTTGATTCTGTGGGCCATGTTCTTGTGGTGATCCTGATCCGTCTGGGTCCTTCAATCCTCCCTCCCTCCCTCCAAAGGGCTCTGGGAGCTCTGCCTAATATTTGGCTGTGGGGCACAGCATCTGCTCACATCAGCTGCTGGATGAAGTCTCTCTGGTCTCTCTGATGACCATTATGCCTGGCTCCAGTCCCAGCAGATCCTGCAGGCTGTAGATTGGGAAAGAATCCTATAAACTGTAGATTGGAGGGTTTCGTGGCTGCGTTGCTGTCCCAATTCTTGCCTGGATACAGAGGACGGCCAGTTCAAGCTTCATGGCCTCCATTACTTGGGGTCTTTGCTAGTGTCACCCTCGTAAATTCCATGGAGTTTTCAGTGCACTAGGCTTCTATGTCAGCCCTGAAATGCTCCCCAACTCCATTTATCTTTGACAGTATTCTCTCCTTCCATCCCTCCCCCACCCGACCCCTCCTGTTCCCATCATCCCCACCTGCCCTTAGTTCACCTGCAAAATCTATTCTATTTCTTCTTCCCAATAAGAGCCTTGTGTCCACCCCACCCCCCAAAACTCTCATCATTTAATGTCTCTGAGTCTGTGGATTGTAGCATGATTATTTTTTACTTTACGGCTAATATCTATGTATAAATGAGTTTATACCATGTTTTTATTTCTGGGTCTGGATTACCTCACTCAGGATGATTTTCCCTAGTTCCATCCATTTTGCCTGCAAATTTCATGATGTCATTTTTTTCAAACAGTTGAATAATACTCCATTGTGTAAATAAATGTACCACTTTTTTTCTTTATCCATTCGTTGGTTGAGGGACATCTAGGTTGTTTCCAGGTTTTTGGTTATTATAAATAAAGCTGCTACAAACATAGTTGAAGACGTGTCTTTGTGGTAAGATGGAGCATCTTTTGAGAATGTGCCCAGGAATGGTATGGCTGGATCTTGAGGTAGACTGATTTCCAATTTTCCTTATTGATTTCCAGACTGGCTGGAACATTTTTTCTTCCATAAAACTTCAGACACTAACAAAGGACTGTTTTTAAGCTAGATTATTTTGGCTGTTCTGAGTATTGAACACCTAGCCTTGTGCATTTGTGCATGCTTAGATGATCAGTCCCTGAGTGTTCCATCCCCAACAATGTTCCCCACACCACACTCTTCCTTTCTCCTCCTCCTCCTCCTCCTCTTCCTCCTCCTCCTCCTTCTTCTTCTTCTTCTTCTTCTTCTTCTTCTTCTTCTTCTTCTTCTTCTTCTTCTTCTTCTTCTTCTTCTTCTTCTTTCTCTCTCTCACTCTCTCTCTCTCTCTCTCTCTCTCTCTCTCTCTCTCTCTCTCTCTCTCTTCTTTCCCTTTAATTTTGAAATCATAAACTTGGCCAGGCTGTTTGAACTTTCTTTGTAGACCAGGAAAATCTGAACATGTTTTCATTTCAGTTTTCTGAGTGCAAATGATTTTAAATATGAATCAATATTCCTTTAAATCTTCTACAAACAAAACCTCCCCTTCCCAGCAGCAGTGTGGCTCAGGAGGAAGCCTGGCAGTACCTCTCCATCTCCCCCTACTGTGATAATTAGCTCAAAGGAACCAATGTCAGCTAAGAAGACAGGCAGTTGGGAAGCCAATTTCTCTCTATATGCCATTAAAAAAATGCTTTCAGGACTAAAGACATGGACTAGTGGTTAGAATGCTTGTTGCTATTGTGGGGGACTGAAGCTCAGTTCCAGCACCCAGATCAGGAGCTCACAACCACCTGAAACTCTAGCTCCAGGGGATCTGATCTCTTCTTCTGGCCTCTGTCAGTGTGTGTATACACACACACACACACACACACACACACACACACACACACGTAAAAGTAAGTGTTTGCTTCCCACAATTGCATAATGTTTTATGGAAAGCTTTTTCTCTTATACGTGTGTTTTTTCTTTTATTGAAAATACTTTTTTTCTCACATAGTATATTCTAACTGCAGGTTCCCGTTCATCCTCTCACCCTGGCTCCTCCTCATTTCCCATTCCCTTGTGTTTCTGTATCCACCCCCTTTTCTGTGTCTCATTAGAAACCAACAGGCTTCCAAGGGGTAATAATTAAAATAAATTAAAATAAGATAAAACAAAAGCTAGCACATAAAATAGGACCAAACAAACAAACAAACAAACAAACAAAGGAAAAGAGCCCAAGAAATGGCACAAAATTTATATAGAGGCAGAGACCCACTCATTTTCACACTCAGAAATTCGATAAAAACACTAAACTGGGAAGCCGTGATATACTTAAAGAACGTTTAGGGTAACAATGGAAAAGAAAAACTAAAAATTAAGATTAAAGTAAGAAAGCCTTGACATGGCATTATGACAAAAGGAACCTCCAAAGATGTCATAGAATTAATTCCGTGTTGGGCATTTACTGCTGGGCACGCTGCCTGTCCTTAGGAGGGCTGGCGCTGATCTTCTTCCCTGGCCACAGTACATGTTTGTTTGTTTGTTTTTTATTGGATATTTTATTTATTTACATTTCAAATGTTATCCCTTTTCCTGGTTTTCCCTCTAGAAACCCTCACCCACCCACACACCCACACACCCACACACCCACACACCCACACACCCACACACCCACACTCCCACCTCCCCACCCTGGCATCCTCTACACTGGGGCATCGAGTCTTCCCAGAACCAAGGGCCTCTCCTCCCATTGATGCCTGATAAGGCCATTCTCTGTTACATATGCAGCTGGAGCCATGGGTCCCTACATGTGTACTCTTTGGATGGTAGTTTAGTCCCTGGGAGCTCTGGGGGTCTGGATGGTTGATATTGTTGTTCTTCCTATGGGGCTGCAAACCCCTGCAGCTCCTTCAGTCCTTTCTCTAACTCCTTCATTGGGGACCCTGTGCTCAGTCCAATGGTTGGCTGTGAGCATCTGCCTCTGTATTTGTCAGGCTCTGGCTGAGTCTCTCAGGAGACAGCTATATCAGGCTCCTGTCAGCAAGCACTTCTTGGCATTTTCAATAATGTCTGGGTTTGGTGTCTGATTATGGGATGAATGCCCAGATGGGGCATCCTCTGGATGGCCTTTTCTTTAGTTTTTGCTCCACACTTTGTCTCCATATTTCTTCCCTTGAGCATTTTGTTTCCCTTCTAAGAAAGACTGAAGCACCCACACTTTCGTCTTCCTTCTTCTTGAGCTTCATGTGGTCTGTGAATTGTATCTTGTGTATTCCGAGCTTTGGGGCTAATATCCACTTATTAGTGAGTGCATAGCATGTGTGTTCTTTTGTGATTGGGTTACCTCACTCAGGATGGTATTTTCTAGTTCCATTCATTTGCCTAAAAATTTTATGAATTTATTGTTTATTTATTGTTTTTAATAGCTGAGTAGTACTCCATTGTGTAAATGTACCACATTTTCTGTATCCATTTCTCTGTTGAAGGACATCTGAGTTCTTTCCAGCTTCTGGCTATTATAAATAAGGCTGCTATGAACATAGTGGAGCATGTGTCCTTGTTACATGTTGGAGCATCTTCTGGGTATATGCCCAGGAGTGGTATAGCTGGGTCCTCAGGTAGTACTATGTCCAATTTTCTGAGGAACTGCCAGACTGACTTCCAGAGTGGTTGTACCAGCTTACAATCCCACCAACAATGGAGGAGTGTTCCTCATTCTCCACATCCTCACCAGCATCTGCTGTCACCTGCGTTTTTGATCTTAGCCATTCTGACTGGTGTGAGGTGGAATCTCAGGGTTGTTTTGATTTGCCTTTGTAGAGGCAAATCTGCTGCTGTTCTCAACAGAGCAGCCATAGGCATGTTCCTGCTGGCTATTTAGATGGGATCATTTCTCTACTTGTTTTTGGACTTAGTGTTCTGTTCCCAAGGAATATTTACACTATGTTTGGCATCACATTCAAACTACAGTTTTATGTTTTATAGTTATATGACATCGTAGAGTCAAGATCGCTATAGGAACTACAGTGGACCTTGCACTACCTTCCAATCTAAACAGAGGAATAAGAAAGATAACACACAGATAGCCAGGGCATAGTCATGTGATGAAACTAGCAACATTCCCACGTCGTCCATAGGTGGAGGGGAAGAGGGTCCCTAGACTTTCCTCTGAGATCCTACCCACCACCCTCTGCTGTCACCTGGGTAGAACTAATCAAATATATAGGGAGTTAAAGGTAGAGGGGGAGGGGAACTCCAGAGATGCTACTGCCATGAGTCAGCTCCTGTAACCAGCTCACTGGTTCACCAGAAGTGAGCTCATTGGCCCATCCTGCTGGGCTAATGTAGAATTGTTCCTGTGGTGTGCTCTTTCCCTTCCAGGGGTGAAGAGACACTTCCTCATGTCTCCTAAGGAAAAGCTGCACATCGGAGATCCTTAGCATTAAGAACATCATTAAGAGCACAAACAGCTGTTCGCGCAATGGTGTGTATGTGCGTGTGACAGAGAGAGTCTTAAGGTGAAAGTGGATAAGCCTTGGCTCCCTGCTGTTTTCCTCTGTCTGTGACTTGCATGTGGATGGATATACACTCTCTCAACTCTGGTTCTATGTCTATTATGGACTCTCCCTATGTCTATTATGGACTCTCCCTATGTCTATTATGGACTCTCCCTATGTCTATTAATTATGGACTCTCCTCTATGTCTATTAATTATGGACTCTCCCTATGGGACTGTAAGCCAAAATAAGCACTTAAAAAATCCCCTATAAGTCACTTTTGATCATGGAGTTTTATTACAGTGACAAAAAAAAAAAAAAAAAAAAAAAAAAAAAAAAAAAAAAAAAAAAAAAACCCATAAGGAATGAACCACCCTATCATGTCATGGTGCCATACCTTGCTCTGTGGCATTTACTAGACCAGCTTGCTTATATAGTTTCCAAGATAAAGACCACCTCAGCTGGTTCTGCTGAAACTCCCAACACTCCTGTGTCACGGAGGCCGAACCATGACAGTGCCTGGCAGAGTCTAAAGATGATGAACGCTGGTAGATACTTTGAATCTGACTTCTAAGTCTGTAAATTCACATCAGAGATAAAAGGAGTGCAAGGGCCTAACTCCTGAGCTCTGGGTAGGCTTGCTGCTAGGATGTGACCACAATGCCAGAAGATGAGGGGCTGAGGAGGTGGCTCGTCCAGGAGAGGTGCTGGCTGCTGGGCCTGATGGCCTGAGCTTGATCCTTGGGACCTACATGGTAAGCGAGAACACAGACTCTGGACCCTCACACATACATTATGGAACCTCTACATTCAACCTACAATAAAATCAGTGAACTTTAATTGTTTTTCAGATGGGAGAAGATGAGCCAGAGAAGTAATATCTTCATCAGCACGACCTAATGCGGAAAGACTGAGGGCTGAGACGGGTGTGCTGCCGCTTGTTCTCATGGCTGCAGCCAAGTCCAACCAGACAAAACGCAGTGGAACAGGGGTAGCAGGGGCAGAAGGGGCAGCAGGGACAGGAGCAGGGGCAGCAGGAGGGGCAGGATCAGGGGCAATAGGGGCAGGAAGGGCAGCAGCAGGAGCGGGAAGGGTATCAAGGGCAGGAGGGGCAGGAGGGACAGGAGGGACAGGAGGGACAGGAGGGGCAGGTGGGGCAGGAGCAGGGGCAGAAGGAGGGGCAACAGGGGCAGCAGGAGCAAGAGGGGCAGGTGAGGCAGGTGGGGCAGGTGGGGCAGGTAGGACAGGAGGGACAGGAGCAGGGGCAGAAGGAGGGGCAACAGGGGCATCAGGAGGATCAGAAGGGGAAGCGGGAACGGGGGCAGGAGGGGCAGCAGGGGTACCAGGAGCAGGAAGGGCAGGAGGGGCAGGAGGGGCAGCAGTAAGGGCAGGAACAAGGTCAGCAGGGGCAGGAGGGGCAGGATGGGCAGGAGCAGGGGCAGCAGGGGCAGCAGGAGGGGCAGGAGAGGAGGGAGGGGCAGAAGGGGCAGCAGGGGCAGGACCAGGTGCAGCAGAGGCAGGAGCAGGGGCAGGAGCAGCAGGAGGGACAGCAGGGGCAGGAGGCAGAAAAGCAGGGGCAGGAGAGGCAGAAGGAGCAAGGGCAGCAGGGGCAGGAGGGACAACAGGGGCAGCAGGGGCAGGAGCAGGGACAGCAGGGGCAGCAGGAGGGGCAGCAAGAACAGCAAGAGAGGCAGGAGGGGCAGCAGGGGCTGAAGGGGCAGGATCAGGGGCAACTGGGGCAGGAGGGGCAGGAGCAAGGGCAGAAGGAGGGGCAACAGGGGCAGCAGGAGCAGGGATAGGTGGGGCAGCAGGAGCAGGAGGGGCAGCAGGAGAAACAGCAGAAAGGACAGAAACAGGGGCAGCAGGGGCAGAAGCAGGGACAGGAGGGGCAAGAGGGACAAGAGCAGGGGCAGCAGGGGCAGAAGGAGGGGCTACAAGGGCAGCAAGAAGGGCAGGAGAGGAGGGAGGGGCAGAAGGGGCAGCAGGGGCAGGAGCAGGGGCAGGGACAGCAGGAGGGACAGCAGGGGCAGGAGGCAGAAAAGCAGGGGCAGGAGAGGCAGAAGGAGCATGGGCAGCAGGGGCAGGAGGGGTGGCAGGAACAGGGGCAGCAGGGGCAGAAGCAGGGACAGAAGAGGCAAGAGCAGGGGCAGCAGGGGCAGAAGGAGGGGCCGCAGGAGGGGCAGGAAGGGTAGGAGCAGGGGCAGGAGAGGAGAGAGGGGCAGAAGAGGCAGTAGGGGCAGGACCAGGGGCAGCAGAGGCAGGAGCAGCAGGGGCAGGAGGGGCAGAAGGAGGGGGAAGAGCAGGGGCAACAATGTCAGGGACAGTGGCAGCAGGGGCATCAAGGGCAGGAGGGGCAGCAGGAGCAGAAGAAGAAGCAAGGGCAGGCACAGAGGCAGCAGGGGCAGAAGCAGGGACAGCAGGAGGGGCAGGAGGGACAGCAGGGCCAGGAGGAGCAGTAAGGGCAGCAAGGGCAGGAGGGGCAGCAGGGGCAGGTGGGACAGGTGGTGCAGGAGGGGCAGGAGCAAGGTCAGAAGGAGGGGCAACAGGAGCAGCAGGAAGATCAGGAGGGGCAGCAGAAGGGGCAGGAGGGGCAGCAGCAAGGACAGGAACGGGGCAGCAGGGGCAGGAGCAGGGATAGGAGGGGCAAGAGGGGCAAGAGCAGGGGCAGCAGGGGCAGGAGGAGGGGCTGCAAGAGGGTCAGGAAGGGTAGCAGGGGAAGCAGGAGGGGCAGGAGGGGCAGCAGCAAGGGCAGGAACAGGGGCAAGAGTGGCAGGAGCAGGGGCAGGAGGGGCAGGAGCAGGGGCAGGAGGGGCAGGAGAAGGGGCAGAAGGAGCAGGAGGGACAGGAGGGGCAGCAGGAGAGGCAGGAGGGGCAGCAAGGGCAGGAGAGGAGGGAGGGGCAGAAGCAGGGGCTGTGGGGGCAGCAAGGGCAGGAGCAGTGGCAGCAGAAGCAGGGGCAACAGGAGGGGCAGCAGGGGTAGTGGGGTCAGGAGCAGAGGCAACAGGGACAGGAGGGGCAACAAGGGCAGCAGGGGCAGGAGGAGGAGCAGGAACAGGGACAGCAGTGGCAGGAGCAGAGGCAGCAGGGGCAGAAGTAAGGGCAACAGGAGCAGCAGGGGCATCAAGGGCAGGAGAGGCAGGAGAGGCAGGAGGGGCAGGAGGGGCAGGAGGGGCAGGAGGGGCAACCAGAGCAGCTGGGGCAGGATTGTCAGGAGGAGGGGCAGGAAGGGCAGTAGCACGGCAGCAGGGGCAGCAGCAGGTGAAGAAGGGGTAGCAGGAGCTAGGTGGTCACACCGCATGTGCACTGAGTTGCTAGGAAGTGGGTCTGGGCTATAAAACATTCATGCCTGTGCTGGAGAGATGGCTCAGTTGATAAAGAACTTGCCTTGTAAGTATGAAGATCTGAGTTCAGAGTTCAGATACCCAGCATTCACAAACACACACACACACACACACACACACACACACACACACACACACACACACACACGGTGGGGAGGGAGGGAGGGAGAGAGGAGGCGGGGTAACAGATAAGAAGACACCTAACATCTCTGCTCTCCACGTACATGAATGTATCTGAAAGTCTGCCCCTAGTGACCAACTTGCTCCAGTGATGCCCCAGCTTCCACAGATCCCACAGGGACTCCATCAGGGGACCACATTCAAAACACAGAAGCTTATCACCAACACTTCACATTTAAACCACAAAAGACATTGATGCCCCGGTCATCACCCAGGCAAGCTGTGCAGTCTCTGTCTCTGCATTTCCACTCCTTGTTATACACATGCTCCAAGTTAACCCTACGTGTGGACCCTGGCACCAGAAAACCGACTACAGGAAACCCAGGTCATGTCCATGAATGTCTCTCCATCTCTGGGAAGAGTGATGTGACTGGATGCAGTTGTGTTTTACCTGGAGAGTGTGTGGTGAGAGTGTGTGTGAGCCTGAGCCACATGGACCCAGTGTTTACGGCAGGTCCACTCAAATAGTGGATCCCGTCTCTTCTTCAGATACAGGTTGGGGGAGGGGGAGGGTGGACAGTGCCAACGGAAAGTTTAGCTCACGTGACAGTGTCAGCCGTAGCCTCAGGACTGATGAAGGATCTTTCAGTAGAGATCACAAGGTCACATGTCAAGCACAGGGGGCACATTCCATTTCTGTCCCATGCTACAGAAAGGATCAGAAGTGCCAGAGCCCGCAGATGTTGTCATGGTGTAGTCATTGGTGTGACTGACCTCTTATTTGTGATTTGGTCTTGATTGCTAACTTGAGTCTCAAGTCACTTGAAAAATGCCTCCAGGTGGGTCTGGGGGACATTTTCAGGAAGGACTGACTAAGGGGTGAAGACTTGTGACAGAGTGTGCCACACCTTCTAATGGTGGCCCAGTATAAAAGCTTCTAAGTGGGCTACAGGTATGAGTCAGCAGGGAGGAGCAGATGACCCGGTGTTGGTTCCCAGCACCGATTCCTGCCATTGCACAACCTGTAACCAGCTCCAGGGTATCTGATGTCCCTTTTTCGGGATCTGAGGACATTACATGCATGCAGCTCATATACAGACACACACACACACACACACACACACACACACACACACACACACACACTATGGAAAACTCAGGGTTGCTTTTGCCTGCCTGCTTTCTTGCAGATAAACATGTCTTTTCTGTTGATGTTGCTGCTACTAATCTTGCTGACATCAGACTTCAGCTTCATCGGCTTCCAATGTTGACTGAAGACCAGCAACACTACCAACATCGTCTAGACCTCCAGCTGCAGACTGAGGCTGCTGGGGTATCCATCTCACGGGCTGAAGCCCTTCTCAGTTCACAGCCCCTCCAGCAGGCAGACAGGCAGGGTTGGACCACTCAGGCCTGTCTGCTGCAAGCCAATCTATGAAGTCTCCTTTGTAGTATATATTCTATCTGTTGTCTTCCTCTGGGGAACCCTCCTGTGGAGTTGTGTTAGCAACCATCTCCCAGAGGACAATTTGTTAACGTGGAGTACACAGTGCTGGGTTGTTCCTTCCAGAACAGCTTTCAGGACAACCTCAGGAGTAGAAGACACTTTTGTGAGAGAGGAGTCCAGAGGAGAAGAAGGAAGTGGAATTGATTAGACTACTGAATACCTGCTTGGCACTCTCGGTAGTTAGTCAAGCAGGAATGATGTGCTTAACTAATTTGTAGCATTTTTTGCTTGTAAAGAAGAGAAGCTATCAAAAAAAAAAAAAAGCAATAAAGACATGCATTAAAAAAAAAAAAAAACTGTTCCGAGACTCTCAGAGGATGCTAATGAAGTCCTGTTAAAAATATGTCTAATCTATTTTCCAAAAAGTGAAAAAAAAATTCTCTCTGCAAAAGTAGCTAGCAAAATTGCTAAGGAGATGTAGCCTTGGACTTGTGAGAAATATCAATCTGCAAAGTCTATCATCCAAAGACCTTGTACATCAATAGTAGATTTGAATTATGGAGCTGGGCCGCACCTTAATTTACATGGTCCTTCCCCCAGTAGCCAGATAATATCAATATCTTGCATTTATACGACGACTGTCTTCCCAGATGGCTTCATTAAATTGTATGTTTTATGAGACCCTCTTTCTGAAACGTGGTCATCTCCGAATGAGAACGATGCTCCTGGGTGACTCAAGTGAGGGAAAAAAAAATCCCCATCTTTCTACCCAGGATCATAAAAACGTTCAGTTAGCAAGCATTTCCTGAACATCTGCGTGGGCAGAGCCAGTGACAAGTCTGTAGACAGCGGGCAACATACGGGAAGCTTAAAAGGACATGGTCCTGAAGCAGCAGGGATGCCTCAGTCAGCTATGTGCTTGTCTGCTGTGCAAGTGTGAAGACCTGAGCTTCCATTCCCCGCACTCACATAAAAAGCCTGGTGCACGAGGCCATGTGGGCTGGACAGCTGTCACAAAATTCCCAGAAGTTTTTGGCAGAACTGGCACCTGGAGGGAAGTTCCGGAGAGGTATAGACAGGGCTAAGCAGCAGGAGGCGGGGTTTAATCGGGTGCCTTACAGCAGGCCTAGGCAGAAGCTGAGCTCCCAACTTGGTACAGGAGCTAGGTGAGGGGCTAGGCTTCTGGTGTAAAATTCCTGGGAGCCGTGGGCAGGCCCGGTGCAGGCTGTGGTGCCGCTCTGGTGTGAGCAGAATATAGGTGAAATAAAAGTAGAGAGCAGAAGTACAGGGGCAGACATGTTGGAACAGGCAGTGGAGGGACAGGGACTGGGGGAGCGCAGAGTCAGAGGAAGGCTTAACCAAAATGAACGGTGCATGAAGAAGCTACACGATCTCGCTATCCGAATAAAAACAATTTAATGAAGAAACTGTACAACATAGTCAATATGAATGAACGGGGGTGGCGGGGCGAATACTGTGAATAAAGGTTTAAGTGGGCTTGGAGACAGGGTGGTTAAGGGGCTGTTTAATGAAAATTTAGGAAATATGAAGAAGCCTCATGAAGCCCCCCTGTTTTGTCATCTAATTAAAAGCGTAATTTTTAGAGGGAGTTTGAACTCGAGTCCTCCATATTAGTGAGCAATCCTGCTCCCAGAAGATACGTGCTATTAAATGCATATCTCAGTGCTGGGCATGAATTGCTTCCCTGTGTTTTATTGGCCAAAAGGGCCCCAGTGGCATCAAACCCCATACAGGCTACTGCCATTGCTCTTGATTGCCTACTGGAGCAGGAGGACAGGACCCTCTAGCTGAAGGTGACACATGCTTTTGTTGCAGGACACAGAGAAATCGATCCTGAACTGATCAGAAAACTCTCCCTGCTGGCTACCATTCCTAGTGCTAGAAAACCCTATGCAAGCTGCTGCTGGGGGAGGGGAGACATTGGTGGTCTTATCCAGCGCTGAGTCTTACATGCAACAGTACTGACCCGCCAGGCAAGGTGTGCCTGTGACCGTGACCGTGGCCGTGACCGTGGCCGTGGCCGTGGCCGTGACCGTGGCCGTGGCTGTGACCGTGGCACAACTGCTTATAGATGCTCCCTTGGATGTGAGGCCTGCTCTGCAGGAGGGAATTCATGGCTGGTAAACAGCCAAAACCATGGCTAGGAAAGCCATGGGCCTCAGGGCAGAGCCTTTTGACATTGTTTTTCTAAACGGTTGTTGCCAAATCACCTTATGAATATTTAGGTTTATAACCGTAGATGCATTTGTGGTCCTCCCAACCTTGTTCCGAGAAGCTTCTTATTGCAGTGCATTGTGGGTCCTGAAGAGTTGCATTACTGCTTAAAGTGCCGGCAATAAGTAACAGTGAATGCTTAGCCATAGATAGGGCATCTGTATCAAGTCCCCTCCCAAGGCTCAGGGAACTTCTTGGAAGAGGGGATAAAAAGAATGTGTGAAGAGGCAGAGTGCTGTGAACTGCTGTCCCCGGGATAGGCCTGGCTCTTCCACACATGGACACACAGCAGCTGTGGTTACCATGGTTACTTGCACAGGACCTGTGCAAGATCAAGCCAATTAACAGTTCCAGCATGGAAGACAGAGGGGGTCCTGCTGTGCCACCTGATGCTGCAGCTGAAGAGCTTGCTGACGCCCCAGTGGACGACCCCAGGCCCACACATGTGCTGAAAAACTTGCTCATGCCCCAGTAAATGACCCTACACCCGTGCATGTGGAACAGCACTCATGGACTCTGTGGAAAATACCTGTGTTAAAGGTGGGTATTTAAAGTTGGGAGGGAGGTATGGTGGGTCTGAGTGTGATCCCTGGAACCCATATAGAGGAGGGAGAGAGCTGACTTCCACAAGTTGCCCTTTGGACACACAAACACACACACACACACAAACACACACACAAACACACACACACACACGTACAGCCATTCTGACTGGGTAAGAGAATCTCAGCATACTTTTCATTCTCATTTCTATGATGGCTAAAGACAGTGGGCATTTTTCAAGTGTTTATTGGCCATTGGTTTTTTTTTTTTTTTTTTTTTTGCTGTGTGTACAAACTGTCTTGTGTGTATGTGGGCACACATCATGTCTTCATTGTCCTTTCTCTGGAATATCACCCATCTCCCTGGAGACAGGGTCTCTCGTTGGCCTGGAGCTCAGGAAGTAGACTCGGCTTACTAGCCAGTGAACCCCAGGGACATGGAGGGCTGTGTCCACCACCCCAGCCCTGCACCCTGGATTTTTCCACACAGTTCTAGGGATTTGAATTCAGGTCCTCTCCTTGCATAGCAGGCACTTGACCAGCTGAGCCATTTCTCCAGCCTTGTTTGTTCTTTTGAGAAGTATCTGTTCAGTTGACCTGCTCATTTCCTGGTTGGCATATTTATCCGTTTGACATTTGATATTTTGGCATTCCTTATAAATTCTGGATATTAATTTCCTGCCAGATGACTAGCTAGCAATGACTCTTCACTTATTTTGCACTGTAGTCTGTCTCTTTTCTCTTTACCCTTCTGTTCGCTTTGCTGCACGGAAACTTTTTACTGTGGTGTGTGCAATTCCATCTGTGAATTCTTTGGATTATTTCCTAAACTACAGAGCTAATGACCCACAAAATCATTGCCTATGTCTAAGGAAAATCTCTGTCATCTTGGATTCTGCTCTTCAACCCAAATCAGAACTAGAGGCCGTCTGAGCAAGGGGAGGGAGTGGCGGCTCAGATGTTTACTTAGCTTGTGGAACGCAAGGGATAATACGAAAGTGCAAAGGCTAATGTCCCTTTCTGGAAGTAATTCTCGGTTGTTTTCAATGTATTAGTCATCTGACGAAAACAGGCGGGGTTCTAGGCTGTCGACTTCAAGACTTCATCCAATTTTCTAGCACTTTATGCTTTGTTTGCCTTACCTAGGACTTGCTGTAGACATGTCTAATGTGGTGCTTCTGTCAGTAACAAAACTTAGGTTTTAGCTTAAACATGAAACAGCTAAGGCTGAGGACAGAGTTGAATAGAGTACTGGTCTAGCACGCTGGAAGCTACTGGTTCAAGCCAGGCACTGCATAAACAGGGTGTAGTGTTCAAGCCAATTATCTCAGCACTGAGGAAGTGAAGGCAAGGGGTTCAGAAGTTTAAACTTATCCTTGACTTCATAGTAAGTTCAGCCAGCCTAGAATACACAAGAGCCTATCTCAAAAGCAAGCAAGCAAGCAAGCCCTCCAAATGAAACTGTAACCTCTCAAACACTCTAAAGTCTAAAAACCCTTTTGACAAAACTAAACCCTAGATTATATGCCAGTACTGCAAGGGCTGTAGGAATTCAGAGAAGGAAGCATGTCATGGTCAAAGACAACCAGGAAAACCTTCAAGGTATTGGATGAGGCTTTGCAGTGGGCCTTGAGGAACTTTTAGATTGGAATAGTCACCGAAAGAGTGACTATCCTTTACTCCTAAAAGCATCTCAACAAAAGGAGGAGTGTCCAGAAGCAGGTCAAAGGGTGTCTCCATCCCAGCATGAAGTTTTCACTGAATTCTCACCACTAAGAAAAGCAAAGAAGAGAACGTTGACTAAGTCCTAGCAATTTAACCTAAAGCAGAGACTGTCCTGCGTTGTAAGATAGTGTTTTCTGAGGGAAAGGATCCATTTAAAGAGATAGCAGGAGGCTGTAGCCCGTAAAAAGCCTGCTTGCAAGCATGAGGAGATGGGTTCCATCCCAAGACTTCAGATGGACAATCTGGGCATGGTGGTACACACATATAGTCCCAGAACTTAGGAAGCAGAGACAGGTAGGTCCCTGGGGGCTCTCTGACCATCTGTCTTAGCCTATTTAGCTCTAGGTTAAGAGAGAGACTATCTGAAAAGGGGGTACAGAGGTAAAGGAAGAAGGAAAAAAAGGGAGCTTGGATGGTGCTCACGAAAGAACTTGTCCTCTGATCTCCACACACAGGCACACACATATAAGAAGTGATATGGCAGTGAATGGATAATGGGTGCTTTTCTTTTGTGGACTAAAGATAGAACATTTGTCTTTTATGTATGTGGTCCTATTTTTTTTTAACCTACCTGTCTATGATCTATCTATCTATCTATCTATCTATCTATCTATCTATCTATCATCTATCTATCCATCTATCTTTCTAATTATCTGTCACTCTATCTCTATCGATAATCTAATTATATATCTAATTATTTATCATCTAATTATCATTCTATCTATCTCCTATTTTGTGTCTTTTTTTGTCTCTATATTTACCCCCTTTGAAATTTTATTAGCTAATAAATCCAAAGACCTGGAACATTCCAGTTGTCTGAGCTCTCTGGTCAGTGGACTTTGCTGTAGTCTTTATCAAATAGGTTATGAGTTCACCAACATCACTGACCTTTAGGGCTTCAGTTCTCTGTTCCTCTGCTTGGTCGTGGCAGCCAGTGCTAAAAACACTTAGTTCATAATGACATAGCTAAGTTTCATATGCTAGAACCTGGTCACGCCTTAGATCTTCCAGTATCTAAGTCTTAGCACCCAACAGAACCGCATCTGCTCTGTAGACTTTTCCTTTGCTTTAGAGCTACCTGCCACGTAGGCAGCAGAATGGACGCTAGGCTATTTACCAATGTCCTTGCTTGGCAGTGATTAAATATGAACCATTTCACAATCTTTCCTCCCTCAACCCAGGCAACATGATGAAGTATTTGGAATTTGATTTCAGCACAGGCGGGGTGAGTTTCCTCTACAGAGGCCAATCTTAGATATTTAAAGTCCTGCTTGGCTTTTGGACACAGAGTGGTCCTAGCCCTCTCAGTCCCCAACACTCTCCTCTCTCAGAACAGGGTGGGGAGCAGTGTTATAGCACCAAATGTTAAGGTTTTCTGTCTCCCAAGTTGCCCCCGTATCTCCCGGCTTCTTATTAAAAAGTGTTAAGGAAACTGTTTTGAGGCAGTAAAGGCCGATGCTCCGATGCTCAGTAAAATGTATTGAGAGGTGACCAAGGCCAAGAAAGAAAAACAATGCTCTAAAAACATCTGCCAGCTACACATCGGACAGAATATTACTTTCTAGACTATGCAAGAACTGAAAAGAAAAAGCACCAAGACAGCAAACAACTCAATTAAAAAAAATTCACTGAATAGAGAGTTCTCAAAAGAAGGAATACACGTGGCTAAGAAACGCTTTAAGCTGTGTTCACCATCATCAACCATTAGGAAAATGAGGATTAGTAGCACTTGAAACTTCGCCTTACCCAAGGGATTAAGACGACAAAAGACAGGAAGTATTAGTGAGGATGCCTGGAAAGGGAATCCCTCAGGCACTGCTGACTGCAGACTGGTGTGACCACTGTGCCAATCAGTGTGGCATTCCTTAGAAAGCAAGAAGTGGGCTGACCCTATGGCCCAGCTATACTACTCCTGAGACTATACACCAAGAACTTTAAATCCTACGACAGAGACCAGTGATTGTTCATTTATGTTCTATTCACAATAGTTAGGACAGGAAAACAATAACAACCTGGGTGAGAAGTTACACCCATAGGTGCCAATACTGACATGATGTTGTGGTGGTAACCAACCTCTTTCTAGTAGGACTTAAGACCCACTCCCAAGGAGGAAACACATGCCGAGTACTATACAACCAGCCAAGCACCCCTGGGTGAATCTACTACTACAATTTTGCTAAATGGACATAGGATCCATGGAAACAGATAAATGTGTATCAATTGGTGAATGAGTAGCGAAAGTGTATTTAAATACAATTGGCTTTTATTCAGCTATAAAGAAAAAATATAACTATGAAATTTTCCCATAAGTGGATCCTAGCACTGAATTTTTAGATCTGTATTCTTAACTTGAAGTCTATGAAGAATCTAGGCAACTAGAAAGAGGGTGCTGGTGGTAAGGAGAAAAATATCTGAAGGGAATAGGGATAGTAAAATACAGGTGATATGAAGGGGAACAGGGGAATAATGGGGAGACAGGTTACGTTGAGAGAGGAATGGGAGGGGAGGGCAGAGGAATGGTTGGGGAAGGAATAACTAACACTAAGGACATTTGAAGAAGCCATATAGAAGCTTTTTATAAGTTTCATAAATGCATATATTCATATAAATGTTGAATTGGGGTTACCCTACACAGGCTCCTAACAAATGCCATAAATTGTCAAATAAAAATTCCAGTCAGGTGTGGGATACATCTCCTTAAGTTATTGCTCAGGGATGTTCCAGACACACCTTCTCCATGACAATACAGGACATAGCCATACTCTTGGTTGTTGATTAGAATTTGGTGGTAAGATCATATTGCTAAAAATCAACCAGCCAAACAGTCAAAAAAAAAAAAAAAAACCCAGACAAAACAAAACAAAAAACAACTTTGCTCACAGGGTTTTGTTGGAAGAGTGTGGGACAGTGAGCTGTGAGAGGCAGCTGGGTACCTGGTCCAGCACAGGTTTTAAACCCCAGTGACCCCGCAGGTGACCTGCTGCAAGGGATGGTAGGAGTTTGGCTATGCTCCTGGGCCCCTGGCTTCTTTCACATAGCTACCACTCTCCCCCCTCACCCCCTCGACCCCTGACCCCCTAGTCCCTGGCAGAGAGGTCTGTGGTCATCAGTCACGTAGGAGCAATGCCCCAGGCTCTCCCACATGTAGATAAGGTATCCCCAAGCTCTCAGACCAAGCCAATAGGAGGTACCTGCTGCCAGACCCTGACCCACCCCAAAACCATGTATAAGAATCCTATCCAGAAGGAATAAAGGTGTGCGAGAATTACTCTGTCATCTGAGAGCTTCTGTCCTAAGAGCTGAAACACTGCCACTTGGAAAGAGATCTGCTCTCCCGAAAAGCCTTCAAGAGCTCCCTCCCCCCCACCCCCGCCCCGCACTCCTTATTGGCTAGATAGCCTCTCGCTGGCTCAGCCCCCCCTCCCCCCCCCCCCCCCAGACTCAGAGCAGAGCTAAGGGTGCAGCATCTTGGAGCAACTGAGGAGACAGGTGGAGGCAGCTGCTGCAATGGAGGTGATTCCCTCTCCTTGCTCATTGTGTTTCCCCTTTGCCTGAATCTTTGCACCTGTCAGGGCCAGAGATCTCTGTGGAAATCCTCCAGTACACAGGCCTACAGGGGAGAAAAATCATCAGAAGTTTTACCCAGATATGAACCCTGTGAGCTACAATAACAACTGATGTGGCAAATTATGCCTATGGGCACAACAGTGGCATGGATTTTATGGGGTTAGACAGTCTTTTTCTAATTGGATTTAAGGCCTGCTCCATAGGAACAAATGCCTGCTACTGTAAATCTGGCCAAGGACCAGCTATTGGGGAGATCATAGGCTCCAGGGTGAATCTACTACCTATAAGTTTTTGTCAAACTGCCCTTTGAATTTGCATCTCTATACCCAATGCAGCACTCAAACTTCATCCTAAGTCTCCTTGTGCAGTGGACAATGGTTAATAGAGAAACTCAAGGACAGTCAAAGTACAGACTGTCTGTGAGTGTTTACCTACGAATGAGACAGCTGAACCATATTCTCCACCCCAGTGCTCAGGCACCATGGTGGAAGAGGAGACAAAAAGACCATAAGAGCCAGGTAGGACCACAGTGAAATAGTGTCTCCTGAACATGATAGGACCTCTGCGCTCATGAGTTCACAGAAGATGAAGTTGAACAAAACCCAAAACAACATCAAGCTAGGCAACACGGCAGCATGGGAGGAAGAGAGGCTCGTGAGTCCCCATCCCTAGTTGCGCTATTGACAGTTGATGGCTTCAGGGGCAAGGGAGCATCAATTTTCTTTAAGAGTGTGGTCTCCAGCAGGTTGACTGTGCTTCGCTGGATGGGTTGCACAGATTGGACTTTCTGAGTTATAAAGAAAAAAATAGGTCATAAAGCTGGGAGGAAGGGTTTGTTGAGTAGCAAGTCTAGGCGTATTTGGGGGGGGAGAGTAAGGGAGTGAATATAATTAAAATACATTATATGCGCCATAGTGGTTTGAATAGGTTTGGTCCATATAGACTCTTGTGTTTGAATGCTTTGGGCATAGGGAGTGGCACTATTAGGAAGCAGGGCTGTATTGGAGGTGTGGCCTTGGAGGAAGTATGGTGTAAGCAGTTTTTGAGGTCTCCTTTGCTCAGGCTCTGCTCAGTGTGGAACCAGATTCTCCTCCTGGCTGCCTTCAGAAGACCGTATCCTCCTGCCGGCCTTTAGATTAAAATGTAGAACTCTGGGCTCCTCCAGCACCGTGTCTTCCTGCCATGATGATAATGGGCTGAACATCTGAAACTGTAAGCTTGGCCCAATTAAATGTTTTCCTTTATAAGCGTTGTCTTGGTCACGTTGCTCCTTCACAGCAATGAAACCCTAAGACATATATGAACGAAGATTTTAAAAAAAACCCCACCAAGAATATTATTATATGTTCTAAATCCCAAGTTCTCTCCCATGTGTGTAACCTAGCTTTGGGTGAATGTTCATGTGTATGTACATGAATGGATGCTGACATAGGTTATGAAACTGTAAAGGAGAGACCATAGGAGAAGGAAAGAACCACTGGAGAGGGAGCAAAAAGATCCAGATGGCGTATGGAGTAGGACACTGAGGCTGGGACGCTCAACAAAGGAAGACAATGGAGGAAGAGAAGGAGGCAGCAAGAGCGATGCCTGAAGTTCCATAATGACACCTAATACTGTTATGGGGCAAAATGGGGGCTCCTTTTTGTGGTTCTTTGGTCTTCTTGATAAAATAGCTTGAAAGTAGACTTAGAAAAATGTATTCTTTTTGAGCTAGAACCCAGGAGAGTAGGCAGGCTTAGCAGGGGACATCTGTAAGCAACTACAGGAAGAGGGGCTTCGGGGAGGGGCAAGAACTTCATCTCATTAAGGGATAATTATTCCTCCCATCTCCTTGGCATGTCTTCAGGTGGAACTAGCCTTCCCGAGGGGTTATCTCCTGGCCAGGTGATTGTATCTACCACCATGTCTGGTTTTATGTGGTGTTAGAGATGGAACTCAGGGCTTCAGTTCCGTTAGGCAAGCAGTCCACTAGCTGAGCTATATCTCTAGACTATTTTTTATATTTATGTGGTGTTTGTGTGTGTGTGTGTAAGAGAGAGAGAGAGGGTGGGGTGGGGGAGGAAGTGCCTTCAGAGGTCAAAAGAAGGTATGAGATCCCCTGGAGCTGGGATGACAGTTTCTTGCAAGCTGCCCACAACTGAATTCAGGTTCCTTGCAAGAGCAACAAGTGCTCTTACCCGCTGAGCTGGCTCCTCTTGTCCACGCTTTAAGTGACATATTTTTATCAGCTCATGGTCATCTGAGCTGATTGGGGCGGGGAGGGGAGTGGATTGAAAGCACAAATTGTGTTTTCATCTCATTTCAAGCTGAAGATTCAGGCATGCAGTCCCAAGTTGGGAAGTGCCTGGCTGAAGGTCACCTGGGAGTCAACTACAGTGCCAGGGCATGAAGCTGACATCACATTCTCTCTTCTGCCTCCCTCCAATACTCCACTGGAACTGAAACTGTAGCCACAACCACTGCCGAGCAGTGGCGATGACTATTTGATAGCGGTTCTTTAAGTCTACAAGGGATACTGCTCGGGTTTCTACTTCATCAGCACTGAAAGGCAAGGACATGATTCTAAGTAATATTTCATACTTAGCTCTGGGTTCTTTCGGTTTTATGTATCTAAACCTTCCTCCGGTTTCTTGTAGAGCTTTATGATATGATTTAGTTTCAGCTTGTGGCCAGCTTTGGTACTCAGGAGATGGGTAATTTGTCCTTTAGACTCCTCACCCAGGGGAGTCAATGTTGTTAGGAAATGAGGAGTGAGAACCTGTAAGCTCCCTCCCAGCAGAGGGACACATGGCAGTGCTGCCTCTCTTGCGCCTTCTTCCCACAATGCCTTATCGCTCATGTTCAGCCCTGGCTGCTATAATACCTCCTCTTTCTGCAGAGCGTTTTACATGAACAAATAAAGCGATTTATGGAGTATTTACACACTGACTAGTGACTAATTATACACCTGCAAGCAGTGCAAGCATTCAAGACAAGCAACATTCCTCTACATTAGCTTCCCGTAGGAAGGCAGCTCATAGCTGGTGACAGAGAGAAATCGGCTAGACCGTTGAGCTTGGCTCTGACATCAGATTGTTCAGTGTAGGAGCAGTGCACGATCTGTATGTGGCACCTCTGGGCTTGGTTACCTAGCGAAGCCTTGGAAAGCTTGCTTACACAAGGCGATAACAAAGAATGGATGGGATGAATCCAGCAGATTTCACTGCAAATGTGAACCAAGTTAGACACAACAAAACAATGGCCACGAAGAACATGCAGTATTACAAGATTACTTGCTGGGTACGTTTTATGTAGAGCCAGAGAACAGAACAGTTGTCATGGTTTCTAATAAAAATGATTAGGGATGAAGTTATAACTGTTCTAAATGGTGAGAACAAGTGAGTGTCCAGTGCTTGTGTCAACCCCAGCAAGCCTCTCAGAGCACTGTGGAAGGAGTGGGGGGAAGGGGGAGAAAAACTGTTAACAGCGGGAGGACACTGGGGGACAGCTGGGAAGTGCTTTCCTCCGGACATGCCATGGCTGCAGCACATGTGAACGCAGCATCTGTGGTGATTGTCACAAGATCAAAGCAGTCAAAATTTCAGTAATGGATGGGAGATGGGCTCATGAGGCATCTCCACCCCTAAAGAGCCATTGGTGTTGATGCTTGCTGGGTGAGTCACTCTCTTTTGGGATATGTTAAATTTCACATGTCCGAACATTCATGATCCCCACAGTCATGAGAATGTCAGCATCGCTAACTGCTCAGTGGGTTGTTTAAAAAAGGAGACAGGATGCAAGTGGGAGAGGGGTGTGTTGAAGGGTGTCGGTGCTGAGTGGGAGGGGAAATTCAGTGTAGATGTAAAGATACATTGTATGTGCATACGGATTTCTCAAAGAATAAATAAAAATAATCTTAAAAGGATAGAGATGAGAAAGATTACCATTCAGTGGATGCCTAGCATGTGCTAGCATGTGTTAATCTCTTGTGTTCATGATCTGGTATATAGGTGCTTATGTGTACGGGTACATGGACATATGGACGCCAGTGAACAACCCCAGACGCCATTCACCTTGTTTTTGAGACAGGGTTTCTCATAGGCTTGCTAAGTTGTCTAGGCGGGCTGGCCAGTTCTCCCTAGGGATTTGCCTAGCTTCATCTCCCCAGGACTGGAATTACAAGCATGGCTACCACAAAGCTTTTCATATACGTGTTCACAAATCAGGTCCTCCTGCTTAAATGACAAGCACTTCACCAAATGAAGTATCCCTCCAATACCCAACTTCTTTAGGTATATCCACTTATTTAGGTCGTTGTCATCATCTTCATTTGGCACACACACACAAGATTGAGGCTGTAAGAATGAAAATAACTTTCTCAAGTTACACAGATTCTTAAAGGTAACAGAAACTAAAATTTATGTCTGTCTGACCTTTATTCCATCATAATTTATCTAAGATGGCAAGCATGTACAAGTTGTAACTCAATTGCACACATATATGTGGGGGCAGGAGAGGGACTGCAAGTCTGCCTCACTGCCAGGATGCAGGGCACTGCTGGCGGCCAGCCAGCTCAGGTAGATAGGATGCAGTTTGAGGATCTTTAGCCTGGCCAGCAGGAAAGGTTCAGCAGGGCTCTGGCCTACACCAAATGGCCAGTGTTACAACTCTGGGAGGGGGAAGCCTGGGTGGGGAAGGCAGCCAGATCTCTTTGTTATCTTCAAGCTGCAGCCAGTGTCCAGAAGATGTAGTCAGAGCCACTAAGTGTCGCGGGTTGTGGCTACAACTGACAGCTTAGAGCAGTGGATAGCGTGAGCCCCGCCTGCTGGGTGAGCAGTGGATAGCATGAGACCAGCCTGCTGGGTGGAGCCCAGGTCTGGTGATGAATGCTTCAGGAAAGAACACTCTTGAGAATGTTACAGAACAATAAAACAGCCCCCCAAAGATGGTTCTTGTTTACATAACTTGTGCACTTTATTCAATGTGGATAGGAACCTTATAAACATTGGGGAGTAGGGTGGGGATCCAGGGGTAGATGCTTCCTGTTGTCTTAGTCTGGGTTCAGCAGAGCTCTGAACCCAGTAAGAGTCTGGCTCTTAGTTTGAACCTTAGAGATGCTTTATTTACATGAGGAAGGATGTCACATGTTGTCCCTAAGTGACTGGTTGTCATGGCCCTCTCAATGGGGTGTTGTGGTTACTGGTTCCAGGGCAGATAGAGCCTCATTGTGGGGAGCTGGTTCCAATGACTGCCATTCTTATTTTTGAGATTCCTCGATTTTCTGAACTGGCTTCAATCTCACCAGGTCTTCTGTCTAGTGGCACGGTCCACTTGCCCCATGTGTGCGCTCCTGTTTGTGTGTGTGTGTGTGTGTGTGTGTGTGTGTGTGAGTGAGTGTGTGTGAAGCAGGCAATGTAGACAAGAGAAAGAATTGATAGTACTCCATTTACAAGGATGCAAATAAAAGGAATGAAATACTTTGAAAGTTTAACATTTGGCACCTGATATGTCTATATAAATTCAGAAGATGTTTTTGGATGACCTCAAACAGAAGATTGACAAGCAATCACATTTCAAGACAGAGTGGCAAGGTAAACCTGCTAGAATCTTTAATGCTAGCATCCAGAATAAAGTAAACTGCATGAAAAAAATGCTAATTTAGGCAAAGTAAAAGGCAACTGGTAACAAATGTCTCGCTTGAAGGTTTTTTTCAAACATGTTTGCAAATCTTTCTGATGTGTCTCTTGTTGAAGGATGAGGTATCACACTCTTCTCTTTAAGTCTAGGCCCTGGTGAAGGTTTTGAGATAGGAAAGGAACACAGGGCAGGAAGGAAGAAATGCCAGAGGCGTGAAGATTGAAACAGGAGAATAACTAATGAAAACCCCTCTGACAGTGGGCTGAATGGGACAAAACAGCAAGAACAGAAAAGCAAAACACAGAACGAAACAACAGCAAACACGTTCCCTCCAAATGCCAGAACTTTGTGTTCAATGACTCTCATCACACTGGCCCTTTAAGCCTCAGACCTTTCCCAGTTCTCAGGACAACTTCCATTCTTAGCAATTTCCTCTTCTTTATTCATGAATGGTTTGTATTTTTCCTACTATCCCTGGCTCTCTGGTCCAGTTCTTGGCTCCAGGATGTTGATCTTGGAATTCACTGACTGACAGAGGACGGCTGAAGGGTGGTGTGTGCTACTTGATTAGATAGGTACACAGGCAAACTAGATCATACAGAAAAAAGTTAGGACTCAGAGTATGTACCCGAACATAGGAGCTCACTTGCTGTGGTGTGGTATTCACTTTTGGAAACCAAAGAGTCAGACCAAAGCATGGGAAAGATAAGGCAAAAGGGAAAGTGTAAAAAAAAGACATGAAATGAGACTGGGGATGGTCTATAAAACTTGAGCATTCAGAAGCACACACATAAGCAACACAAAGGTATTGTGGGGCTTCTGGGGGGGGGTCCCACTTGAGGTTTACTAGTGAAGACATGGAGAGATCTATATAGTATGAAGCTGTTGGCCTGTTTGCGGTGACAGTCACTCAGCTAACCTCCTAACTTAGCCAGACTTCCACCTCTCTCTCTCTCCTGCCCTTCTTGCCTCTCTCCCTTCCATCCCTCCCTCCCTCTCCCCCCCACTCTGCTCTGTCCCATTCTGCTTCTCTCTTTGTCATCTCTGTATGCTGGCTCAGTCTGTCTGCCCTGTTAGTCATTCTGCCCCAGCCTCAGCCACCAGCTCTTTATTCTGCAATAGGCTACGTTTCTTGTTTATCCAGTCTGAGCCAATCGGCAGCAGGACAACAGGTCCATCTCCATATGTTGCCTTTTGGCCCTGAGGGTTATACGATCTTCACCAAGGATACTTGCTTTTTAACATGTTACTCTCAGGTGCAGGTGAGGAAGGCGTACCAGCGTTAGGTACCATCCTATGGGTAAAGTGCATTGCTTCTCTACAATGGTGGTAAAGATTATGTCTGGAGTAGAAGAGATTGCTGGGAGCCAAACTCAGGAAATTACCTGCTGTTTTAGAAAGTCTAGTCAGTACAAGGTTAAGAAAGGACGTTCACAGATCTCAGGTCACAGGTCTCAGGTCCCAGGAACCTAAAGAACGTCTGGCATTTCCTTGGAGCTGGCTATGACAGTGGGATGGTCTAGGGCAATAAGGTTATGAGAGTGGGATGGTCTAGGGCAATAAGGATTCCATAGTAGGATGGCCCTAAGCAATGACCCTCACCCAAACTTCCCGGTTTGCTGTGTCTTTATAACCTGCCCCCAAAATTAAAGTTTCAGAGCTTGATCAGAACCCAGACTTGCTCTCATTCTTTGTGTCTCTTGTCCTTTCATTCGTTCGCCCCCTTCCCTAAGGTCTCGTCGAATCCCCGCGGGCCGGGGCACTTGGCGCCTGACATGTGGCCTTGTGGGTCGGTCCGATCGAACATTGCTTCCACAGGGACGTCCCAAAAGCATAGGATCGACGCTTCTCCGGAGAGAAGAGAGAAGATCAGCATTGTGATCGCCACAGAGTCACCCGCCTGTGAGATTGATCCGGTGAAGGTAAGAAAAAGCAACGCAATTATGGGACAAGCATTGAGCAAACATGATTTGTTCTTAAAGGGTCTCAAGGAGTCCCTCAAGGCACGAGGAGTAAGGGTTAAGAAAAAAGGATCTTAGAAAAGACAAATAGAATAGAGTTAGTTTAGAATAGTGAGTTAAGTTAGTTAGAATAGAGTTAGAATAGAGAGTTAGAATATAGAATTTTTCCCTTTTCCCAAATAGAAAAGATTTCATTGGTGATGTTTGTTGATGTTTTTCCCCAAGAGGAGACTATTGATTAAAAAAAAAAAAAAAAAGCTACACCTCCTAAGGAGATAAAAACATTAAACCTTGGAGATGAGGGAGAGAAAGGGCTAATGCAGTTGTCCACTCTCTGGCCGTGTTAGCAAAAGAAAAGAAAAAGGCAATTTTAGAGCCCTCCTGGGAGCAGGAGAAGATCAGGAGCCTGTCCTGCTTTTTCTCTGGCTCCTCTGGGAGAGACCCTCAGTACTGCTCTCTAGGTCTGTTTTTTGTCCTTGGTGCACCAGTCTGTCCATGTCTGTCAGTTTATGTCTGTGTTTTTGTTTCGTTGCTTGAGTGTTGTTCCATGTTTCATGTTTAAAAGAAAATGGTTAAAACTTTATCTGCCGGTTGTTAAGCCCCTGATTTAGTTTTTAACTAGTTTCAGAGCGAGAGAGAGAGAGAGAGAGAGAGAGAGAGAGAGAGAGAGAGAGAGAGAGAGAGAAGAAAAAGTAAAAATAAAAAACAGTTTCAATTGGCCTTTGGAGCCCTGCACTTGTGGTTAGGAGTCTAGCACAGATGGAGAGGCCCTGCCATGGTCTCATTGATGTAAAAGCTGCTCTTAAACGGACCTGCAGGTTTTTATGGCTTCAATGGTAAGGAGCTAATGGATGTTTCTCCTAGAAAAATCTGTGACTATGATTATTGGGTTCAACAGGTGACAAGGTGGTTTTCTTGAAATTACAGCTAGAAAAAGCAAGAAAATTTTGTTTAGTCTAAATATATGTACAGCTACTTCATTTTTGCTTCGGACTGGTTTCAGAAGTATAAAATGTTCTGCATGTCTTGGATATAGATTATTTGCCTATAAGTTATTGGGTATGATTAAAATTTTTCTTTGCAACTTTGATAACAGAAAGTTGGCTTAAAACTGGTAACTCAGGATTGGAGTCATTCAGAAACCAGATGTATAAAGATAGGATTTAAAACAATGTCTCTTTAAGAGGTATTAAAAGCTGCACTATCATGCATTCATATATAAGAACTGACAGCCAAACTTAGTAACATGAAAGTAATGTACTTGGTGTTGATTTTAGAGAAAATAAATTGTTTATATTGTTAAAAATCGGTTTTGTTTCCCAAAATTATGGTTACACTCTAATATTGCAAAAGAAACTCAAAAATATAGTTAAACTGAGATCTCAGTGGGAGTTTTATCTAGAACACACACGGCTCTGATAAACCATTTTAGGAATTTGTAGGTAGTCTGCTAAAAGGGCTGGTAGAAATTTTAGAGACCCCAGGCAGGAGTTGTTTTTTACACATTTGGCTTATGAGAATGCTAACTTTAGTCCAAGCCATGCTTTCACAGCACTGAGGTGATAAGGAATGTTCTAGGTATGGAGACATGGGTCATTTTCAGAAAGACTGTCCAAAAAATAGAGGCATAGACAGACAGCAGAATCACTCTCCTGGAATTTGTCCTCAGTACAGGAAGGATAATCATTGGGCCAAGTTTCAAGAAATAGGCCCAGATTAAGAACTCTCACACTTGAGTTAAGACAAAGTTCAGAATGGGCTTAGCAAAAGATTGTGTGACATTCCTTTTGTCATGGTCACTCTGACTAGCCCCTAGAAAGGTGTTTTCCAGAATTAGTTTATTACATTGCTTCTTCCTTGGGGAAGAAAGGTCAGCCTCAGACCCAAAGACATTCACAACAATTTATGTGCCAGAAGTTATATAATGATCATGCTAGAGAAATTAGAATTATGCCTGCTTTCTTCTACAGCATAGCTGTGCCTGCTAATAAAAGAATTGCTCAAAACAAAGAATTAATCCAAAACAAAGTTCAAACTTAAGATTTATGAAACTTGTGGGATATCGCAGCCTGATTTGCCTACTCCAGCTGCCATTCTAAAAAATGCATATAGAATTATTATAAATTTAGAACAGTGTTTTTATACCGTTCCTTTACATCCTGGTGAAGGTGAGGGGTTTGCACTCAGTAAGTATGCTTATAATTTTTGAGAGCCCATGAAATGATATCATTAGATATTATGTACAAAATTTGCTGTTGCTTTAATACAAAAAGTTAAGAGTTTGAATCTTTCAGTGTATATTGTTCATTGCATGGTATTTTATTAGTTGATCTCTCTGAAGGAGTTTTAATGCAAGCCTTTGTGCTCATACAACGAGCTTTAAATTTTTGGGAGTGCTTGTTGCTCCAGAAAATATTCAAAGGCAGAAAATATTTACAGACAGCTCACCTAATGGAAAGACTATATATATAATTGGATCACATGTTCATTTTCTTAAGTTTCCCCTGCTTCAGCACAAATAATTGAATTATGTGCTGTAGCCACTGTTTGAAATGCTGAAAAATCAAGCTTTCAATTTGTATACTCACAGCCAGTATATTATAGCTCATGGTTTATAATTGCTTAAAATTGTTCATCTTTAAGATATTGCTAATTCTCAAATTTTACAAATACAGCTTAACTTAAGAAACATGTACTTTTCCTTAACTTTATAAGACATTTAAGAGCTCATGTTGGGTTGCCTAGACTCCAGGGCAATGCCACAGCAGATTTGTATACCAGGCAGATTATGAGCCTCACAGTAACAATTGGCCAAACAATCTTATTCTTTATATCATCAAAATAGTAATACCTTAAGACAATAATTTGATATTTCTAGAGAGTGCGCAAGTCAAATTGCAAAAACTTGTTCTCTGTGTCCTTACTTTTTTCATAATGTTGTTAATCCTTGAGGACTTATACATAATCAATTATAGCAAGTGGATGTTACTCATTTCTGATTTTGGAAAATTAAAACATGTACATGTGAATTGACACCTTTTCAGGCTTTCTAGTTGCAACTGCTTTAAGAGGAGAAGCAACTAAAAATGTAATTAATTACTGCCTAAATTATCTTTCTATGCTTGGTGTTCCATATCAGATTAAGAGAAAATATGGAACTGGCTATTGCAGTTGGACATTTGAGATGTTTTGTTGACAATTTAATATTACCCATATTACTGGGATTCCTTATAATCTTCAAGGACAAGGTATTGTGAAACAGGTATTGTGGAATTTTAAAATAATATCTTCATAACTCTCTGAGTGTGGAAGGAGCAGCTACTGCTGCTTCTGCCCTGGTTTTGCAAGAAACTCAAAAAAAAAAAAATTGGCTTTTAAAAAACCAAAGATTGGGAGTTATACCCCCAGAAGGGGTCTCCTAGAAATATTCTCCATCATGCTTTGTTGTTCTCAATTTTCTAAATCTGGACGCTCATGGCAAATCTGCTGCCGATCACCTCTGGCACCCTAAGACTAATAAAAATTATGCCACAGTTATATGGAAGGACCTTTTTACCTTTAAATGGAACGGCCTAGATTCAGTTCTCATATGGATTGATATGTCTGTTTGATACCAAAAAAGGCGCGGCTAGATGGCTGCCAGAAAGATTGGCGAAACAAACAGATACCTCCACAAAGCCAGACCCAACTGTAGATAAAATGGATAACAATTGAAATCCAGGGAAGAGAAATCTCCCTGAGAATTCCCTTCTTTTTCCTTTCCAGATAAAAATGAGCCACCCATGGTATTCGCTGTTGGAAGTTCTGATCCTGATGCAGGCCTTGGGACTTGTACTACCTAGAACCTTGACGGGCCATTGACAAGGACATCGAACAGCTAGAGATTGGCATCAGAGAAAAATCTCTCATCTGCTTTTCCTTCAGCAAGGGGGGCTCTGTGCCACCCCCCAAGGAGGAATGCTGTTTTTATACTGACTGACTAAACTGGGGTAGTTAGAGATAGTGTGGTCAAGATCAGAAAGAGATTAGAATGTCAGAAGAAACAGTGAGAACAAGAAAAAGTAGTTTTCTGCCTCTCCTTGGCTTACTACCCTTCTCCCTTCCATCCTGGGCCCTGTGATCAGTTCCCTTCGCCTTTTGGCTTTCCACCTGTGGGCCTTTAACAGACTCACTGGCTTTATAAAACAACAAATTGACTCCTTGGCATCTACAAGTGCATTATCATAGACTTGATTTGGCTGATAAAGGCTTGGCTGAGCCTTGCGATTTCTCCTTTAGGAGCTTCATAGAACTCAGATCTATGCACGTTGGTTCAGCATGGCACGGACACAACATGGGTACCTGCAAGGGGTGCGTGACAAGGTACCGCAGGGGGAGGACCCAAATTGTCCACTTCTGAGTCCCCTGAAAAGCAAACCTGATTGCATAGAGGTTGGTGTTGATTTCTTGTGTCTCAAAGGAGCCAACTAGGACCCTCCATATCCTACATGGTCCATGAGATAAATAACCCTCTCCTCCCCAAAAAGACATCATTACAAATGATACTGAGAGGATCAGGTCAATGCTTTCCCCCTCTGGTCAATGCCCATTTATCTGCCAATGAGATTTCTTAATGTCCGCATTTGCCTGCCAGCCTCGCTTAAAATTGTTAAAAGGGAGCAGATGCTGGGAGCCAAACTCAGGAAATTACCTGCTGTTTTAGAAAGTCTAGTCAGTACAAGGTTAAGAAAGGACATTCACAGGTCTCAGGTCCCAGGAACCTAAAGAACGTCTGGCATTTCCTTGGAGCTGGCTATGACAGTGGGATGGTCTAGGGCAATAAGGTTATGAGAGTGGGATGGTCTAGGGCAATAAGGATTCCATAGTAGGATGGCCCTAAGCAATGACCCTCACCCAAACTTCCCGGTTTGCTGTGTCTTTATAACCTGCCCCCAAAATTAAAGTTTCAGAGCTTGATCAGAACCCAGACTTGCTCTCATTCTTTGTGTCTCTTGTCCTTTCATTCGTTCGCCCCCTTCCCTAAGGT
Organism: Arvicanthis niloticus; assembly: GCF_011762505.2. Taxonomy (NCBI): domain Eukaryota; kingdom Metazoa; phylum Chordata; class Mammalia; order Rodentia; family Muridae; genus Arvicanthis; species Arvicanthis niloticus. The sequence goes on along the minus strand of NC_047667.1, from coordinate 11,075,926 downwards.
CTCGTCGAATCCCCGCGGGCTGGGGCAGGAGATCCTTTAGGGCATCTCTTGGTATCACCATGTCCTATAATTAAGATCAATGAGAAACTACAGCAATTTAATACAGGCAGGATGACAAAGGTCACAAACCCTTCAGGAATGAGTTAAGGGTCACTCCTCCAAGAAAAGTGTCAAGACGTTCTGAGGTGCTTGCGAGAGTGGAGGAAATACAAACTGAGTAGTAGAGGAAGGAAACTATGAACATCAGCTAGTGGTAGGGGAATGTACTCACGAGCAGCAGCTAAGGTCACATGACCAGTTGTAGAAATGGGGATTATAACTGACAAGAGTGTTTCTGTCTTATTTGGTTGAGAACATGTTGATTATTATATTTTCATCTTCTTTCTTCTGTTTCTTTTTTTACTCTAAAATATGTTTATTTTAACTAATGAATATAAAATCATATAATTTAACATCCACTGAGATAGCAGCAGTGGTTAAGGGCTGTTAATTTATGTTATCATATTTAAAAGGCTTTTTTTTTTCAGAGATTTCGCCACTTATTCTAAAATATATCATGGACTTGCAGTTGTATGTGGGATAGTTGTAGTGGAATCCTGTGAAGGATTTTCTTGATCAGACTATTTGAAGCAGAAAGACCCACACTAATACTAGGTGACACCTTCTGTTGGCAGCCCAGATAGAACATGCAAGGAAATTTTGTTTTTTGCCTGTTTATTCTCCCTCTTGCTGGCAAGTTTATCTATTCTGCTGCTGCTGCATTCCTTCCTTGGTATTAGGATCCACTTTTTCAGGTTTCCAACATAGACTTTAGATCAGCAGCTCTTTCAGAGTTTTCCAGGCCTTCAGTGCCACATTGAGACTGTTGAGACAGTTAGCCTTGTGGACTGAGCAAGAACAAGATTCTTGGCATTTCTATTATTAGACAGCTGTTGTAGGACACACAGACTATATACTGTAAGCCAGTCTAAGAAGTTACCCCCCACCCCTTCCCACGTGTGCATGTGTGTGTGTGTGTGTGTGTGTGTGTGTGTGTGTGTGTGTGTATACTCACTTCTATTCCTTTAGAGCATACTGACTAACACTAGGACTGATCCCTAGAGCTGAGAGCCTAAATAAACCATTCTGTCTTTCCTTCAGCTGCTTTCCTGGGTGTTTTGTGACAGCAGTAACATCACTAACCCAAGGGCTGGTGTAGAGAGTCATGCACGCATAAGAGGTGAATGTCCTTGTATGAATGTTCTTGAATGTTCTCCAATGTGAAAGAGACCGATGGCCTCAGCCACTTTCAAGGTTAAGAGGAGTGAAGCAAAATGGTTTAGCTGACTTTATCCCTGAGTCTTCTTCAGTTTAGCTCCCCAGACAGGGAAGAACAGCTTAACAAAGGCTTGTAAACATCAGGTGAGTGAGCAAAGTGTGAGGAAGCACTGGCTGTTCAGAACGGATGCAGCTCATGTCTAGCTGAGGTGTATTTTCTAGACACTAAAAGGGTTAAGGTATAATTACTGCCACCAATATTTTAGGACGTTTGAGAATTAGGCAAATCTGTTTTGGTTTTGTTTTTTGTTTTTCGAGACAGGGTTTCTCTGTATAGTCCTGGCTGTCCTGGAACTCACTCTGTAGACCAGGCTGGCCTCAAACTCAGAAATCCACCTGCCTCTGCCTCCCAAGTGCTGGGATTACAGGCGTGTGCCACCACCGCCCAGCGAATTAGGCAAATCTGACACTGCCCCAAAGTCTTATTCTTATAGTAAAGGTGAATCCTATAAACTTCAGGTAGATGAACTTGGCATCTAGCCTAAATTATGAGATGATTGTTTTTTGGTCCTCAGCAAAAGCCTTCACATGGATTGATGAAGTTGTTAACTTGGATTTCTGTATGAATCCATCAGTTTTTAATCATTCTGCCTTGCATGATGAGAACTGGTTGTATAGTTGGAACAGCTGTATGCAAAGAAATCTTTCTGGAAAATGGCATTACATCTTCCTAAAGGCAAGCCTGCAGATTCTTCTAGAGCTCTCCATGTTTGATGCTGTCATTTCTAAATCTACTAAGACTTTGGAGTACATTTCAGGTAGTCTTATGGCATGTCGATGCAGCTGCAGAAGACATACTGTCCAGTTTTAAGTAACTTACCCCAATTTACAATCACTTAGGAAAATAGTCTTAATTGAGAAAGTATTTGCATCAGATCGGTCTGTAGGCATGCTGTGGGGAATTGTTCTGAATGCTGATCGACCCAGCTCACTACGGGCAACATCATTCCCTAGGCTGGACCAGGAGGTATATGAGGGTAGAGAAGACTAGGTGAGAACTAAGTAGTAGGCAGCAAGGATCCATGCATTTATTCTCTTGCCTGTGGAAGTGGTACTTTTAAGTTCTTGCCTTGACTTCTCTGCAATAACCTGGAATTATGAGATGAATAAATTATTTTCTTTCCCTCTATTGTATTTCATCAGTAAGTTGTTTATCCCAGCAACAGAAACAAAACTAGAACAATAAAGATGAGAAGACCACTAGGCTGTTGAGTGATGGACTTCATGCCATAAAGTTCTCAAGAGGTAGTGATTATGAATATGTTTCATAACAAAGAAATTCCCTACAGAAATTGTAATCCCTCATTTAATCATTTACTCCTTATCAAAAATTCTATCCTCTGTCAATAAAAGAGCAAAAGTGAAAATGCAGTAGGAATAATTCAAGAGCTGTCAAAATTTGGGGCTGGAGCAATTCAGGTAGTAAGAGCACCTAAGATATGTGCTGAAAAAGTCTGAGGTTTTTAATCATGAATCCCTATCCAAAAACAAAAACAAACAAACAAAAAAAACAAACCAAATAAACAAACAAACAAACAAAAAAACCATGATGATGGTTTTCAAATTCCGAAGGAGACCAACTCAAAATCATTTTCCGGTATTTTCTTTATTAGATAGATAGACTTTTGTTTGAGGCAAGTTCAAATCCCAGAAGAAATCTAAATCCAAGTCCTTATGTTCCTGTGATGTGGGCAACGCCCATCACATGGTTTGGCTTTTACATATATTCTTGGGAGCAGTGTAACTATTGGATCAGATGTGTGCTCTATCTTCTTTCAAGTGACAACTTTATACAGATTCATCTATAGTTGGAATAAAAGGAAATCCTCTCCCACTTCTGTCAGTCTCTTATAAAGACAACTGAGGAGAGGGCTCAGTCAATAAAGTGAATCTGTGGTAAGCACATGAACCTGAGTCTCATCTACAGACCCCACGTGACATGCCAGGCATAGTGATGCATGCCCCAACCCAGTGCCAGTGACGTGGAGACAGGAGGATCCTTGGGTTTTACTGACCTGTCAATCTAGCCAGCAGGTGAGCTCCAAGTTCAGTGAGAGATGTTGTCTCAAAATATAAGGTGAGGGTGACTGGGAGAAACACCCTACATTGACCTCTGGCCTCCATACAGTGTGCATGTGTGTACATATGCCCACACCACCTGGATAATGTCTATTTTCGGCCCACTAAGAGTTTAGGTTCAGTTAGAGATGAGAGACCTGAACTTTGCAAACCCCATGGTGTGAATTCCCTTTTAATGGCTGTGTACCCAGGGACCAAACAACAGCAGGTTTGAAACCTCTCAGAGAACACTTTGTTATGTTTTCTTGACTTCAAACTGTATGGGCTATTTTGGTAACTACAGCTAATGTGACCTCTGCATTCTAGGTCTTTGTCACGGCCTACCAGTTTACAATGTATAATCCTCCTGTCACCTTCTCAGTGACTTCTAGCTAGAGTTTGCTTGCTCATCCACAGTGACCTGGTTTCCTTTAAGCTTTGTTTATTCTTTGTTGAGTGATGATACATCTCAGGCCACATGAGGACCATGTGACTTTATTTATTGATTTTAGTTGCCAATGTTTCCTAGATAATCATCTGAAAACATCTGCATTACAACACTAGAGGATAAATGCCCTAACCACCCTCTTTTTTTAGAACCTTGGTGATCTGCCCTGATTTCTAACCCTTGCCCTCAAATACATGCCTTTCATTTCATTTTATTTTTTTCTGGAGCCAGTATTGATCTTAGTAATACTCAGAGACTGGGCGCACACAACCATAAGATTCAGCTGGGCTTGCCTGCTTGTGACCAGATCAATTTATGAGTATGTCTGTCATTTTCATTGTATTTCCCTTCATTGTTTATTAGAGTGTAGTCCAGTTTGGTATTAGCTCACACAAGACTAAGGCCAGTAACGGCAGAAACCATCAGATGACTCTATAGATTTAACCAAGAACCCAAGTTTCCTTGTAAAACCAGCTCACATTCGTAACTTCTAAATCAGAAAATCTTGGTATACTTTTATCATCAAGTTAAGAACACGTTTGAAACACACTAGGGCCATGGGTAAAGCTTTATCTACAAACACACTGAGAATTATCTATTAGCTCCTTGGAATCTGTTATACAGAAGAGAAGCAAATTCCCTTATGGGGGAGGAGGAGGGCTATTAGGCCCTCACCTGAGACCTCAGCCAGCCTTCTTGCATCTCCCTGACACCTGTATGACATTCTGTTCTAGCTGTGCATGGTCTCTTTGTTCTAGGAAGTAGAAGTTTACAGAAGATGGGAGTTAGCTGAAGGAGGGTGCTCCATCTGTGCAGCTATAGTGAAATCAACATCCAAGCAGATGTGAGGCTTTGGTGATGTGATTGCTTTGACGTCACTCACATACAAGTAAGCAACCCTTCATTTATGTTCCTGTAAGCATGTCCAATAAACTTACTAGGTCATCACCAAACTCTGGTAGAATCATTCTTTGGTCTGTCAGTGTCTTAAGGTGAGAGGCACAGATGTTTCTCAGTTTGTTGTGGTGGTCCGAATGAGAGTGGCTCCATAGTCTCACATGTCTGAACACTTCATCCTCAGTTGGTAGAACTGTTTAAAAAGGACAGAAGGTGTGGCATTATTGGAGGAAGTATGCCACTGGGGTGGGCTTTGAGCCTTCAAAAGACTCATGTCATTCACAGTTAGCTTTTTCTGCCTCCTGCTCATGGATCAGGATGTGAGGTCTCAGCTGTTCTGCCACCATACCTTTGCTCTGCCATCATAGACTCTAACCCTCTGACACCATAAGCTCAGGTCTTAATTTGGGTTTCATTGCTGTGAAGAGACACCATGGTCAAGGTAACTCTTAAAAGGAAAAAAAATTTAATTGGGGCTGGCTTACAGTTTCAAAGGATCAGTCCATTATCATCATGGTGGGAAGCCTGGCATCATGCAGGCAGACATGGTGCTGGGAGAGCCAAGGGTTCTCCATCTTGATTCAAAGGCAGCAGGAGACTGGCTTCTGCAGGCAGCCAGAAGGAAGTTCTCCTTTCCACACTGGGTGGAGCCTGAGCACTAGTTCTCAGAGCCCTCCTACACAGTGACACACTTCCTCCAGCAAGGCCACACCTATTCTAACGAGGCCACACTTCCCAGACAAGACACTTCCTTTAATTGTCATGGTCATGGTGTTTTGACATAGCAATAGAAAAGTTAACTAAGAAAAGTTAACTAAGAAAAGTTAACTAAGCCTTTTGTAGAATTTTGATGGACAGAACCATATTCTCAATGTCCCACAATTTCCCAAGCCAGTAGTGATGTGATTTGTACAACACAATAACCTTCTTCATGCTCTGGACCATGTAGAACCAATTTGAACAAGATATCGCCGCAGTGGTTTCTCTCAAATTGGCCTCTAGCCAGACCTGGTGGCATTTGCCTGTATTTCCAGCCCTCAAGAGGGCTGAGGCAGGGGAATTGCAAGTGTAAGGCCAGCTTGAATAACATAACAAGGTCTTCTTCTCAAAAGAACAAATGAACCAAACGAACAAAAAGAGCTATAATCATCATTTTTTTTCCCTAAGGGAATGTAAATTGCCATGTGTTTTAAATAAACACCAAATAATGGTTGGATAGACTGAACAAACAAGGGACCAGTAGAGATCACACCACCGTAGGGCAGTGTATTAAAAACACCTTTTATTTCAAAATAACCTGGACAACACTTGGTACAACACTTATGCCATATAACATCATAAAAATGTCTTTTACATTACTATTAGTTTCAGTATTTATATTGTGCTTGTGAGGTGCTATGAAATGGTTTCTATATGTTCATGAGCTTAAGCCTAAGAACTTTCTATCTTAATTTAAATTTAGAACATTGTAACTACAGTAGGCTTTATACTATGATCAAAATAAGTAGTTAAATAAAATCCATAAAAGGAAATCATGTGAAAACACCAGAGGACAGTGGTAGGGCATTTCCATTATGCATCGTGTAGCATTCTTAAATATTTAGCCATTGTTTGTATCATCCACTAACACTGCAGTGCTCCCAGTCAGTCTGGGAAGTGTTAAAACTCATCATGGGTAATCATATGGGGACTGTGTTCACTGTCACCACAGATGAATAACCTTATTGACATATTCAATATGGCAAGGTCAGGAGTTTTTTCTTCTCTATCCCCAATATATTTTTCTTTAAAAATCATATATGGCATGCACATTGTGCAATGTGTGTCTTCAACCACCCACTAACAGCCAGTGATTTCATAGCGTGATCTCTCTTCCTCCCCCCTCCCTCCCTTTCTGGTGTGTGTGTGTGTATGTGTGTGTGTGTGTGTGTGTGTGTGTCTGTGTCTGCATGTGTGCATTCATGAGGAGGCCAGAATATATCCTCAAATGTCACTCATTTTTACGTGCTTTCCACATTGCTGGGTTTTAGACATAGTATCTTTGGGGTAGAGTTCTGTAATTCAGCTGGGCTTACTGGCCAGTAAGCCCCAGCTATTCACCCATCTCTACCTTGCCAGTGTTGGGACTGTAAGCACATGACACCGTGACACCTGGCATTTTACATAGCTTCTGAAGATAGAACTTGGGTCCTCATGCCTGTAAGTCAAATGCTGTACCAAGTGAACCATCTTAGGGTCCTAATTTATGAATGTTTGCTCACTTGAGTTATAGATTCACATTTCCACTGCTCTAGAGGTCATCTCTATCTGAACATTCAAAGTCTTTTGAAGTTGTTGAACCCCAACTTAACTCTCAACCCTTTAGCTGAATCAACAGTGTTGGTCCACTGAACTTCCCTGGCTCAGAACTTGAAAGCCACTTCCACTCAGTTCTTTTCGTCACTTTCACATAAGGGGTCAGTTAGCTCTGCCAGTTCTGTGACCTCTGCCATTGCCTCAGTAAATGCTTGCACCATCTCCCAGCTGACACCTGCAATCCTGCCTTCCTACATCCTCCGCCATTGGTCACCTTCCACACCAATCCGGATTAAAACAGGACATGTCTTATCTCAATGGGAGTTCTCCATTTACTTGTGTCTGTTTATGTGAGGTGGACTGGTTTGCTTTATTGACATCTCTGATTCCCTAGACGAATTTATTGAAGGTAAGTGCTCTGTCTCATTTATTTCTGTGTCCCAGTGAGTTTCTAACTGTTACTGTATGCAACTGTTGACAGGGCTGTACAGAGTGGCTAAGAACACAGGCATTGAACACAGGCATTGAACAGATGTGTGTTGAATTTCTGTCTCCTCTTCTATTTTACTGCCAAATGAAGCTAGACAGTGCTTCTGAATTCTGTCTGCATTAGGGTTTCTTTAAGAGTATATTAGGATTATATAAGAACTTTATTGAAAAGGGCCCAGGTCTGTCCTTCAGCGCAATTAAACTGAAATACATAGAGAGTACAGCTTGGGTTCTAGAAAGATGTCATACACAGGACACACATTACTTTAATAAATTTACAGGTGGTTCTAATCTACAGTTAGGGTTGAGAACTACTCAGGTGTCTAATTCAAAGGGTTTAGGATGCATGATGTAAAAGTAAATTTAAGGGCTGCCGAGATGGATCAGTAGTACAGTCCTTGCCACAGAAGCGTGAATGAATCAACCATATAAAACCTGGGGACGGTGGCATGTACTTGTAATCTCAGTCCTGAGAAGACAGAAACAGGAGGATCCTTGGGGCTTGCTGGCCAGCCGGGGGAGCCAAGGTCATGAGCTTCAGGTTGAGTGAGAGACCTTGCCTCAAAAATAAGGTGGGGTGAAAATGATGAGAAAGACACCAAGTATCACTTCTTGGCTACACACACACACACACACATACCACAGTACCTGACACACAATACAAGGCCAATCATGATGCTAATATACAGTCTTCAGTTGTAGCTTTTCCCATCTCTGATTAGTATCCTCCTTCCCTCTTCTGTCCACTCGCCCTTGAGACTCTGCCTTTCTGCTCACTCTGGGAACATACTGAGCTCCCAGCTATCGTATCTTCATAGCTGTTCTTCAGGCTGCCCTCCTCAGATCCCTCACACAGTTTTCAACTCTGACTTGAAATCCAATTTTGTCTCCAAGTATCTCTGCTCATTCAAGGTACATCTTTTTAGCACTTGTGGTTTGAATGTGCAGTATCTCCCCTGAGGGCCCACATGTTTGGACACTGTTTCTAGCTGCTGGTGGCATTTAGGTAGTGGAGGCCTGCTGGAGAAAGTTGGTCACTTGGTTGAGCCTTGAAGATTTATAGTTAAGTTTCATTTCCTGTTCATTCTCCAATACGATCAGCAGACTTATGCTCCCGTCCCCTTGTCTTCCTCGCCATGACAGACTGCAGCCTTTCTTATGTCATGATCTAAAATAAACTCTTTTCCCCTCAAGTCATTTCCTGTCAGGTAATTTAGTCACAGTGACGAGAGAAATAACTAACATTGCTATTGTATATCGATTTAACCATTTATTGTGGTTCTCTCACTAGACTGTAAGTAGAAAGAGAGAGAGAGAGAGAGAGAGAGAGAGAGAGAGAGAGAGAGAGAGAGAGAATTTGTCCATTTACTTTCTTCCTACCGCCCAATGCCTGATGTCTGCTAGCTGTTCAGGTTACAGTTGTAGAAGGGATGAACTAAGAAATGATTTATCCTATGATCTCAAAGAGGCAAAATTTCTTTTCAGGCCCCTTAATTATATGTATCTGTGTTAGTCTGTTTTGTTTTGCTTGCTATATTAAGATACCTGGGACTGGGTCCTTTTTATAGAGAAGATTTTTACTTAGCTCATAGTTTTGGAAGGTCAGAGTCTAAGACACTTGGCCAGGCTGGTTGAGCCTGACAAGGGCCTTCTACCTATGAGACAGCATGGTAAACGGTATAGAGGAGACATATGTGAGAGGGCAGGAACTTGCTAAGAGGCAGGAGGCTTGCTCTTTTAATAACAAACTACTCTTTGATAACAAAACTACTCATACCAGTCATTATAATCACCCCATTCATGAGAGTGGAGTCCACATTGCATAACTGCTGTTTATTAGGCCACACCTACCTCTTAAAGGTTCTACTACAGTAGTTGATATCTCCACACTAGGGCAAATTTCCATAAACCTGGCATTAGAGAGGCTATAACCAAACCAAAGCAGTATTTCACATTAAAACCTCCAGGTTTGGTGATACAGGTACATGATCCCCAGGACCCCAGCACTTAGGAGGCAGAGGCTGAAGGATCTCTACCAGTCCAGGGCCAGCCCTGTCTACATAGTGAGTTTCAGGTCAGCCTCAGCTACACAGTGAGATCTTGACTCAATTATGACTACAAACAAAGAAACAAACAAAACTACCATAAAAGAAAGATAAGTTAGTTTCTAGTATTTGGGGTTCCAGTTACTGAATAAAAAAACTTGCCATACTCTTTGGTTTTAATATCTGGATGCTTTTAATTTGTGTAAGATTTCCAAGTGCCAGGTTCTCAAGAAACTTAGAATTAGGCTTACTGAAGTGTCAGCCCACATACAATCACTACTGTTAAGTCTGACAGTGTCTGCTAACTGCTCAAGTTGTAGTTGTAGAAGAGATACATGAACTTGTAAATGATTCATCCTATAATCTCAAAAAAGCAAAACTTCTTCCTGCTTTGCTTGCTTTACAGAAGTAACTGAAGCTTTTAGAGAAGTAAAAGCAGTCCAGTGACTTCTCTGGATGTTTGCTTATATTTAGCTACAGTGTTTGTCCTTTCTAATTTGCCCAGAGGTCTCTTTCACTGAAAGATCAAACAGTAAGTATTACTGGGGCAGGGCAGCAGCAGAACTATCAAATCCCTGATATTCCTAGTGATTAAAGGGACTTTAAAATCACCGGGTTCACTATTTCACTAAATATCTATAAAAAGAAAAACCTTGAAAAAAAAAAAAAAAAAAAAAAAAAAAAAGAACCGACTGGACCTGACTTCACATATGGTGTCAGTGCTGAGACACAACTGAGGTTTCAAAAAGTCTTCTTCAGCATTCCAGTGGCACAGAACCAACTTCAAAGCAAGCCAAAGTAAACATGATCTCACTGCCCTCTTAAGTCATAACCTGACATCAGTTTGTCTTGGATTTTAATGTTGCTGTGAAAAACAAATGCTTGGCAAAAGGATTTGAGGGAGGATGGTTTTTTTGGCTCCCATTAAGGAAGGACACAGGCTATCACGATAGGCAAGGCATGGTGGTGTGAGGTCACACTGACTGAACAGGCAAGAGACAGGAAACTGAGCGTCCTCTTTTCTATTCAGCTGAAGACCCCAATGGGGCTGCCCACATCCACATGCTTCTTTCTTTCTTTCCTGAAATGTCTCTAAGAACATCTTCTCAGACACACACCCAGAGGAGTTCCCAATCTCGCCAAGTTGACAAAGACAACCATCCCGTGTGTTCTTTTATTTCTCCTTATAAAACTCTTCATCTGTGCAGCACAATTAGCTTTCAATTACTATGTGTAAAAACCTGCAAGAATTAAATTTAAGAGCTAGGCAAAAACCATTAGAAATACGTGAAAAGTCATATTAGTACATGCTGAGACTTCTGGTCCAAGTTTAGTTTCTCTTATTTTTAAGAAATAAATGTGTTGATAAAATGGTCAGAAACCGTTAAAATGCATCTGATTGTTTGTTAGTTCAAAGTAAAAGAAAACAAAGGCATTTAATGAAATGACACTCTCTTGCTAAATTATAGCAGTTACTTTCAGCCCGTATTTCCTACAAAATACTCTCCTTCAGACAGATGTAATCAGACTACAACCATAATATATTTTTGGCTAAGCCCCGAAAAAGATGATATATGGTACAGCCCAGTTAGAGGAGGTAATCAAGAAAGACTTTGGTATTAGCCTTTAAAAACACTCTGTAGAGGAATGTAGTGGTGGACAGGGAAAATGATCAAAGTACATTGTATACATGTATGAAATTTTTCTTTAAAAAATATGAGCCCTTTTGGCGTTCATACAATGTATTTTCGTATTTACTCCCTACTTTCCTTGACACATCTCCCAGATTCACTCCACTTCCCCACTTGAACTTCCAAGTGCTTAAATTTTTCAAGGAAAACTTCTCTGTACCATTTTCCATCCACAACAACAGTTCATCTGCGCAATCTCCAAAGTGCACACTATCCACTTTCTAATGATTGGTTCCTGTTCTAAAAAGAAGGTCTTAGCTGGGCGTGGCGACGCACATCTTTGATCCCAGCACTGAGGAAGCGGAGGCAAGCAGCTCTCAGTGAGGCCAGCCTGGTCTACCTGGGTAGTTTCAGACCTGCTAAGGCTACATAGTGTGACCCTGTCTCAAGAAGGAAGTGCTTTAATTAAAAGCAGGTTTTGACAGTTAAGAGGTGACAAGGTCGCTTCTTCTTTGATGCAAATCTCTGGAGGGCCCGGCTGATAAAAAAAAAAAAGAGCTGCCTTTAATCCGAATTCAGAAAGGACACTTTGGAGGCACACGCCAAGGCGGGAAGAAGTTGCAAGCGAGAAAGGCAGAGCCCGTCTTCGAGTTCGCAACTGCGGCCCACGCAGAGGGTGGAGTCTCGGGCTGCGCGTGCGTGCGTGCGTGCGTGCGGGCGCGCACGATTCCCTCACTCCGCCCACAGAGTCCAGGCGCCCGTCAGAACCCTGGACTACCGAGGCCACCAACAACAGCTGATTCCACAGCCTCTCCTCCCAGACAAGGTCCCCGCCTCCTTCCAGCCCGAAGTTTCCCCGCACACCGGAAGTCCTTTTGCCCGGTCCCTGTCGAGCGGAGACCGTGCGCCCAGCAGCAACCGGAAGCTCCTTTGCCCCTACCGTCAGCGCGTAGCGCCCCGGCCGCGCAGGCGCAGTGCGGCTCAGGCGGAGCTGTGGGAGGGGAGTAGGTCCGGGGGCTGGTCCCTGAAGATGGCGGAGGCGGGGGTGAACTGGGGGTCTCCCGGCAGAGCTCAGGTGAGCTTATGTGGAGGGGGACGGCTCGAGGACGGCGGTGGCTTTCGGGAGGAGGAGCTGTTTATGCTGTGACGTTGCAGGCTGGATATTCCTCCTAGCAGGTGTTGGGGGATCCCGGACCCGCAGGTGGGGCCTGCTGGGTGAGGGGTCCCGGCTTACCTGGGAGAGGTCAGCGAGATCTAGAAGGGGACAGTGGGCCCATAGTGGGGCAGGCTTTAGGGAGTGCCGAGGTCCCAGGACAGTGGAAGACTGTCAGAGTGGAAGAAGGTTGGAGGACGGCGGAAAGGGCGACCCTGGAGGTCTGCGTGGGGACAGAGATGGGCCAGCTGTCCAGTGCACACCTGACAGGACTTGGGTGCCTTGCAGAATGGGAGAAAGACTCGGACTCGTATGGGAGATGGTACATAACCGTAGTAAGTTTAGGATCTACCGAAAGAAGAGGACTCCCGAGGTGAAGAGTAGGGGTTTTGGATCAGACGTGAAATACCTTTTAGGTATATGTAATCAGTGGGTGCAGCCAAAGAGCTGTTGCCAGGGCCTAGAAGTCGGTTGGTGATAGTAATTGAGGTTTTAGCGTCATTCCGTGGGGATGCGCTGTCTGGTAAAGGAAAACAGTGCTTAAAACAGTGCTTTGCTGAGGATGGGGTTAGGGACGTGAAATGTGTTAAAAGTTAAGTGAAAAGTTGTTCCCGGCTGGTGTTAGCTGTGTAACTGGGTGAAAAAGATATGCTGCAGTGTTTGCTGTTCTGTAGGACTGATGAGGGAATTCTTGGAGAAAGAACAAATTGAATTGACAGTTGACACACTGAAGTCGGCTACCTCGGTGTCGCAGGGAAGCCGACCACCACAATGAAGGACAGTCTCCAGTTCTGGGTTAAAAAAAAAAAAAAAAAAAAGAAGAAGAAGAAGGCGGCTTCCATGCGTGGCTCCAGCCTCACCCTCAGCTTTGGGGTTTGGCCCTGATAGTGAACCACTGAATGAAAATGAATAAAGGGGTGTCCTCTATTAATTAACGTCCTATAGGGAAAAACAACTGATGTTTTCGTCTTCCATCCTTTTTTCTGGATTTGTAACCTGTGATATTATCTGTTTTCATAGTACTCAGCTCACATCTCTTATGCAATGACCAATCTGTGAATCATTTCTATTTGGGGAAAGTTGTTGCTTTTTAAACTGATAATTGTGTTTTAGACAGAGACGCTGAAAAGGAAAAGATAATGTGTAGTTCAGTAAAAACAGTGTTTGCATTGTTTCTAGAAAATTATCACCAGACAGTAGAGTAACATTTTTTAAGGACTAAGCTTTCTGTTTAAAGCAGTAAGCTGTGTGACTGTTGCTTGCTTAATCTTTTCTGGGTTTGGGTTTTAATGTGTAGAGAGAAGAGCTTCAGTGTATTGAGCAAATGCATTTTTTCTTCCTAGAGTTCTAATGCACCTTTTGAGAGTCATATCTGTGTGCTTTTATTTAAGGAGGGTTAAACCATGTCATTGAATTGTGCTTTTGTAGTGCTGATGTTTATTCTGTTTTGTGAATGCCATTCTAATGAGCATAGCATTCGTTGGAAAAAAAAAAGGGGGGGCGGTAGTAATTTGACATCATTATTTGGAGATGTATCTGACCCAGTCTCTTAAGAGAGATTCATCTGAGAATGCAAGCTTACCAATGTGACCACTAGTAATTGAAAAATGAATAATCCTGTTTGCTTCCAACCAAATGGTTCTTAAATTACTAGATTTAAACCAGGTGCGATGGTGCATGGTGGAAATCCCAGTGCTTGAGAAGTAGAGGCAGGAGAATCATAAGTTCATCCTTGGCTATATATTGAGATTGAGGTCAAAGACCTAGGACCCCAACCCCCCCCCCCCAAAAAAAGCCTACATTCCAACTAGTTTTTAAATTAACTATATTTCATTTCTGTATTTCTTCAAATGCTTATTACCTGTAAGCATTATTTTGATGGTGAACATAAGCCTGGATTTACTTGTACGCTAGAATTACTTAGGCCTCTTTTCTGTCTAAAAGTAATGGTGTGGATCCATTAGCATTAAGTCACATAGGTGTTTTTTCCAGCTTTGATAATTTGTCATTGATCTAGTTAAACTACAAAACCTTTTTCTGTATTCATCCATGCACTTTATGGAAACTGTAGCTCAGGGCTCAAGGTAGAATACTTACTGCATGTCTTCTTGTAAAGTTTTCTCTTAAATTGTAGGAAGCATTGTTTTGGAGTTACTAGTTCATGAGGACCTTAAAAACAGTTTCCTGTGCAATACCTACAATGTTTGTATGGTGTTTGTGCAGGGAGGTGGAAGGAACTCTGTTCATAGAGACGAAGTGGTTGGCCCAGACGGCTTCCTGGTAACAACTTGGCCATCTTGGAAGGTTAAGCTAGGTTTGGTGGCTCAAGTCTGTAATCCCCTCACTCTCAGAACAAGGAAGGAGAATGAAGAGATTTGAGGCCAGCCTTAACTACATAAGTGAAATCCTGTTTCAAACAACAAAAGAAAATGGCATATTAGCCTATCTGATTTTGTACAGTGGAAATTAAAAACACCTGCATATTTATTACCATTGACTCGTTAGGAGCCATTGAGGAATTATGGTTACATTTTTTTTTTTTTTTTTACGATCTAAGTTTTTTTTGTTTTGTTTTGTTTTTTGTTTTTTGTTTTTCGAGACAGGGTTTCTCTGTGTAGCCCTGGCTGTCCTGGAACTCACTCTGTAGACCAGGCTGGCCTCGAACTCAGAAATCCGCCTGCCTCTGCCTCCCAAGTGCTGGAATTAAAGGCGTGTGCCACCACCGCCTGGCTTCTAAGTTTTTTTTAATAAGATTAAAAATTTTAGAGAACCTAATTTCATTTTGATGTAAGAATAATACTTAAAAAGATAGCTATATTTGTTTTAAGACACTGTTGATAGCTACAGAATCTTTAAAATAAATTGTGCTGTGTTTGTTCCCAGAGCCTCTAAGATACCCCACTATTCTAGTTAGTGCTGAGATTATAAATGCGTTTTTAACTTTATTTAAAAAATTTTTTAATTTACTATATACCCCACTATTCTAGTTAGTGCTGAGATTATAAATGCGTTTTTAACTTTATTTAAAAAATTTTTTAATTTACTATATACCCCACTATTCTAGTTAATGCTGAGATTATAAATGCGTTTTTAACTTTATTTAAAAAAAATTTAATTTACTATGACTGACCATGTGTATGTGTGGCGGGGAGGGTTGCAAGAGACAGCACACATGCGGAAGCCAGAGGGCAGCTTTGAGAAGTTAAATCTCTCTTTCCGCCTCGGGATTCTGAGATCTGACTCAGGCTTGTATCGAAGGCTCCTTTACTCTCAGAGCCGTCTCCCCAGCCCACATGGTTTTCTTTGGAAAGGAACTTCACTGTTGTCTAGGAGGTGCTTTTCTGGAATTTCCTATGTGTTTAACCAACCAGGCTATTGTACATGCTTACTGTTGTGGTAAGAGGACCCAGAAATGACTTCTCCTTCCCCAGATCTAGTTTTCTGTTTTGTTTTGAGTCAGTGTCTCATGTATCCTTGGCTAGCTTTGAACTTACTGTGTAGCTGAAGACAGCCTTGAATTCCAGATCTTCCTGTCTCCACCTCCCACTTGCTGGAATTACATCCCTGCCCCACTGTGCACACTATAGTAATTCTTTCCTTATCTTGTCAAGTCACCTGAAGACTGTGTGTGTGTGTGTGACAATATTAAAGTGACTGAGAGAACTATTAGACTGTGTGTGTGTGACAATATTAAAGTGACTGACAGAACTATTAGACTGTGTGTGTGTGACAATATTAAAGTGACTGACAGAACTATTAGGTTGATTGGGCCGCCTGCATCTCTCAGCCTGTCCGTCCAACCCTCTCTTCCTCCTCTTCCTCCTCTTCCTCCTCCTCCTCTTCCTCCTCTTCCTCCTCTTCCTCCTCTTCCTCCTCTTCCTCCTCTTCCTCCTCTTCCTCCTCTTCCTCCTCTTCCTCCTCCTCCTCTTCCTCCTCCTCCTCTTCCTCCTCCTCCTCCTCCTCTTCTTCCTCCTCCTCTTCTTCCTCCTCCTCCTCCTCCTCTTCTTCTTCCTCCTCCTCTTCCTCCTCCTCCTCTTCCTCTTCCTCCTCTTCCTTCTCTTCCTCCTCCTCCTCCTCCTCCTCCTCCTCCTCTTCTTCTTCCTCCTCCTCTTCCTCTTCCTCCTCTTCCTTCTCTTCCTCCTCCTCTTCCTTCTTTTTATTTTGTTTTTCTCACAGGGTCTCAGTAGCCCAGGCTGGTTGAAATTTACTGTGTAGCCCCAGGCTGGTTGAAATTTACTGTGTAGCCCAATCCGACATAGAATTTGGAGGTGCTCCTTCTCAGCAGGTTTGGGCCACTACACCTTATCTGGTTGACGTTGGATACTGAAATTTTTTGAGTACGTGTGTGAACTCTGAAAAAAAATGCACACATACACATTTTTGTTTTTCCTTTGCATGAAGCTCAAATATAGCCTGGAATAGATAGTCTCCTGGCTCCCTTCCAGTCCTAAAATTTTAGGACATTGTAGCCTTTATTTTTGTCCCTGGTAATTATGTATCATTGTGCTATGATATAACCACACTTAGTCTTTTGGTTCTGCTTCAAATAAACATGAAACAAATGCTGTGTTATTTTAAAAGGAAACTTGTGGGGGGTGAAGTGGGAAACTGAAGAAGGGCTGCCAGGAAAGGTCAAATAAACAGCAGCAGGAGAAAACACAAATAAACAGCCCAAAATGTCTTCAGTAGACCAGCAGAATGAAGAAAGAAGTCTCCAGCAGTCAGCAGCTCCATTGGAGGACAGAACCTCCCCCAGGGCGGTTAGAAATACTTTGGGTACAATTTTGGGCATCACAAGTGGGGGAGGCCTGCATTTAGTGGGTAGGAGCCCGGGATGCTAAATAATATGTGGGAGCGCTCAGAACAGTTTCCATCTAGCAAGGGGTGCTCTGACCTAAGTGCCAAGGCATCTCTGACAGACTCTGACCAGTTATCTTAGGAGATAGATGAGACTAGTTTATTAAAGCTATTTACCCTTCTAAAAATACTGTTGAACTGAAGTTATATGTTGCTGTTCTGCTTTGGAAAAATGCACAGACAGAACAAGTGGTTTCTTGATTTTATTACTCATGCTCTGTGGAAGGGTAGGATAGCTGTGCCTACATAGTCAAGGAAGCAGGGCCCACTACTGGTGTCATGCAATATGTAAGGGAGCTGTTTGAGGTATTCTGTTTGTTTGTTACTATTTTATACTTTAAAGCATCTTTTCCACACTGATATATTTATGTTTTTATTGCATAGGGCTGGGAGATGGTTCAGTGAGTAAAAATCAAATCCTGGGTTTGGTTCTTAGCACTGCACAAACCAGATTTGGTAGCACATATAATCTCAGCTCTAAGAGTAGGGGTTACATTTAGAAGGGATTGGTGGAAGTGGGAGGGTCTAAAGTTTAAGATCTATCTACCTTGACCAGCTGGTGAAACCCTTAGAAAAGCCTGTTGTTTAAGTGTTCATTAAATGGTATTGAAAATTATGGGTTTTCATATTTCGTAATAGCTATTTCTTTAAAAGTTTCTTACTACATTTATTCTTTGTATCTGTGTGTCTATGTGTGTACTTGCACATGTGGGCATGCACATGCCATAATATGTGTGTAGAGCCCAGAAGACAACATGCAGGAGCTGATTCTTTCTGTCTACCATATGGGTTCTGGGAATCAAACTCAAGTCATCAGCCTTGGTGACAAGCCCCTTTACCTACTGAGATATCTTGCTGGGCCCATATGGCTATGGACCATATATAAGCACTCTTCTGAAATTTAGGCGTTGAGTTTTTTTTTTCTAAAATTTGCATTTAAGGTAGTTTGAGAAGTAGACATTTAAAAGGCATGATTACATGATTAGGTTCTAGATTTACCTTTCCAAGGACTGCTGAGCCCAGAGAGTTTGATCCTAGAGGAATGAACCTGGCTTAAGCTATGTGGAGCAGCTACTCCTGTGTGCTAAGCAGGAAGCTTGCTGCATGGAAAGATACAGTGGAGAGCTAATGGGTGAATAAGACTGACATAAAGTTTATATCCTATAAAGCAGCTCCACAGATAATTACAAGCTGGCTATTAGAGGTTCTGTCTGTGTGAGATGGCTCAGCGGGTAAAGCTAAGTCTGTCAACCAGAGTTCGGTCCCCTAGGACCCACATGGTGGAAGACGAGAACTGACTTCCACTAGTTGTTCTCTGACCTCCACACGTGAACTATGGCAAGCTCGTCCACTCACATATGTGTATATAAAATGAACTTCATTCAAGTAAAATGTTTGAGGATCCACAAGCCATACCCCTTAGGTACTGACTTACAGATATGCCCAGGATGTAGTGAAGGAGTTGTGTAGTAGATGTGGTGTAGTTGAGTAAGACAAAACTAGATGACAGAAGAGATGCCTACTTGGTGTTTTCACGTTTCAAACCTGTTAGTATGTATTGGGAACAAGGACCTGGCATTTTGAGAAGCTTACGGTCATGCTGAGAGCAAGGGAGCTGAACAATGGATTTGATTCAAACCATGCTTCTTGCTAAGTGCATAGACTATAGCATAGACTAAGTGCCCTTTCTATGCTTGCTTCACTTATAATATACTTAGCTTCAGGGTTGTTGCTGTTATTATTACTGTCTTTATTTTAGTTTTTGAAACAGTATCACTATACAGCCCAGGCTGGTCTTGAATTCTGTATCTTCCTACTTAGACCTACAAAGTGCTGGGATTACAGATGTGCACCACCACACCATCCTCTTGGTGATATCATGAGGATTTAATGAGTTGCCCATGTCAAGTTGCCCATGCCATGCTTGGAAAAGTACAAGCAAAGGCTTGTTACTTATCTTTAACACACACCAAGGGTTGCTGCATTAGCTGATTAATTTGTGTTACTGCAAGGAAATACTGAAAGCACGCTGACTTTGTAAAGAGAACAAGTTTGTTTTATTCAGCACTCTGGACATTCAAGGGTGTGACGAGTTAGCATCATCTGTGCTCAGGTGGGGACCTTAGTGGGTGGCATGAGTGTGGTTGAGAAGGTCAGATCGCACTACCAGATAGGAAACAGAGGGTCTGGGATCCCACAGTCTCTTCCCTCCCAGGACAGTGCCCCCAACTAGCCTAAGAACATTCTGTTGATGTGTGTGTCTCCTCCCTTTTGAAAGATGTCTTATAGCCCAGGTTGGCCTCTACCTTTCTGTGTAGTTGAGGGTGACCTTGAATTCTTGATCATTGTTATAAGAATGTACCAAATCCCCACCTACCCCACCTTCACCTCTAGGTTAGATCCTACCTCTTCCCAGTCTCATCTCCCAACATCTCCACAGGGAGCCCTAAACTGACAACATAGCAGTCTCTTGAGGAGATCCCAGCTGGACCCCAGCAATCAGTTTAGTTAGAGGAGTAAATGAACCCCCAGGCTGACCCTCAAAGGTGGTCAATGGGTTGTGCTGCATTCTCTTGGTGCTTTTCTTCTGCTTCCTCTACTGGCACAGTGGCACAGTGCATGCCCGAGGTAGACAGTGGATATCTGCCTTAGTCCTCTTCCACTGTGGTTTTGAGACAGAGCCAGGCCAGCCAGTGAGCCTGAGGGATCCTGTTGTCTCTCTGTCTCCACCACTGGTATCACAGGTGCAGCACACCTGGATTTTTTATGTAAGAGCTTGGATCAGATTCAGGTCCTTATGCTTGTGCTGTAAGCACTTTACTAACTGAGCTTTCATCTCAGACCCTGTTGCAGACGACTTCCTCTTTGTAAAGATTTGTGTGTGTTTTATATTTATGATTGTTTTGCCTCCACATATGTATGTGTATCACATGCATGCCTGGTGTTCACAGAGCCCAGAAGATGGCATTATTTCCCCTGGAACTAGAGCTACCGGCATGTGTGAGCTGTCCTGTGGGGGCTGGGAGCCTAGGTCTTCTGCGTGACCTCTTACTACTGAGCCACCTCTCTAGCTCTGGCTGAGGTCCCTTCAGTCCCTTGTCACTTGTTGTGTCATAGTAAATACACTTGCAACAGTTACTTTTTATTTTTTTTTTTACAACATGCATATAAAGGCTTCTTGAAGGATTTTCTTAATGGAGTAAATAATTTAAATAAATTACTGTGCAAATTCATTGTTTGATTCTGTTTCTGCTAGTACTGAAGTGTGAAAACTTGTGCAGTCGTATATCAGGCCTATGCTGATTCTTTATTTTTATCTCTTGTAGGATTTCTGGTAGGTCTCACGTTCAGACAAGATGTGGCGCCATTGAAACATTGGTCTCCTTCAATTCACAGTTTACCTTTTTCACTGGGAAGCCTCATTTTATTTTAAGGCTTAGGCCTACTGAACTTATGAAACCATGGCGGAAGGAGAGACGGAGTCACCTCGGCCTAAAAAGTGTGGCCCATACATTTCCTCTGTCACCAGCCAGAATGTGAACGTGGTGATCCGAGGGGTGGTACTCTTCTTCATTGGAGTCTTCCTTGCATTAGTTTTGAATTTGCTTCAGATTCAGAGAAACGTGACACTTTTTCCACCAGATGTGATCACAAGCATCTTTTCATCTGCCTGGTGGGTTCCACCGTGCTGCGGCACAGCCTCAGGTATGTGTGAGTCATTTCTGTGTGGCTTACATGTGAATAAGGTACTGCTTAAGTAACAAATGTGTATTTGTATGTGTGGGGGGGAGTTGCACATGTGGGCGGGTTTGCATGGATGTATGTGTGCCTGCATGTCAAAGCCAGAGGTCAGTGTTGCCCCTCTTCCTCAATTATTCTCTAAGTTATTTTTTGAGACAGTCTCTTACTAAACCTGGGTACCACTAACTGGGTAGACTAGCTGGTCATTGAGCTCCAGGGTCCAGCCTGTCTTCACCTCTCCAGCATTGGGATTACATGTGTTTGTCACCACAGTGACTGTATAATAGATGTGAGGATCTGGATTGAGGTCTTCATGCTTTTGTGGAAAGCAATTTACTCCCCACCCCCACCCCCACCTTTCCGAGGATATAGTTAAATAGAGCTCAGTGGACCTCTGTGAATGAAGTTTAGTGTGCTTGGTGTCACGTAGTGTCCCCCAACACCCCAACAGTGGCATCTCTGTCATTCCCAGGCTCTCTTATGCCCTCATTCCTTTGTATCGATGCTTCAGGCTGCAGTAGCTGTGCTTCCTGTCCTCCAGGCTCATCTCTGCCTGGACTCAACCAGTAGGCACTCTCAGTGCCTGATTCCTGCACCTTTAAAGTTTAGCCATAAAACCAATTCTCATGGGGGTGAAGCATTTAACATCTTTTTTTTCTCACTTCATCTACATCTTATTCTAAGTTATTTTGATAATATTCACTGCTGTTTAAGTGTTTTGATGTAAGGGCTATAATTTTGTTTGAAGCAGACACAGACTTAATAAGTAGAATAATTTTATTCAAGTTGAAAACTTGATGTTGTATTTTTAGAATTTTGTGTATGCTTTTGTCCTTGCTGCCTGGTTTTAAATGTAGCAGAAGAATAATAAATACTTGACATGATGAGGTAGACTGTCTTTACATAAATCCTGATAGTCCTCGTAGTGACTTTGACCATTCTCAATAATGGACAGTTGATGGTTAAGTGGAACATGGCCTGATGTTCAAATGATGCTGAGCTTCTGTAATGGACAGCTTTTAGTTGTGTCTAATACCAAGGTCAATGGGTCAACCCTGCTTTATATAACAAGTAATAGAAGGTAGTCATAGCCGTGTGGGAGAAGATGAT
The DNA here is from genome assembly GCF_011762505.2 of Arvicanthis niloticus. Classification (NCBI taxonomy): domain Eukaryota; kingdom Metazoa; phylum Chordata; class Mammalia; order Rodentia; family Muridae; genus Arvicanthis; species Arvicanthis niloticus. Next base: position 11,053,885 of record NC_047667.1, on the reverse strand, counting down.
TATAATTCTGACTGTGTATGCTTAGTGTACATGAATACCTCACGACACAGCACAGGTACTTTTGTCCTACACCCTAGAGCTAGAGGTTGCAGGCATGTCTGTCCAAAGCTGAGGTTGACTTGTAGGATATCATCAAGTCATTTTGTGAAACCTGCTGGACAGTAATGTAACCCTGCTACATGGACAGATGGATATTGTTGCAGTCAGATTCCATATGGCTTAGATAGCTCTGTCAATCGATTGGAGCCCTTAAATTAAGAGAAGTCACCACTGCCTTGTTCCCCAGGGTTATCATTCTCTAGGAAGTAGTCCAGATAGACAAGCGAACTTATTCTTTGCTGTATCTGCAAATCTGCCTGTATTTTCCTTTACTTAAACTCAGAAGAGAAAACGATTCCTAGTAGCTGCTAGTTCTTTTAACCCCTTCTAGATGCAGCTTAGTCTGCATCCTCCTGACTTAGGTTCTTAGACCACACCAGGGTCTCCAGATTCATCACTTTACTATAAAGGAACAGGAGTCACCTGTCCCTATAGTGGGGTCCTGGGAAGATGGTGGCTTCTTGGGGTATTGCTGGGGAAGTTTCACAAGCTTCTGTGGATTAGTCTCCTTTTTTTTTCATCTTTCTTTTCTTTCCTTTTCTTTTTTCCCTTTTTGTCTTTTCCTCCTCTTCCTCCTTTTTTATTTTTCTAAGAGGATGTTTTGGAGAAGTTCTGTAATTTTTTTTTATTAAAATATGATTGTTTTCCCTCTTCTCTATCCTTCCTCTAGCCCTGCCTTACTCTCTCAGTTTCATGGCCCCTATTTCTTTGGTACTTTACTCCCCCCCACACACACATATACTAAATATATAAACACAACTTGTTTTGTTCACATGTTATTTGCATATGTATATATTTCAAGTAAATACAAGATTTGTATTAACTCTTTGAGAATTTCATACTATGGAATTTTGCTCTTTGTTCTGAGATAGGGTTCCACTGTGTAACTCTGACCTGGAACACATAATGCAGGCCAGGCTAGCCAAACTCTTCAGAGATCCACCTCCCTTCACGTCGAGTACTGAGGTTAAAGCCTGGGTCCCATAGCCGTCACATGTAATCCATTTTGATTATCATTCACTTCCTACTCTTGCCTTTTCCCCTTCTTCATCCCAGCTTCACATCTCCACTCTTGACCCCTCTTTTTAAATCTCTGAGTCCAAGGACAATTTGTGCTTCCTATATAACAATCCAATGATAGTGGCTGACCTGCTTGGGGCCACATGCTTAAAGAAAACTGGTTCTCTTGCAACTGTCCTTGGCTCTTCAGTTAGGGAAACTGTTTCCTGCTCTGTGCTGGACTGTTGACTGTTGACAGGCTTCACAATATGTAGGCTGCCACAGCTGCCGGGAGTCATTAGTGCGGCAGCCCTGTGACGCCTAAAAGATAGGCTCACCAGGTCCTCCCGACCACTGGTGCTCACAGTCTCTCCACCCTGACTTCTCTGATAGTTCCTAAGTCTTGGAGTGAGGGGCCATTTGTGGCTAAGCACTCCACAGATACTCTGCTCTTTTTTTGTGTTAACTGCCATCCACTGCACAGTGAAACCTCCAATGAGAAGTGGCAGCTGTGCTAAGTCTGTGGCCACAGCGATGCAGGTTTACAGGGCAGCTTGATAGGATGTCCACTTAGCAAAATAACAGTAGTAGGTCCAGCCCTGGGCCAGCCACCAGCTCTGCACTCTTGGTCAGATTGACATTCTAGGCAGGGGATCCCTGTACCATCCAGGCCACTGTCGCACTCATAGGCATATCTTACGGTGCCAGTCATTGCAGGGCAGGGCTCTCAGCCAGCTAGCTAGCATGGAGGAAGCTTTCCCGTCAGTACCAGCTTGGTTTCTCCATGCCTTGTAACTAAAGAGTGTGATGTATTCACCAGGAAGGTCTAAGCAAGCTTACCTAAGCTGGCATTGTCATGGACTCCCTTCTTTATATATGCGGTGCACCAGAGCTGGAGAGTCACCAAGGAGCCTTTATAAAGGATACCTTCTTATTGTCTTGTTATAGGTGAGAAATAAAATAATGCATCCCATGTTGGCCTCAAGCTCACTCTGTAGGTGAGACTGGTCTTGAACTTCTGATTATCCTGCGTTCATTTCCTGGGTGCTAGTACTGAGGTTTAACATTACCAGCTCTGAAGAATAAACACTTCAAAAGACAATTTCTGTGTTGTGGGCAAAAGAAGTAGAGAAGTTACCTCAAAAATTACAGGTAGGCAAGCCTGAGAAGGTCATTTAAAGGATCCTGCTAGTCCCACAGTTCTCACTCCTTTCCTAGAGAGGTCTCTGTCCTCACCAGTTCCCACCGTCCAAGGTGAGCCTACAGAGTTTATACTGTTCCACTGGTGTCTTGGCTCCAATCCCCTGGGCTTGGAGATTTTTTTTTTTCTACCTCGATTTTGACCTATCCCACTTCCCCACGTTCTGTTGAACTCTGGGATATAAGAATGATTGTTTCTGACGCAGAATGTGGTGACATGATTTTCCTGATTAGTTACCACTCTCAGGTTTAAAGCCTTCTTGTGACATTTTGTAATATTCTGACTCTTTCTGGACCCTAAGCTTCCCTTCATGCTCAAACCTTACAGTTTCCTGGTAATGCTGCTTGTTTGTAGCTGTGCCTTAGTCCCTTCAGGTGCCTCCCTCTGTTAGAGGGCTGTCTCCATGCTTCTGCCTGCAGGCTCCCTTGTATGGGAACTTTCTAGGCGGCCCAGTACCTCCCCTCTCCTCATGTGCAGAAACAGAGTAAGAACCCCTCAGTATCCTGTCAGTACTTAATCCAGCATTCAGTGGTGTCACTCACTTTGCCAACCTTCCCTCTCCTCATGTGCAGGAACAGAGTAAGAACCCCTCAGTATCCTGTCAGTACTTAATCCAGCATTCAGTGGTGTCACTCTCTTTGCCATGGAAGCACATCCTCTTGTTTAGTAATGTGTACATGTCTGTGCCCATGTGTGCCTGTGTGTTTGTGTGCACACATGTGCCAAAGGACAAGTTCAACTGTCACATCTCTGATGCCTTCTATTTTGGTGGTGGTGGTATTGTTTTGTTTTTGAGACAGTCTTTCTCACTGGCATGGAACTCAGCAAGTAGGATAGGCTGGCTGGCCAGCAAACCCCAGGAAGCTGCTTGTCTTTGCTTCTCAGTGCAAGGGGGGTTACAAGTATACACCACCATGCCGGTGTATATGTGTGTGTGTGTGTGTGTGTGTGTGTGTGTGTGTGTGTGTGTGTGAGAGAGAGAGAGAGAGAGAGAGAGAGAGAGAGAGAGAGAGAGAGAGAAAGAGAATGAGAATGAAGTAAATTCTAAAGATCAGACTCAGATCCTTGGGCTTACAGAGCAAGCACATTACCAATCCAGTCATCTCCCCAGCCCTCTTTAAATCTCTAGGAAGTATCAAGAGCCAGATACATTATAGGGCTTAAGTATCTGCTGAATGAAATCATGACCTGCCTCTGTTGTAGTCTCCCGTGGAAGTGTGTCTTGCTGAGTGCTGTGGTTTTCTTCAGGCCCCCTCGTTGTTAGATGTCTAATTTAACTGTGTTCCTTTTCCTGCCTCACTGCACTGAGCGCAGCACCCTGAGAGAGTGATGGCTTACTACCAGTGCTTCACAAACTCCTTTTGTCTTCACTCTTGGCAGACTGTTACTGGGAATCACTTAAAGATATCAGAAGACATGTGATTTTACATCAGAGAGCCATCTGATTAAGCAGGTTGCATTTGCATATGATTTTACACAGCATGATTTTAAGTCTCTTGTTTAAAAAAAAAATGGTGCAGAGAGAGAAGAGGAAGCCCAGACATACTCCACTGAGCTCTCAGACAGTGGAGCCTCACTGCACTGTGTATATTCCTCTCAGGCTCTGCCATGCCTTTATTTAAAGGAAAGAAAGAAAGACATATAATGGGAAGTGACAGGCTTCCCCAAATTCTCCCTCTCAGTGAGCAGCTGAGCACCATGCATACTCAACGGATTTGGGTTTTGTTTTTTTTTTTTTTTTTTTTTTTTTTTTTTTATTGGCAAATCCCAAGGTTGGCAGCATAGCCATTTAAATTCCTTCTTTGTGTTTTCACTTTCTCTTCTCAGTTGTCTCTCACTTGCACAGAAATGTAGTCAGTTTTACTTATTTACACCTTTGCACATACATGTCAGCATCTCTACGTGATAATTCTTTACCAATGGCATCAGCTGCTGAGGAAAATTGACTTGGAATGCCTGCTCTGGTTGAATTTTTTACTCAGGCACAGGCAAACAGGAGAAAGATGGCAGGGGTTGAGGATAAATTAATTGATATATAGGTAGATAGTAGATGATAATAGATAGTGGATGGGTGGATGGTAGATGACAGACAGACAGGTGATAGGTAGGTAGGTGTATCAATATAAGTATGCATCTATGTATGTGTATGCATTTATTATACAGAGAATCAGGGAATGACAAATGAGCTGTTTTGTGACCCCCCTTGAGGAAAAAATACCATTTAGACATGTTTCAATTATTAGGCATGCTTGTCACTTTAATCATGTAGAAATTTGAAATGCTGTCACTTAAACCAATGGGATTTTTCAGTATTGTGTTTTAAACAGGACCATAATGAGGGATTTCTTTGTGTGTGTGCATGTGTCTCTTCGTGTGTGTATATAGAGGCCAGAGGACGCCCTCGGTTGTCCCTCCTCAGGCACAGTCCACCTTAAGTTTTCTTGTTTCAGTTTGCACTCAGTTCCTTGGGCTTGCAAGGCAAGCATTTCACAGACTGAGCCATCACCCAGACCCTGAAACTTACACATTTTAGCAGCCATTGGATCTCTGTGTTGCTGTGATTTGTCACTGGTGTCAGGATGATGGCCTGTGAGCCATCTATAGTCACCAGAGCTAAGGTGAAAAAACCACAGAGCTCCAGTCTCATGTCTAGGTAGAAGTAGCCTGGTTGTCTCTTCCCCATGCTGTTCCATTGCTCTGCGTGCCTGTGGTTTGTAATACTAATTGTTTTCCAGTTTTCTTTTTCTTCTTTACCCTTTAAATTTTATATTTAAAATTTAAAAGGATGTGTGTTTTTGTGGAGAGATGGTGTAACAGTTAAGAGTGTTTAATGTTCTTTTAGAGAACCTGACCTAAGTTTGTTTCTTAGCACCCATATTTGGGTGGCTTACCACCTCCTGTAATTCTGGGGATCTTATGTCTTCTAGCCTTCATGGGCACCCAAATGCACTTGCAAATACTAGCAGGCATACATGTATATGTAGACACAAATTTAATAAATAATTTTTAGCAAATCAATAAATTTTCTTCTGGGCTTGGGAGAAAGGTCAGTCAGTGAGGTGCTTTCCTTGTTAGCATTGGTTTGACCTCTCAGAACTCACATTCAAAACAAAAGAGAGGTAAGGAAGGGGAAAGGGGCAGGAGGGAAGAAAGAAAAAAAGCTAGGCAAGGGGGTGCCTGTGTGTAATCCAGTGCAGAAGAGATGGGTGCCGCTGGGTCTCTGGAGCTTTACTGGGCTGCCAATCAAGCTGACTTGGTGAGTTCAGGTCATCGAGAAATCCAGGCAACACAGTGGGTGGTAGCTGGACAATGACACCCTAGCTTGTTCTTTGGCCTCTACGTGGCTCTGTGAACACATTCAGAAACATGCACAGAGTATACACAGAAATTTTATGTCTTTGTTAAGTATTTAAGTTCAGGATAGACAGAATAGTTTAGGTCTTAGTCATGGATATCTTGGTGGTCAAGAATATTGATTCTCAAACCAAGAGCTGTCCCTGAGATGGCCTCTCCTTACCTTTTAACAGCAGACTTACATATTATCTGTAAATTTGTAGGACTTTCATTTGTTTTTAACACAGTGATCTGACTATATGTTAAGTAGACTAACCTGACTTTGAACTCAGAGATCTGCCTGCCTTTTCCTCCAGTGTTAGGAATAAAGGTGTGCACTGCTTTATCTAGCAAATTTTGTAATTCTCACCATGTCCTTCCTTCTTTCTGTGTGTAGACCGAATTGTACCTGTAGCCTTTTGTTTTCAGAGAGGTTTGGTAAGAGGATGAGGTGGAAAGTAGAGCAGGAGAGTGCTGGGTGCAGACAGGAGGCTGGCCTGGCAGGGCTGATCTGCAGAACAGGATGGTCAGGACCTTGGGAGCCTAGTGTAGAGGGGACATGGTTGTGTGAGTTCAAGGCCTACCTACTAGCTTTGCTTTAGATGTTGTGTGTTGATAGCATATTTAAGTACTGTGTTGTTTGAGGAGAACATACTGTGGACTGACTTGGTGCTTTCAGGTCTCTAAGGTACTGTTAGGAGCTACATCAGTTAGTGTCTCTGGCTCCTTGTGCGTCATTCCCCAGTGTGTGCTGTGGCTCTGCCACAGCTGTCTGCAGTGGGCTGCCACTCCTGGGTTCTTGCAAATTGGAAGGTAAGTTTAAAGACACAGTGGTGGTCAGTCACTTGTTTTCTTTTTGGAAGAATCCAGAAAGCAGTAGCTGTAGGGACTTGTGTGACTTAGTTGCTGCCTCTGCAGTTCTGCTGACTTACTCTTTTTTATTCTTTTCACAGCTGTGATTGGACTGTTATACCCATGCATTGACAGGCATCTAGGAGAGCCACATAAATTTAAGAGAGAGTGGTCCAGTGTCATGCGCTGTGTGGCGGTGTTCGTGGGTATAAATCACGCCAGTGCTGTATCCTTTCTCAAACATGCAGTAAGAAGACAGCCTGCAACCTCCCTTCCATCAACCTGATGTCCCCCTCAGTCTCACCACAATTTTGACCCCGTTGCTGAGGGGTAGATACACTGGTTTTCAGTCACATGCTAACACTCTGCTCCTTAGGCTGTTAAACTTCTTACATGTGTTTTTGTTAACTCAAAAATTGACTTTCAAAGCCCCACCTCCTCACCTCTTTTCTTTCTTTATTTAGGGTTTGCAGGTAAGGACCCTGGTAGTTTCAGGTACTCTTTTAAAAGTCTATTTTTAAAGAAGTTATACTGTCATTTATTGGTTAGAGTCAACACCGAGAAGTATCCCCCCCACACATATACTTCTTTATAACATAGGCTCTTACTGTGCTAGCTAACCCCAACTGGTCTTGACTTTAGACCCTTCTGCTTCAGCATGCTGTGTGTTGTTTGTGGCTGGTCGTTTCTTTTGGGGTTTTGTTTCAACATTTCTGGTTTTTACTTTTCATTTGAAATGTGACCAGCTTGCTAAATGCCTGTCACTGCAGTCTGGTTGAGCCCCTCATCCTGACCTCTGATCTGTCTTTCTTTCTTTTTAATAATTTTTATTGAGTTTGTTCTTTATTGAGTTTCATACACTTTGTATACAGCACACTCTGATCACTATGACTCTTTTCTCTTTCCTGTTATCTCTTCTCTCTACAAGTCCTTTTCCCACATCCGTGACTTTTCCAAAGTGTGTGTGTGTGTGTGTGTGTGTGTGTGTGTGTGTGTGTCTGTCTGTCTGTCTGTCTGTCTGTCTGTCTGTCTTTCTTTCTATCTGTCTATCTGGAGAGCCACTGAATTCCAGGATCACCTGTATGGTTGTACACTTGAAAGGAGCCTTTGGAGCTTGGTGGGCTCCTCAGTGGGAACACTTCTGAAGAAGGTTATTCACAGTCTATCAGTACCCAGAAGTGGAGGTAGGGCTGTGAGCCTCTCCCCATCCATGGTTGACTATTAATAGGTCCCTTGTAGGCAGCCATACCTGTGAAATTCAGCATTAGCTGTGTCCTGTCTGGAAGACAGTATTTACTGCCCTTCCCCCCATCGCCAGGCTCTTTACATCCATCCACATCCGCATAGGTGTCTGTGTAGGAGCGAGCAGTCAGTCATCCCTAGTTCTTGCCACTTTGAGTAGCCATCTGTTCTGTATTTACACCCCCCGCCACCCAGTTCATTTCATTGCAGAAAGAAGCTTCTGAGATTAAGGATGGGGGCAGTGGAATGATGTTTATCTATGGGTATAAATGTAAATATTTAGAAGACAGCATGGCACCGTGACAGTTAGCTAAACTAGTGTCAACTCTAGGGCCTAAGTCCTCCATAGCCTTGGGGTTTTGACTGGGTTTATAGTGCCAGATATGAATTCCTTCTTTTGAACTGAGTTTGGAATCCAAGCAGAGTAGTTGGTACCCCTGTTACAGTGATACCACTAGTGCAACTGTATACACATCTTGCCTGGCAGGTTGGTGTTGTAAATTGTAGGGCTCACAGCTCGGTATGATGCCTTTTCTCCCCCCAACCACTGGTATAACACTTTCAGCTTTATGAAAGCTAGCCAGCAAGGAGATGCTTCCAACTGAGTTGTAGTTTGATTTTAATTCACCTTGCAATCAAGCAAACTGTATGTTATCTTCAGCAAAAAGGTCTTATTGCCAACTAGTTCTGGTCAGTAACCCAAAGGAGTAACAAGAGGAATACAGCTCACAAGGAAGTGTTCACTTCCTTGTGAGAAATGGGATTTTCATTTGGCAGACCTTGGTTCTTGGGACCAGAATTATCCAGAAATGCAGGACAGCTTCCTTCTAATTCAGTCTCTCTCTAACTTTAATTTTAAAATTGGCTTATAAACTACTAAGCTTCTATATGCTTTTCCATCCAGCCTTCCTTGCCTTCAAGCTCCTCTGTGGGTGTTAGGATCCTAACCCAGGCCTCCTGCTTTCCTGTGATCCCTTTCCTCACTGGACCATCCCACAGTCGCACTGTTTTGTCTCTTTAGGAGGATGAGTTTAAGTAGCCCTTTCTAGAACTTTAAATGCAGTTTTGGCTTTGTTCATTTTATCCTTTGTTTCTAAGAGAACTACTTAAGCATTGTAATCTTAGCTGTCACATCTATCCTTTAAGGAAAACCTAAGATGTTTACAAAATTTATAGCAAACATTTTTCATATTAAGTTATGTAGACTTTGGAAAATTATAAGATGCAGCCTCTGAAAATGATGTATTTGACTTATTTGCTGTAGAAACCTCCTTACTGTGCTAAATAGTTTAGTTAGCAGGGATGGTATTGTATCCCATCATCTATTTATGTGAATGCCTCTTGCACAAAGGAATCAGTGCTCAGAACCCTGTGTTTTGGATTTTACATATAAGGATAACAAAAAGAAGAGAGAAACTTACTCAGATGAACTGTTAGTTTCCTGTTAAATCAGCCACTCATAAGAGCTGATCTGCTTGCTTGCTTGCTTGCTTGCTTGCTTGCTTGCTTGCTTGCTTGCTTGCTTGCTTTTTGAGACAGGTTTCTCTGTATAGCCCTGACTGTTCTAGAACTCACTATGTAGCCAAGCTGGCCATAAACACAAAGAGATCCACTTGCCTTTGCCTCAGAATGCTGGGGTCAAAGGCATGCACCACTATGCCCAGCTTTAAACACTGCTCTAAGAGAGTGGCACACAACAGTTCCAGATGCCAAGGATTCAGCTGGCAGGGGGTTGGTATGCTTTAATGAGACTGTGGGAATGTCAGGGGGAAATGGAGTATCACTGGAATCAGGAAATAACTTCACGGGCAGAGAAAGGAGACATTGCTGTAGTACTGTCAAGGCCAGTTAGTTTGGTCAGGTCAGCTAAGGTGGAGCCTCTGGGGCATAGAAAATGTCCTTTTAATGACACTCAAAATTAGTTTTCTTAGTGTAATCCTCTAGCAAGAAGAAAAAAATAAGAAAATTGAATTTGTAAGGCTCCATTCTGCTCAGAGATTTTTGAGTAAAAGGGGCTATACATTTGTGAATAGACTTAAGTGGGTGCCAGAAATAAAATATCATCAGAGCAAAGTGCCTTGCTAGAAAGTCACAGGCACCAGAATAGCTTGGCAGGGGGGAAGATAATGTTCACTTCAAGGCTTTATCCTCAACAAATTAAAACCAGAGCAGTTGACATAATAGAAAGGGATGCTATGTCCTTGGTACTCTTGTTCTGAACTGCATTATTATAAAATGTGTCTGTCAGTAAATCACACAGCCAGTGTGGTACCCTGTTAAATAGCTGTCAGCTTTTCTATTTTCAAGTTCCAGTATGATGTTCAAGTAATTCTAACCCTTTTTGAGAAGTATTATTAGTTTTCTTTTCTTTCTTCCTTCCTTCCTTTCTTAATTTTCTAATTTCTCTCCCCCACCCCACCCCCTCGAAAGGTGTGTTTTTTCAGCTATACTATCCAAAGTGCACAGTTAGATGTTTGGCTATAAAAGCACGTTCTAAAGAGTACCTGACTTTGCAATTAGGTGTGTGTAGCCTATTTTTTTCCCTTATCGGTTACAAGAAGGTAGGATCTTTTAATTAATGCCCTCTGTATTTGGTGTTTAGACATAGTTTTATTGGCACCTAACGTCGTTGTGTTAGAAGGTTGAGGACTCTCCAGCAGGAACAGATCCTCTTCATTTTAGAGATGTGAACTGTTAATGTCACTGGCTTCCTTGTTTCTGATGGCTCCTTAGCACTGGTCTCAGAAAGTAGACTTCGACAACAACTTCCAGTTTTCCCTCACACTGGCTGCACTGTCAGTAGGACTGTGGTGGACTTTTGACAGATCTAGAAGTGGTTTTGGCCTTGGTGTTGGAATTGCTTTCTTAGCAACCATTGTCACCCAACTGTTAGTCTACAATGGTGTTTATCAGTAAGTATTGTCCTTGTTGCCTGGTTGCCTATGTAAATCAGCAATAACAGCATTCAGAATTGAGTCTCAGTGGGTTTAGTGGGTTTAATATACAGACTCACTTACCTTCATTATGCTTGTCTTGAGTGCCCTTGTCCTGGCTCTGTGGGTTATTGAAATATTTTTATTATTCTAGATACACATCTCCAGATTTTCTCTATGTCCGTTCTTGGTTGCCATGTATATTTTTTGCTGGAGGCATAACGATGGGAAACATTGGCCGTCAACTGGCAATGGTAAGCTGAGGCCCATGCAGTGTGTGAATTGCATGACACTGCTTCTCAAAATGGCTGTCACTCAAGGGAAAGCATTGGCAAAAATAGTGTTCTTTGAACTGTCTTTTGCACTTTCATCGAAATAACTCATTAGGATGAATTTAGTCTGAGAAGTATTAATAGTTGAGGAACAACAGGAGAGAAAAGGAAGACTAGGTTATGGGTAGGGTGGCAGAATTTGGTGACCGTATTTGACACTTGGCTTTTGTTGTTTTGTTTTTATTAGTTTACAGTTTTTCATTCTATAAACAAAAATCTTTTTTCTTTTTTTTTGAGACTAGGTCTCAAGTAGCCCACCTGCCCTTGAACTCACCACGTAGCCTAGGATGCCCTTGTGTTTTGTGTTTTTTTGATCCTCTTGCTTCTTCCTCTTGAGTGCTGAGATTGTAGGCCTGCACCACTACACCCAGATTATATGGTACTAGGGATTGAATCCTGGTCTTCTTGTCAACTGAGCCATACTCTCAGTCCCTAGAAAAAGAACACTTGAAAACAAAAAGGGCATAGTGCACATCATACATTTTGGTAGCTATGCTTTTAGACTGTTGTTTTAATTTACATTGTTACATAGAGTGATTTGAAATAATGACTAGAATTCAGCTTTATCCTAAGTTCATGGCTTGCCCTTGGCTCATCTCTGAGCACAAAAGAAACACACTGTGCCCATTATATATGTTATATTATATTCATTATATCCTACAGCACCAGCTGTTGTGGCTTGCAGTGTGTAAATTTGTCTCTCTTTTGCTATCTTCCACTGTTGTCTTCTCCTTCAGAATACCATTGTGTAACTCTTGATTCTGGGGGGAATAAAGTGAACATATACTAAAACATTCATTCTTAGAGCTTTTAAATTTGTTTGAAAGTTGCAGTTCACAAGAGATTAATCTGTTAACTTCTTGACCTTTCAATCTTTGCAGTATGAATGTAAAGTTATTGCTGAAAAATCTCATCAAGAATGAAGCGGGCAGCCATCTTAGCTGTTCTGGGAAAGCCATGGGAAAGCAGCGTGGGTGTGAGAGGTGCACCAATGGAACTTTGGACTGGAAAATTTCGAGGACACAGTTTTTTCTTGATTGGTGTGTGTGTGTGTGTGTGTGTGTGTGTGTGTGTGTGTGTGTGTGTGTGAACGCGCGCACACATGCACGCGACACACATGTTTTTGCAGTCTGTGATTGCTTCTGTAAATCAGTTACCAACCTTTCGGTATTTGATTTCAATAAATGTAAGATACCTGTGCACTACATGAAAGATATGTTTATGAGTACATGAGATTTCTAAATTTTTTGAACATACCATACATTGTATCACAATGTTGATGTGCCAAACTGTGTTGTTACTGACACGGAGAATAAGAATGCTTTGAACAATTTAGAAATTTAGTGAAATCGAAAAAGAAAGCAAAAAACAAAGCAAACAAAGCAAATGAGTAGCTGGCCGTTCCCTCTCATGGGCTGGTGTGCCTCCTCCTGTTCTAATCGGCTGTGTTCATCACAGCACCCACGCGAGTTTTCTCTGTTGCTGTTGTTTCAGAGTTTGAATCTTGTTATATGGTACCAGTGAACTTCCATAGAATGGTTTTAAGCCTGCATTGTTGTAGGGAACCAAAGAATACTTACCAGATTTCTCCAGAAGGATGTGTGATGGACAGGGGTGTTTATCAGCGTCACCCTGCTTTGAGTCTACATTTGGAAAAGTATCAATGACTAAATTGAGGGGATCTGACTAGATGAATATGCTTGGGAACACTGTCTAGCCCTCTCTCTGCCACAGAAGCCAAAGTGATGTTAGTTATGATTTGCTACTGCAACTCACTGCTTCAGTACATGGATAAATAAGGAACACAGGCAGATCAAAGCGACAGTCATAACCTATTGGATTCTAGACAGCAGGCCATGCTGGTGGGGCCGGGCCTTGTGACTGTCCAGCTCTGGCGGGCTGAGGTTGTGGTCTTCACCAGTGCAGTCTGAGGATGCTGGAACCTGACTCCCTGTGTGCTGCTGTCTATTACAAGGCAGACATCATCCTTGACAAGAGGATGGAAAGCGCACTTTGCACATCCCGTGAGCAGCACCTGCCTGTACTTATGGTCAAGTATATGAGCTGATGCTCCGCTCACTTTGCATTTCTGAAATTGTTAATTGTCCAGCACACAAGGGTAAATTCTTCTGACGACTGTGGTGTGTGTGTGCTTCTGTTTTGAGTGTGTGAGGGAAAATGTATCCATGAGTGTGTGTGCATGTGCCCATGCTTTCCTACAGTGTCAAGTAGACACTTTCATTTCTTTCCTTTTAAAGCAATGCTGTCAGACTGAAATCTTGTACACTGGAGTGTAATGTGCTTTGTTCTCAGGCGGAGAGTGTGAACATCCCAAGAGTACTCCCTATGGAACATGTGTACACAAGCCTATGGTAGCAGTGGTGAGCACACCACTATATTTATTATTCTGTCTTTCAGATGTTATTCATTTAGAACAAATAAGGTATATTTTTAGAATCAAATTTGTAAACACTATAAAATCTTTAATAAGTTATAAGGTCTATGATATGTTTACTTTGAAAATTGCTGTTGAAAGCAAGCTGTATTAAATATGTAATTATCACCATGTGTTAGACCTCTTTCTTCATGATGAATATTAGGATATTGTACTTGTCTTAGTGTGGGTCTTACTGCTATGAATAGACACCATATAAACGACAGCATTTAATTGGGGCTGGTTTACACATTCAGAGGTGTAGTCCATTGTCATCAAGGCAGGAGCATGGCAGCAATCAGGAAGGCCTGGTGCAGGAGGAGCTGGGAGTTCTACATCTTGTTCTGAAGGCTGCTAGGAGAAGACTGGCTTCCAGGCAGCAAGGATGAGGGTCTGAAAGCCCACACCCACAGTGACACACTTCCTGCAAGAAGGCCACACCTACTCCAACACGGTCACACCTCCAAATAGTGCCACTTTGTAGGCCAAGCATATTCAAACCACCACAGTAGCATAGGTTAATCTTATAAAAATACACGTGGTTGGGTGTGCTAAGAAATGATAAAAGAAACCTCACCAAATCCATTGGGATAGAACGGTTATCAAATAAAATGATCATTTTAAAGAAGGTGATTCTGGCAAACATGGTTTTTAATATTTTAAACCATGCATCTTTCTGCACTTGGGAATATGACAAACTGATGAACATCGTCAACCAGGTGTCTTGCTCTCACTGTTTGAACTGTAGGAATTTGGACCTCTAAAACTGAGACTGAATTCTGAGAAGACAGTGAGGTCCCCTAGTTAGAGCCCTCCTGATACTTGACAAAGTTGATTTTCTCCTACCTTTTCATGGGATCTGAGGCTCCAACTCAGGTTGTCTGGCTGTGAGGCAAGTACCTTTCTTCCTCCAGCCCTCTGCTCTCTCTGCTTTAATCTGGTACTTCATACTGAGCCCTCCCACACCGAGGCCAGGGGAGCTCTGAGTGACAGAGACGTTTCACACATCTTGTCTAATTAAGTGAGATACAGATCAATCAAACGAAGGGTTTTTGCATTCGTGTGGCTCATTTTCCTGCAGTCTATGTTTTGCTCTGATGTGTTGAGTAGTAGGTTCTGAACCCTGTGTGTCTGGAAAAGCTTACCAGGCTTTAGAATTCTAGGTCCACCCTTTCTTCCTTTCTGCTTTGGCACTTGTGTGTCTGGGAGTGTGCCAGTGTGTGCCACAGCACATGTGTGAGTTCAGGGGACAGCTTACAGAAATTGGCTCTCTACTTGTACCACGTGGGTCCCAGAGGTCAGCCTTGCTGGCAAGCATATTTACCCCACTGAGTCATGGCACCGGCCCCCTCTGGAGGTTTTCAGTTCCCTGTCTTGTGTTGTCTGACCCTGCAGAAGATGAACCTGTTGTCAGTATAATTCTTGGTTTGTAGGTAGCCAGCCATGTTGACTCTGGGTGTTTTAACTTGATTTTACTCTCAAGGCTTTTTTTTTTTTTTTTAAACTCTGGTTTATTTAGTTCTAGATTCTTAAGTTTTTTTTTTTTTTTTTCCTTCTAACTTGGGATTCAGTGTGCAATTTCCTGACTGCCTTCTCTGCAGACCTCTCTGGGTTTAAGGACATGTTTGACTTTTTTCCCAGAGCTAGGCTTATAAGCACACACGACCATGCCGGGATGTTTGTTACATGCCTACTGTGGATCCAGCTTACGGAAAACACTTTACCAACCCATGATATCTTGTAGTGCTTGCCAGCATTCAGAAGGCAGAGGCAGGAAGATGACCAGTTTTAGGTGAGCCTGAGCTATACAGCAAGAATCTGCCTTAAATAAATAAGCAGATAAGCAAATAAGAAAATATCTCATATACACTAATACCTTTGAGAAAACCTTCCAGTCTGGGTCACTGTTGGGAATGAGGCAATGGGCTGGAGAACTTTGTTACAAAGATGGAGCTCCAGGCAACACCTTTGAATAGACATGCAAATGGGCTAGAACAGTTGTTAGTGATGTTCAGGCATCAAGGAGCATGCTTAAGGGAGAGAGGTCACAGCATGAGAGCCAGTGGGTGTGTTTGTGTCCTGTGTACGTGCTCAACAGCTGGGGAATTTAAACCAATCACAGGAAAGTAGGTTAGCATAATTAATACTTATGGGTCCACTTGGCACTAGCCTACATAAAAGACAAATGGAGGGTCTGAAGGACAGACTGAGAGCTGTGATAGGATCCAGACAAACTGGAGAAGAGAGCTAGTATGAGCACATGAGGGAATAGGTGAAGTCAAAGATTGCAATCTGAAGGCGGTCAATAGCCTGTGTGATAGTTCATCTTCATTGTCAAGGTGATCTGATCTGGAATCGCCTAGGAGGCGCAGGTGTGTCGCTGAGGGTGTTTCCAGAGACATTTCACTGAGGAACAAAAGTCCCACCTTGAATATGGCTGTGTCACTGTACCATGACTAAGGCCAATGACTGAATAAAAAGAAAAAGAACTAAAGCCAAATATCAGTATTCATGTCTCTCTGTTTCCAGATTCGAATGCTAAGTGACCCACACTCCTGCACTACAGCTAGAGGCTATCCTACCACCATGCCAATCATGTAATGATGGTCTACCCTCTGAGACCAAGCCAGGACGAATTGCTTTTTGTTAGGCGCTTGGTTACAGTGAGGAACAGTACCAATATACCTTGTTTTATAAGACACCTGTGGGGTTGTAGGTAGGCAGGAACTCATGGAACAATTCCACACTAACCTGAAGCTTAAGAGAGGAAAGGCTTTATTTGGCTTGCAGGTCCATCAGTCAGAGAGCTCAGCTGGAACTTAGATGCAGCAACAGTGGAGTTGAAAGCTGCTCCCAAGATCATTCTTAGCTTTCCTATACAACCCCAACCCCAGACCCTGCCGACAGACAGCACTGCTGCTGCAGTGGGTTGGGCCCTTCCGCGGCAGTGAGTAAGACCATACCCTCAGACGTGCCCAGAGGTCAATCTGCTCTACACTGTTCCTCAACCCAGACTTGCCTCTCAGGACTCTAGATTGTGTGAGGTTGATAAAGCCACGGGACACAGGTATTCTGAGAAAAAAAATCTACTTAAGTTATCTTTTAGTCCTGTGGGCTTTTGTTTTTAATTCTAGGAAAACATTTCCCAGTCTTTGCTGTCATAAGAGTCTTTATCATCTCATTATTTTTTCCTTATGAAAGGCCTTTGAGAGGGCTGGGGATGGGGCTTGGTTGCCTACCACACACTAAGCCCCGGATTTGATCCTAGCACCGCAGAAGCCAAGCATGGTGACATATGGCGCTGATTCCAGGACTCAGGTGGAAGAGGATCAGAAGTCCACGGTCATCTTCAACTGTATCTCAATGTTAATTCTATGTGAGACTCTGCCTCAAACAAAACACAACACAAATTCTCTTAGCTGTTCCTCCAGCTCCCAGAGCTCCTCCTCAGCTGTATCCATTTGGTGTTTTCAGTGATCACTTTTAATTTCCAGGTTCTCTCTCTCTCTCTCTCTCTCTCTCTCTCTCTCTCTCTCTCTCTCTCTCTCTCTCTCTCTCTCTCTCCCTCTCCCTCTCCCTCTCCCTCTCCCTCCCCCTCCCCCTCCCCCTCCCCCTCCCCCTCTCTCCCTCTTCCCCCCCTCCCCCTCCCTCTTCATCTCTCCTCCATCTTTCCCTCTCCCCCCCCCAAAAAGATTTTAGCAATGTAATTCCAGAATTCACTCTGTAGAACAAGCTGGTCTCAAAACTCACAGATGCCTCTCTGCCCCTCTGCCTCTCTGCCTCTCTCTCTGCTTCTCTGCCTCTCTCTCTGCCTCTCTGCCTCTCTGCCTCTCTGCCTCTCTCTGCCTCTCTCTGCCTCTCTCTGCCTCTCTGCCTCTTCTCTGCCTCTTCTCTGCCTCTTCTCTGCCTCTCCTCTGCCTCTGCCTCCGCCTCTGCCTCTGGGATTAAATGTGTGCCACCAAGCCCAACAAGAGTCAGAATCAGTCAGTCAGTCAGTCTATCTGATACTCTCTCTCTCTCTTTAACTTTTCATTGATTCTTTGTGATTTTCACATCATGTACCCCAATCCCACTTATCTCCCCAACCCTCCATATTTGCCCTCTGTCATTGCCCCCCTCCCAAAAATCTACTTGAGTAATCTTTTATAGTCCTGTGGAAAGACCTTTTTTTTTAATTCTAGGAAAAATGTCCCCCCTCCCTAGAGAAAAAAAAATCTTGTCAATGGAATCTGTAGTGTGTCACAGTGGGTTCCACAGTGCACCCTTTCGTCTACCTTTTTTTCCTTGCAAGTGTTCATTGCAAGAAATCATTGGTCTAGCTCAAAGCCTCTGGCTTCTGCTACCCTATTGTTACTGGCTCCTCACCAGAACTCTCCTCAGATATCCTGTTGTTGCCCTGTGTCATGAAGATCCTGACACTTTGGTTCTGCAGGACTGGCCCCTTCACACACTCCAGTAGTTCACAGATGGGTAGATGTTGGAGTGAACCAACTGAAAGCCCTAGATCTGGCCCTGTATAGCAGCTGAGCTGGTCAGCTCACCAGCTTTCCCTTACCCACACCACTAGGGTGAGCACTACAGCACTGTCCCAGCCAGCAAGGGGTAGGGCCTGCTCTCATGACCTCAGGGCCAGCTCTCCTGCCTGCCATAGGTGGCAAGGAGCAAAGTGGGAGGAGGGCTTCTCTTCCTTGCCCATACCACTGCATGGCACACTCAGGCCCCCTGGGGTTGGCTCACCCCTGCTTGCCCTTGCCACCAGGATCAGCTCTGTTGTGCTACCCAGGTGATGTACAGGGCCACTGCAGCCAGTGAGGGGCAGGGACATGGCCGGCTCTCCCAAAGAGTCTCTATTTTTAACAAAATGTGTTATACTATTCCTTAACTTCAGAGAAGATAAATTCTAAAGTCTTTTAGGAGATAGGAAGTGGAGTTGTTTGTTTGTTGTTTTTGAGACAAGTCTTACTCTGTAGCCCAGGATAGCCTGGAATCTGTGTAGCTCAGGCTTTGAACTGAGGTCTCTCTTCCTGCCTCAGGCCCCTGAGTGCTGACATTATAGGAGTGAGATACTGCTTTTGTATTCTAAAACTTCAGTCTTCTAAAGAGGCATGCTGGGCATGGCCTGATGACCACCAACCACCCACAGATGTTGAGTCTCTTAGGGACCTGCCGTGCATCAGAGCCAGAGCTGAATGCCAGCCTTCCCCCCCACCCGCCCCCCCACCCCCCCGCCTTTCAAATAGGTAGATGCAGATTCCTTTTTGCCTACCTGGGCTTAGGAAAGAGGAGACTTACGGAAGGATTGGCTGGCTAGCCTGGCTTCTTCCTCATGACCAAGCAGATCGGTTGCCATCTTTGTTTTTTGGACACCAGCTACCTCTGGACTTAGAAGGTCCTTGGTTCTTTTTACCAGTTTTCTCCATGGGTATCTCCCCATGTTTCCCTGTGATTGCTTTCTTCCTCTGAGAAATCCTTACAGGTTCTGGTCCAGGAAAGGTACTTTTTTGCAATACAGATGCAAATTCTTTAAAAGTCTTTTTGTTGTTCTTGCTTCTATGGCTTTGCAGTAGGAGAGGAGAAACTGCATCTTGATGCCTTTGCCTACCTGACTCAACCTGTGTGTGTGCGTGTGTATCTCTGTTGTATGATGCTAGGAATCGAACCCTTGACTTAATTTCATATGAGGCAAGTACGCTATTACTAAACTGTATCCCCGCCTGTGCCCGTCACTTCTCCCACATCAAGTATTGCTGTTCCTAGTCATTTCCCTTTACATTTCAGAGCCTCCATTTAAAATCATCATTGTCCCTCTGTGTTGTGTGTGAACCTATAGGCCACAGTGTGCAGGTAAGTAGCCAAGGACACCTGAGGAGTTGCGTCTCTCCTTTTACATTTCTGTGGGTTGTGGGGATCAGTCTCACATCACAAGTGCTCTGTTCAGTCAGCCGCTTCACTGGCCCTCCATTTTTGTTTTGTTAAAGCTGAGATACGTAGGTTAAGTCACTGATTTCTTATGAGGTCTCGAGAAAAATAGAGACAGAGATATTTTCCTATTCAAAACATAAGCAGTACTTGGATTCCTTGCCAGCAAGTGCCCCAGCATCTGCTCCCGGGTGCCCTGTTTCCTTTTACCACTGATGAGATCTGGGAAACCTGTCATCTTCCCGTGATTTACAAGATAGACTTTCTCCCAGCCCGTCAACGGCTCTGAAGACAACGTTGTTAGGTATCAGCTTTGGCAGATAGGATAGATAACGACATGCCCTGGAAAGGCTGGGCTATTGATGAGCCTGGTGTCAAAACTGATTGCCACGTACAGGCGATTTTTCTCCCCTTCACTCTTTCTCTGTTTCTTGTTTCTGTGGGGATTGTCGTGAACAAGGGCAGCTCTGGCTCCAGAACAAACCTGTACCATAACAACCGTGTCCCTTTCTGCTTTCTCATGGCACGGTATATAGCTGCCCGTTGTTCTGTGGCCTTCCTGAAGGTAGATTAAAAAGCGATCAGCACTTGGGAAACTCTGTCATTGAAACTGAGTGCATGTGCACACAGGAAGTACTTATAGATGCATGTAGGGTGCACATAGAAGCTAGAAGCTGGCCTCGGGCCGGGCTGCTCAGGTGCTGTCCTCTTTGGTAGCTTTTTTTTTTTTTGATTGAGTGTGTGTTTGTTTATATTGTTTTTAGTCAGGGTCTCCCACTGGCCTAGAACTTGCTATGCAGGCTAAGCTGCCTGACCAGCTAGCCCCAGGATGCATGTGACTTAGTTGTCACAGAGCTAGATTGCAAGAATGCCCCACCCAGCCTGGCTTCTTATATGGTTTCTGGAATCAGCTGGAAATCAAGCCCTTTACTCACCGAACTGTCTCCAATCTTTTTGGAGAAGGAGGAGGGCTGGAGAGTTGGGATGGATTTGATCAAGATACACATTTCAAACATATATGAAGTTGTAAAATAAATGAGAAAGTAAAAATGCATTTTGAGTACCTCTGAAAATGGCGAAGTTTTAGTGCTACTGAGCTTCTGCGGGATTGTTTCATTCACAAGCTCACCATTCTTTTAGAAAGACTTTTTGAGGAACCTTGGACAGACTGTGACTGTTGATCAATTCCTTGTGCTGAGCAGTGGGGGAGACAAAGGAAAGAAGGAGCCCGAGCTCTGAGTCTGTTTAGAAGTTTCTGCAGTGCATTCATTCCCTGGGACCATTTGCCATGGAACACACACAGCTCATCCTGCCCCGACTGGCTCCAGTCCACCCCTCCCCCAGTCATCACATGCCACTCACAGATCTGCTGGGGACCCTCTGTCTGCTCAACCAAAGTATGACAGTGGTGCTCTGCTTGGATACAAGCTTGTGATCTTACAGCAGGATGTGGCAGTAGAACACGGAGCCATCTCTGTGTTCTGTCACCTCAAGTCAGCTGGGTACACCTGCTGTGCACAGTCTCTACCTGCCTGGCCTGGGAATCTTCAGACAGGCTCATTGCAAATGAGGACCAAAGAGGTGGATGATAGTTGTTGGTAAAGTGCTTGCCTGGTAGGCCTGAAAAAAAGAAACCTGAGCCAGATCATGTGAATCCATGCACAAAAATCTAGGTGTGTTGGCAGGGCTGGATAGATGGCTCAGCCATTAAGAATGCTTGCTGCTCTACTAGAGGACCAGAGTTAAGTTCCCAGCACATGCATCCAGTGGCTCACAACTGCCTATAACTCCAGCTCCAGGATATCTGCCTTCTGTAGGTACCTACACACACACATGCAGTTACCTATGGCATGTGCTCATTCAGACACATACGCATACACATTTAAGAAAAAAAAAACCTGTCCAGCAAGCCCTAGGGATCTGCATTTTCTACCTTCCCAATGGTGTTACAGCCTAGCCTTTTTGTCCAGCCCTAAATCAATATGTTCTAGATAAATGAGACACCGTGTCTTTAAAAGCAAGTTTGACGGCACCAGAGATAGGTTGACACTCAAGGTTTGTCATTTTTCCTCCCCTACACACACACACACAGAGAGAGAGAGAGAGAGAGAGAGAGAGAGAGAGAGAGAGAGAGAGGAGAGAAAGAGGAGAGACTTTCCAGTGCCCCAAACCTGATGTGTGTTAAGATCATACATGTCTAAGAGAAAACACCCCCATGTATGTTGAAGCAAATCTTTCCCAAATATATGTAAAATCTATCCTAAAGCTGAGTCAGGTTGAGTTGTCCCCCCACCCCCCATGTGTGTGGGAGGGGAGGGAAATAGTGAAAAATGTGTGATGTATATATTTGACTTTTCAAAGGCCATGCTGTGTTCAAGACATAACTAGGCCAGGATGCTCCAGTAGTGTCTGGGATGAAAAGAAACAGTGCTTCCGGGGCTGTGGAGATGGCTCAGTTGGAAAAGCTCTTGTTGTGCAAACGTGAGGACCTAGATTTAATATCTGGAATCCACATAAGAAGCTAGCTGTGGTGATATGAGGCTGGAATCCCAGTGCTGGAGAGGTGGAAACGGGCAGGTGCCTCTGGCTCACTGCCCATTCAACCTAGTGTATTGGACGATTCAGGCCAAGGAGAGACCCTTTCTCAAAAGCTCTGACTGATGGTATGTGGCTGCCCAGTGGTGAGTATTGCCAAGGTAGGGACCAATGAGCATTGACTTCAGGTCCATTCTTGGCTGAGCCCAGAAGCAACATGCTGCCTTTCTGCTTTACACACTGATTCATCCTGCAGCCTTGACCAGCAGCAAGCAGATGCACGACCTTTCCTCAGAGGGGCAACAGCTGTATTCGAGTGGTTACTATGAATGCCCATGCCATTAGTGAAAACAAAAAAAATTCTATTTTCACTAGAACATTCTCTCTTCATGATGCATACTGAGCATAACTATAAGGAGATATTTTATGGTAAAAATTTGTCACAATGATATAATGTTTCAGACACATAAAATAAAAACTCTAAGTCCTAGGATGGTGAGAAGGAAAGCTGGGGTTTGCTTTTTTTTTTTTTTTTTTTCTGTCCTCTCAAAGCAGAAGTGAGTGGGGGGGGGGGGGTGGGAATATGTCAAGAGCTTCTTTGAATTAATAAAAATCCCCAGAATGCTGGTATGGATTAATCTCCACTCTGTGTGTGTGTGTGTGTGTGTGTGTGTGTGTGCACAGATGCATCTATCTGAGTGTGCACATATGATGCCGGAGGTCCATGTCAAGAATCTGTCTCTACCACACCTCTACCTTACCTTTCTGAAACAAGGCTCCCACTGAGCTGGGACTTACCAGTTTGCTTAGACTGTTGAGTCAGTGAGCTCCAAGGACCCACTGGTCTGTAGTTTCCCAGCACTCAAATTCCAAACACATCACCATGCCCTTCTTAGCTGAGTGCTGGGAATCTAAACTCAGGTCCTCATAGATGCTGGATAAGCACTTTCTGGCCAACCCACATTTCCAGCCCCACTGATAATCTTGTAGCTGTCTGTGTCCATGCTTTTTAATGGTAAAACAGAGTTTCAGACCCTTATCTGATTTCAAGGACTGGGCCTCTTCTTGTCCCAGTGTTGCCAGTCCTTCAGCTACTCTGACCAATACATTGTGCCATTAGGGGCTTCTTATTTCATTACTGATAGTGAATGGCTTGACACAGCTGTTGTTGCCATGAAAGGAAGCAACCTCAGATTTCCTGTAGAGAAGTGAGGCTGGGAAGGCAAGAAGCTCAGGGGGTGAAAGTGCCACTTGAATCAACCCTGAGCTTGATTCCTGGCACCATGGGAAATGGAGAGAATGGGCTCCTACAAGATGTCTCTGACCACCATGTATTCACCTTAGCATATGCACATCTGTCACCACACATACGTGCACATACACACACAAACACATGTATATATGCACATGCACATGTACACAAACACACACATAAACATACATATCCATACAATCCATACAAACACACACACACACACACACACACACACACACACACACACACTTCATACACAGTGATAATAAAAGCAAAGGCTTTCTAGATACCTTAGGTGGACTATTGTTTAAATGTGAAGTTCTCCCAGGCTCATGTGTTTGAATTCTTGGTTCCCAGGTAGCAATGCTGTTCTGGGAAGATCATGGAAACTTGAGAAGATAGAGCCTAGCCGGAGAAAGTGGGCTACTGAGGATGGGCCTTGAGGTTTCATAGGCCAGCCCCACTTCCTGTCTGCTCCCTGCTTCCTGACTGTGAATGCAGTGTGACCTCACCCTCCTGCCACCATGTTGTCTCCAACACTATGGACTATGCCCTCAAACTGTGAGCCAAAATAAACTCTTCCTCCACAAGCTGCAACAATGGCAAAGTAACTAACACAGCCATATTCTTCCATTGTGTAACTGGGTTTCTTTGAGACATTAGCAAAAGTATTCCCAGAGGCCTTGTGGCTTCCTCTTCCCTTGAGCACCTTGGCTTGGTCTTCAGCCTTCTTTCCATGGCAGAGGCTTCACTGCAATTTCCCTAGACTCAGTCAGTCCCAAAGAGCAATCTTACAGAATAGTAAAGAAAATTTTAACACATTTTGATTTCTGACTTTTTCAAAAGGTCTGGTCTGAAAGAGACTTGAATGAATTATTGTCTTGGGTGGCAGAGTTTTGTATATGACCAGGATGACCTAAGTGTCAGCCACATGGATACATATAAAAAACAGAAGGCAGAGTGTTCCCAAGACTTAATGAGCTTCCTCCCTCTAGGATAGGGGATGCTATAGTCCAGAAGAAACAGCTGCATTGATCACTTTGTGGAGGTCCTATTAGTCCATCATAAATCATGTCTCAGCCCTCTGAGTATTACTAATAGGAGACTTTGGAGATTGAACCCCTTTGTGAGTTTGTGGGCACATATCAGATAACAGATCCTGGGAGATGGGCATAGAGAACACAGCAGACAGAGAAAGTGTAGGAGATTGATTGTAAGAGGGACTGGCTACTCTTGGCATTGTAAATGGCTCTTGTGGGGCTCAGCAGTTAAGAGCCCTTGGTGGCTGGGGCAGAGGATCCAAGCCCAGTTCCCAGCACCTCCATTATGTGTCTCCAATTGCCTGTAACTGCAGCTCCAGGAGATCTGACACCCTCTTCTAGCCACCAAGGGCACCCAAACTCATATGCACATACATTATACATGATTGAAAATAAAAGATCTTGTAAAATGCTATTTTAAAATCTATAAGCATCGCATGTGTCTGCATTGGTATGACAGACAGTTGCCCGTGGAGGTGGCTTTCAAGGAGGCACAGAGGTTGGGACTGCCTCAGTCAAAACAGGTGTAGCTTTCACTTTAGCATCGTCAGGCTTTCACTGGTAAACTGCATTCTGAGACTGATCAGGTATGATCCAGAGATGTGGTGGAGAAACTTTCTTCCAGGGATGGAAGTCAGGAGAAACCTCTTGAACTCTGGGTAAATTCCTGACAGACTGGGCAAGTACTTCCGGTGATCTGCATGATAAAGATGCAATATCACTTTGGTGTGTGTGTGTCTGTGTGTGTGTGTGTGTGTGTGTGTCTGTATGTTGGTTAATGGATGTGTAAATGGTGAATGTGAAACACTAGCCCATATGTTCACTTGTGAAATCCAGAGGTTAATGCTAGGTCTGTCTCTATCCCTCTCCAGATTATTTGTGCATTTAATACAAGGTCTCCCCCTGAATCTAGAGTTCTCTGTTCTGGCTAGTCTGATTGGTCAACATACTCCAGAATTTGCCTGTCTCCACCCTACCTCCAGTGCGTGAATTATAGGGGCATGCTGACATTCCCAGCTTTTACACGGGTGCTGGGCATCTGAATTCAGGACCTCATGCCTTTATAACCAGTACTTTATCCAGGGAGCCACAACCCATATGACTGTTTAAAAGACCTGGCTTATAAGGACTGTCCAAATTTGGTTTTTGGAAACATAATCATATGTAGCCTAGACTGAGCATTTCTGTGAAGCAGGTCATTTCTCTAAATTAAAAAAAATTACATTTTATTTATCTTATCCCGTGTGTGTGTGTGCGTGTGCTCCTGTGCGTGTATCCTTGCTGTAGCAAGCCTCTGGAGCTTGTGGGAGTTGGATCTCTCCTATCATGTGAATCCCAAGGATCAAACTCAGTCTGGATGGCAAGTCCTCCTGGACCATCTTGCCAGCACCCCTCAATTTTGTCTAAGCAAGTGGAAGCCAAGTGCAGTAACCCATGGTGTCAACTGACTGACTACACTGAATGAGTCTTGCATTGGGTTCCTTGAGAGGGAACAGGCTCCTAAGCAGGAAGTCAGGAACCTGGCCATTTGTCAGCATCCTGATTCACTAATCACTTGACAGTGAGGACTGCTGGCTTGGCCAACTCAGGTTGGAGCTACTGTCTATGGAGGGATGCCCAGATGGGGGTGTCACAGGAAGGAGGGAGACCCCCAGAAGGAAGAAAGAAATCAAATGTATGAGATGGGTTCTCCTCACTTATTTTCCCCTAGGGGTGATGGCAGTTCCCCACTTTAGTGTCACCTGTCCTGGAGAGTGCTTTTCAGAAGGAAGAGTTACATTTTAATTAGCCACTAGGTGCCTGGCTTCTGACACTTCAGCTCTTTTCCAGGGACCCCATCATCTCGGATTATTCTTGCCCATGTTCTCTACTTGCCTGTGCCTTTCATGTGGATCAGAAAGCAGCCACTGAGCCTTCTGGAAATCCTGTTACCCAGACACTGGGATATTAATTGTCTAGTTCTCCCCAACGGTTGCACAAGTGCTGAAAAAGTGTTTCTCCTTCAATAGTGTCTTGTCAAAACGCCAGGCGCAGTTTGTTTTTGACATTCTCTGTTGCCTTAAATAATAGTCTTGCTTCTGTCACCGCGAATGTTGACTTGAAGCTGTTTGGGGGAAATTTCTCAACTCCAGCTCTAACGGTGAGACCGGGGGCTTGACAGATCTTTTTCTTACTTGCCCAAGGCAACTGAGTACAAGGGTCACAATATCCGCTTTTCTAAGGCCAAGAAGATGGCAGATAGCAGCAGGCCACATAAAACCTTAGATCCAGCTGTTCACACAACTGGATAAAAACATAAACATGAGCACACATAGCCACACACCCACGTTAAGATTCTGGAAGCTCTGCCATCCTAGATTTGACAACATAAGTCACTGAGACTTATGCTATCCCTTTTGCAGAAGCCTCAAATCTGGCTCCTCTGCCTTGGTTAAAGCTCTATCAGTTAGAATGTCCTACTTAATTACATAAAACCAATAAGCATTTTTATTGTTTCTGTATTTGCAGCAGAGCAAAGCCCTGTGCACCACCCGTCTAGCTGTGCGCTTCTGTCTGCCATCTGTCAGGGAGCGCCTGGCTCTTCATGCCCAGTGCTTTCCTGAGCAACTCAGTCTGGGAGGAATTATTTTTGTTTCTTCTCTTTCCCATTTTGTGTGAAGACATTTTTTTTTTTAGATTTTTTTTTCCTTTAACACCTTACAGATGAGTCGGTAGAGAGACTCCCTTCTAAAGGGACTGCTCCTCAGAAATGTTCAACATTTATGATGTCGGGAGGGAGGGATGGCAAGACAACAAAAAATGAGCTGAGAAAATGGGGATGGTAGAGGAATTCTATGGAATTGCATGGGAGCTGACATCATTTGTGTGTGAAGGGGCCAAGAAATGCACAGTTGGTGTCAAAATAAATGCTGCAGGAATGGATAATTGTATAAGCCTGCTTTGTGCTCACGGAGTAGAAGTATGCCAACCGCTCGCGTTTCCAGTAACCAGGGAACCTGACTTTGATCTCTGGGTTATAAATGTAAGGGAAGTGTTTGACCTGAAACATAGTTCTCTAGAGCCGTGCCTCACAATTCAATTGCAGGGCCCAGGGAGATGGCTCAGTCAGTAAAACACTTGCCAGGTCAGCATGAGGACCCTAGTTCAAGCCCCAGACAGAAACTATGTAAAACAATGATGTCGCTGCATGCACATGTAGTTCCCGTGCTGGAGAAGCAGAGACAGGGGGATTCCTAGAGCAGTTCAGGCTATTGAAAGATCCTACACACACACACACACACACACACACACACCCATACACACACTCACACACACATGCACATACACACAGAGGAGAGAGAAACACAGGCCTGTGAGTGTGCATGTACCCATTCCAAAAATGTATATATACATATACACACCACACACATACACACAAAAATAATGACAATAATAATTTCAATTTGGGGAAAGTGATTTTTGAGGTTTTTCCAAATCTGAGCAAAAATGAATGTTCTGTCAGCACATCTCCATATTTTCTGTCCTTTTATAGGTAGAAGATGGATTTGTTTGTTTGTGTGTGTGTGTGTGTGTGTGTGTGGTACCTGTGTGTGTGCATGCATGTGTGTGGTACCTGTGTGTGTGTGCATGTGTGTGGTGCCTGTGTGTGTCAGTGTATGTGTGCCTGTGTCTGTGTGCTTCCATAGAAACCAGAGAAGGATGTTGAGTGTCCTGATCTATCATTCTCCACCTTACTCCTGTAAGAAAACAAAGTCTCTCACTGAACCTAGAGTTAGACTGGTATCCAGCAAGCCTCTGACCCTCTACAGTGTTGGGCTTACAGGCACATATGGTCATTCTCAAGTTTTTACATGTGTCCTGAGAATCCACATTCAGGTCCTCATGCTTGTTTAGCATGTGCTGGAGCAGAGAAAGGAGACACACACACAACCATTTTAGGTGACAACAGTTTTTCTTCTTCTGAGATGAGGAAGTTTCTTTAAAATGAAGATGCAATTATCCCATAATACTTGCCTGACACATGGAGCAGAGTGGTAGCAGAGCCAAGGACATGCATGCCCCCCACCTAGGACAGTCTCTACTAGTCACTTTACAAATGGAACAGCAAGAACATGCAGGGGTGTGGTGCTTGTCTCCTGTCACAGTCAGAATCCAACATTTAAATTGCTTGAATAGGGCAATGACATTTCCATTCTCACAGGGAGGTGGTTCAGTGGATAGAGCCTAGCATTTGGGAAGCCCTGAGATCCATCTGCAGTACTGAACTACTGGGTGTGGTGCTGTATGTCTGTGATCCCAGCATTCCAGGGGTGCAAGCAGGAGGTTCAAGAATTCAAGGTCAGCCCCAGCTGTGTAGCAGTTTGCAGGCCAGCCTGGGATAGTTGAAACTCTGCGCTGCCAACCCCGATGACCTGAGTTCTCCACATGGTAGAACCAGAGAGATCTGACTCTGACTCACACGTTTTCCTTTGACTTCCAATTTGCACTGGGGTGTGCACAAGAATTCTCCCCCACACAACAAACAAACAAACAAACAGAATGTAGTCTACAAATCCAACAACAACAAAACAAACAAAAATATCCACCAAACAAAACAAATAAACAAAAATAACTAAAAAAAAAAAAAAAAAAAAAAAAAAAAACCCAACAGTTTAGTTTGTCGAAGATGGAGATTAATTTTCAAGCAATGCAGATTGAGAGGTTTGTTCCAGTAAATAACCAGTTGAGAACAGGCTTCAATAGTTACTTGTAAAAGCATCCATGGAAAGGACAGTAATTAGTAGTAGCTAAAACAAACAAACAAACAAAAACCCTGTGTGTTTCATACATACTGATGTCTTTTATGTCAATAAAGCTATGTTGTAAAGACTGTTGTTTAAAAATATTATGCTATATGTTTATGAAAATACAGAGTTAGAAAGGTTGTGAATAAACTGCTAAGACCCCACAGTGAAGATGTTCAGCAGGCCTTTGTTTTTACTTTGGCTTATTATTGAAAAAACATTTGATATGGAATTTGACCATATGTGTGAAAGTCATGAGCTTAACTTTTCTGCACAAATATAAATTCCCACTGGTGCAATGGGCAACTTCAGCAGTGTAATTCTTAGGTCCGAGTCTGAGAGTTCCTGTTTTGTGTTGCAGAAGTTGAATGCCTTACAAGATGCAAGATGCAAGATGCAAGGCAAGATTATTTGTATAGTGATTTTCTTGCATTATTTATTTATACTATTCATCTAGTCAGTGTCTGTGGTGTCAGGTACACATATTACAACTTGCTGTGGAGGTCAGAAGTCAACCCATGCAAATCAATTTTATTTTTTACTACGTGGGTTCTGGGACTCGAACTCACGTCATTAGGCTTGGCAACAAGTGGCACTTGCTGAGTCATCTTTAAGTGGAGGTATGTTGACTTAGACAGGGCTGGAGAAACGGCTTGGTCAGTTAAGTATTTGCTTTGCAAGCATGAGGGCCTGAGTCCAATCCTCTAGAACCCATGTATGAGTGTTAGACATGGTAGTCCATGCTTATTACCCTGGTTCTTGAGAGGCAGGAGCCTTGGAGTTTACTGGCCAGCTGATCTGAGATGCTCCAGGTCATAGTGAGAGAACCCGTCTCAAAAATCAAGGTAGATGGCACCGAAGGAATGGGAAGCTTGTCCTCTGGCTTCCACATGCATGTACATACAGAAATATGCACACAAATGCACACGTGATATATCGTACCCCCCTGCCAGGTATACTTGTACTTTGACTTAAACTTGAACTCCAAAGCCATTCAACTCTCTCTCTCTCTCTCTCTCTCTCTCTCTCTCTCTCTCTCTCTCTCTCTGTGTGTGTGTGTGTGTGTGTTTTGAGACAGACTCTCTTACAGTTTGTCAAT